>NC_133171.1:5421785-5728214 GCF_040802235.1 Manis javanica
ACACAGACAATAAAAAAATATGTGGAATAACAGGAATTCTCACTCATTGCTGATAGGGATGCAAAATGGTACAGCCACTCTGAAGACAGTTAGGCTGTTTCTTGCAAAGCTCAACATTGTTTTGACATACAATTCAGGAACCACACCATAGGTATTTCTAATGAGTTGGGAACTTACGTCAACACAAAAACTTGCACATAAATGTTCGTGGCAGCTTTATTCTCAACTTATGAAAATCCAAAGCCACCAAAGGTGTCCTTTAATAGGTCAGTAGATAAACAAATTATGGGATACTCACATACTGTAAGATTATTCTATAATGAAAAGAAATGGGTTATCAAGACACAGAAAGACATAGAAGAGCATTAAATGCATATTGCTAAGTGAAGAAGATAGTCTGAAAAGACTGTACAGTGTATGATTCCAACTATATGACATTCTGGACAAGGCAAAACTATGAAGGCAATAAAACATCAGTGGTTGTCAAGAGCTGCGGGGAGGTAGGAAAGGAAAGATAAATAGATGGAGCACAGAATTTTATATCTGTGGAACTATTCTGTATGATACTGTCATGGGCACACATAATGCTTATTGGATATAAAACATTCCTAAAAAATAAAATGCATTTTCCCAGCCATGCTGTAGATGCAACTTGTAGAACTTGAAAATCAGTAAGTTCTATTAAGAAAGTAGTCTTGGTTTTGAATTCAGTTTTGAGCAAGTTGCTTAATATTTCTGAGACTGTTTCCTGTTGGTAGAGTGAAAATAAAGTATCTTTTGTATACGATCATGTTTCAATGAAATAACATGGATATATCAGTAACTGTCATAAAAAAGTAGAGTAAACAGTGGCCACTATTTGGATCTTGAAGGACTTCAGAGATTTTAAAGGCAGAAATTAAAGCTCAAAGGTATGAAATTACTTGTGAGATTATAAAATACTGTCATTTGCAGAGCGCTTGCACTGTTGTTACGGAGTGCTGTAGTAGGCACTACTTCCTTTTGTGGGGGTAAAGGAAAAAGAAAAGAATCACGTTTTCTTCCTTGAATTAAGGCTGACGTTAAAAAGTTGTAATTTCAAAAGTAACAGACAGAAGTAGTTTCTCTATAGTGTGCCCGGCATTCTCCGTGCTTTCTCTTATCTTTCCCGCTGGCCTCTACAATAAGTAGGGAAAAGATGGAGAGAGAGAAGCAACCAAGCGGGGAGGCCCTTTCAAATACCACTGCGGGATGTCATAAGCACTTTCCCAGCTCAGGGAAAGACCTCAAGTTTCCTCTTTTCAGTTTGCTCAGATCGGGGAGGTACACGGAGGCTTTCATTCCTGCACCCACCAGGTAAGGCTCCATCCTGCATTTTATGTAATTGTATGTGTCTTGAGACTTGTAAGGGAGGATTGTTTTATGGGATAATTCAAAGTAATAGGCTTCAAGTCTGCTTTATGAAATACATGTCAATCAGTAAATCATTCAACAAACTAAAACTAGCCTCAATAGAGATGGGTCTTGGGAAGCAGCAATTCCTTTACTATCTTAATTACCATTCCATAGCATGAGTAAATGTTGGAGTTTATTTTATAGCAAAATTTATCCAAATTCATGGGCAAAAGTATTACTACACACTTTCTAGGACTCCTCTAGGTAAACTAGAGGACTTTGTGATAGGAAAGATTCTTTTCTGGCTACTGTGCTTCTGTTAAGAGGCTGGTATATAGTCAATTCCTCTGACTTCAATTTGTCTGAACAATGTTTTTCAATTTATAAGTTCCTGTTGGCTAGAACATGGTGAAGATCAAACCAAAGTAGTCTTCCCACACATATTGGGGGAAACAAAACTTGGATGTAAATATAAACTCAAGGAAATACTGACAATTCAGGGTATTCTGTTCCTTGAATATTTCAAGAATCAAACCCACAATACAATGAAGCTAAGATTATTTACTGATCAGGATACATTCAGCCAACAGATGTTGTGGCGCAGATAAGTTAATATAATAAAGTATAATACAGCTTGATGTAAAGGTTAGAGTGGTTGATATATGAATGTGACAAGACACCATTATTAGAAATTGAGTTTCTTAAAATTAAAACAAAAAGGTTTGGGATATTAGTAATATTTGCAGTCAATAGTAAGCAGATAAAAGTTTCATAATGACATTAGTCAAGAATTTTCTTTTTCTAAATGACCAATGCATCACATAGTAAAAAAGTATTTTTTATGATTAACTGTTGCAGGAACATTTTATCTGAAATCATTTGCTATTATTTAATATAGAAACCCCTCAGATACTATAAGAGAAGTCTGACAATGGCGGAGGGTTTTGAAAGATTATTTTTAATATTTGGCATAATAGTCTGTAATGGCTCCTATGGCTCTGATCACTCAAAAATTGAATAAGAAAGCAAAAGTAGAGTTGAATCCTCTCGTACTGACTTATCACAATTAACATTTATGTGCCACTTCTTAGCTATGATTTCATTGGACCTTTGGCTTATCTTTTGAAATTTCCCTAGTTCCTTTTCAGGCCACTGAAACACCAGTTGTTATTTTGGATGACTGTATCCTAAACTGAGTTAAAATAAAAACTCCTGAGATAAAGAAAACACTTTTTACTTTAGAATTCAACCAGAAAAGGAATTCCGAGAACGGAAGGGTGTGATGAATGAGTGCAGGGGCAGCTGTGGTGAGCATGAAACTGTGAGCAAAGTTCCAAGGTAGAAACCAGTGTGACCTTTTGGTGGGCGTTAAAAAAATAGGAATGAATGAATTGAGGGTCACAGTATGGAATGAATTGCAAGAAGGACTTAAGAAGATCACAAACAGTGTTACAATAATCATCTCTACATGGTTACAATAATCATCTCTACACTAACCATTTAACTTTGCCACATACAGATCCAGTTTCAGTCATAAGGCAATCTAGGTGTTTTTGTCTGACACTTTTCTGAAAAAATTGAAAAATGATAGATGAAATATTTTGAAAATATATAGTGGGACAAGATGTTCTAGACTTATTTTTCTCTGTGCTGGTCCCCTAAATACAACTATTTATACTGGAAATAATTTCGTAGATGATCATTAAAGAACTCTAAAAGGTGGAAAGAAGGTGGATCAGCTACAGATTTCAGGACTTGAGAAAAGACACCAAATTGAGATTCAGGACCTTCTCTTTGTCTCCTATATATGGCAAACTGGACTGAGGAGAGCTCTGTGACTTAGAAATGACAACAGGCTAGAAAACAAAAAAATATGTAAGGCCAGCTCTTTCTGGCCAAAGCACGGGAGGGGCCGCTCAGCAGAGACCTAACAGGACATCCACCCCTGCACACCACCAGTGTCAGCAGAGCCTTCTGGAACTCATTCTCACCACGCTCAGTGGAATCCCAGCAGAAGCATTGGTGATGTCCACCTTGGGGGAGTAGCAGGCCTGGTCTGCCACAGGGTTAGCACCAGCAGAGCTCCTGCCCCAAACCCAGGGCACTGGCAACCTAATCCACCAGAGCAGCAAGAAAGCAATGATAGAAGCCCAGTGTTTCCTGAACCTTCTCACCACTGAGAAAGGCAGTGGTATTTGCAAGGAGCCATCAGGAATCCCAGCAGAGCCACAAGGACAAAACCAGGGCAGAATGTCAAAACGTCTTTCAAGGGCTGAAAGAAAATGATCGACCCAGAAGCCAATATCCAGCGAGACCATCTCCGGACAGGAGAACGGAAGGCGTCATCAGAAGGGAGAAAAGCAACAGTATTCATCGGCAGCGGATCAACTCTTAAAGAACAGCTCAAGGAAGCTCTTGACATAGAAAGAAAGTAATGTCAGAGGAAGGCTGAGGCCTTCAGAAAGGAAAGAACAACAGAATGGGTAAAAATGGGGGTAAGCATCATAGACTAGTCTTCACCTCACGAGTTTCTTAAAACATTTTATGTTTGAAACAGAAGTTTTAACACCAGTCGATGTGATACCCAGTGTATGTAGAGGAAACACTTCAGAGAATAGTATGTAAACAGTGGTAAAGGTAAAGGACTGTCAGTGGAAGTAAGTTTTCTACATTTTCTCCAAAATAGTAAAACTTTGACACCAGTAGGCTGTGATAAAGTACGTAGGCATATAGTGATGCCTAGAGAAAGCAGCCATATTAAGAAATCTGTACAAAGAGATACTCAAAGCCATTATAAGTAAGTGAAAAAGGAATTCTAAAACAATTTCCAGTAACATACAGGGAGGCAAGCAAAAAGAAATGAAGGAATGAGAGCAGGAAAGACAGAAACCCAAATTCAGAAATGCAGATTTGAAGTCCATATTACCAATAATTATTTTCAATATATAAAATATAAACACACCAATTAAAGACAGATGTCACAGAGTGGATTAAAAAGGAAAAGCAAAGATCCATGACTTAACTGTATATGCTGGATCAGAGAAACTCACTACAAACCTAGCAACATAGGGAGGCTGAAAGTAAAGGAATGGAAAAAGTCATATCATGTCAATATTAATTTTAACAAATGGCATACATGGCTATATTAATATCAGATCAAGTGATTTCAGAGCCAAATTAATAGGGACAAATGGAATATTATGTATTCAGAAAAGGTTCAATCCACCAATATGACATGCTCATCCTAATTGTATATGCACCAAGCAACAAATCTTAAAATTACATCATGCAAAAATTGATAGAATTGAAAGGAGAAGTATAGATAATTCCAAAGTTACAGTTGGGGAATTTCAATATCTCACTTTCAGTGAGATATTGAAAGAAACACTAGACAGAAATTACTAAGGATATAAAACAACTAACTGACCAGTATTATCAACCCACAGAATCACACTGGCATTTATAGAACACATGATCTGACAAAACCAGAACACATATTCTTTCCAAGTGTCCGTGGAGCATTCACCAAGATAGACCTGGGGCATAAAGTAAAACTTAAAAAAATTTAAAGGAATTGAAATTAGAGTATATTCCTTACCATAGTGGAATCAAATTAGAATCAATAACAGAAAGACAACAGGAAAATCTTCTAACACACTAAAATTAAATAACACAGTACTACATAATGCATTGGTTCAAAAGAAAGTCTCAAAGAAAAAATTTGAATGCATGTAACTACAGCAAAATTAAAATACATTGAAATCTGTGGGGTACAGCTATCGGGCTGAGGGGGAAACATTGAGTATCGAATGTTTTCATTAGAAAGGAGACAGAAAGAAGACTCAAATCCCCAATACAGAGCTAAACATGGGGTATTGTAGTAAATCTTGCAGATGCTAAAAGGTAATAAAAGAATACTACAAGCAAATGTATACTTATACCTTGGATAGCTTTTAAGAATTAGACCAATTCCTTGAAAACAACAAAGTATCAAAATTCAGTCATGATAAAAGAGATAACCAGAATGTCCTAAAACTACTAAAGAAGCTGAATTTGTAATTTAAAAATCCCTTCAAGAAGAAATTTACAGGTTCAGATTGTTTCAGTGAAGATTTTGTTGAACAACTTAAATAATTAATACCAATTTACACAATCATTTACAGAAAATAAAAGAGAAGGGAATGCTTCCTAACTCATATTATGAAGTTAGTGTTTTCTGATACCAAATCAACTATAGATGGCACAAAAATAAAGAGAGAAAGAGGGGAAAGAAAGAAAGAACCTAAGGAAGGAAAGAAGGAAGGAAGGAAGGAAGGAGGGAGGGAGGGAGGGAGGGGAGGGGAAGGAAGAGAACCTCAGCCTAAAACTTACACATTATACAAAAATTAACTCAAAGTGGATTATAACTGTAAATGTAACCATTAAAACATAAAACTTTCATTAAAAATAGGAGAAACGCATTGGTACCTAGGACTGGGCAAAGAGATTTCAGACTTCATATCAAAAGCACAGTCCATAAAAGGAAATTTTTTAAATTGAATCTTGTCAAATTTATAAACTTCTGCTCTGCAAAACACCCGGATAAGAGAATAACAAACACAAATAGCAATATACTCATCAGTACCCACCTATTGGAACGGCTCAAATGAAAAAAACTACCATAACACCACTGGTCATGCTGATGAGTAGGCAGAGGGACTCGATTGCTCATACGTGACTGGTGGGATGGTATAGTCACTCTGAGAAAGAGTTTGGCGGGTTTTTTTTAACTACGATGGTCTTAGTATAAAGCTACAAATTTCACTTCTGAGCATTTATCCCAGAGGAATAAAAGGCTTTACTTTCATACAGAAACTTGTACATGGATGATTATAGCTCTAAACTAGAAACTGATGTTCTTTAACGAGTGAGCAAATAGACAAACTGCCACATCCCTACCACAGAAAACGACTCAGTTGACTTGGTTTAAATTTCACAGTGATATCTCAGCCTCTTTATTTGAGAAGTTTACCAATGTTTGAAATTCAATTTGAGCTCGATTGTGCCAATCTCTTCTCCCCTCCTTTCCCATGTCTTATTAAATATTATAAATTCAATAAAATTGTGCTCCCTTGTTGGCTAATTCAATATATGACCAGTAAAAGCTTATCCAAATTGCTCTGAGATATAAAGCATGAGTGAATACTGTCACATGATTGGAGAAATCAAGCATCAGAATTCCAATATGACAAAATAACTTAAAAGCTGTAATTTGCTCTTAATACACACATGCACACACATTTTAAATACTGATTCAAAATCATTCTGTATTTTAAATATTTGATCTGATCAAATCTAAAATTTGGTAAAAAGAGTTGTACAGGTATAAGTATCAAAAAGTTTCCAGTGTTACATTTCAATATCCACTCCTACTTTCTTTCTTTCCTTTTTCTTTTTTTTTCACAAATGGAGAGAAAAATTCCATCACAACATGATCAGAGCATAACCATTTATAAACTTAGTGGGTATGGCTCAAGAGACCCTACGACTCTCAAAATCCTTCTCTCATCAAAGCATCGGAGTATGCCTGATACGCATGTTTTTGTTTCCTTTGGGCTACATAACAGTGAATGCTAAGTTAAAGTACATGGCATAGTAACAATTTTACTTAACCAGTTCTAAACTTAAAGTTTGCCACAATTGGATTATACGAACTTGGGGAAAAAATCTACCTCATTAAATTCCATTTGTGGCAATGATAATGGACCAAATTAGTGGTCTGCAAGCTGTTGCATTGTCCAAGGAACATTTTATTTACCTAAAATCTTATGAAAGAGTCCAGAATTTAAAGAGTTAGAAACCAGGCTCCACCCAGGCAGTGGGGCTCTGGGCCACGGGCTTGCCTTCTCCTTTTCTCTCCACTGGCCCCTGTAGCAATAGCTAGGGTTCCCGAGCACAGCTTAAATTCTTCTGGATCAGATGGGCTCTAGGAATCCTTAACAGTTTCAGGTTGCATGCATGGCTGCTTAGAGAAAAGGTAAAAGATAGAGTTAGTTATTCTGAATGAAATACACTGAAGTTCAAAGCCGTAGGATAGAGTTGGGGCACAGCTGCTAGAGGAGATGAGTGGAAGGAGTGAGAGGTGTGGGCCATCCTTGTTTGCTCTGCTGTGGTCTGGACCTGTCCTTTCCTGTGGTTGCATAACATTACAACAGAGAGTGACTGTCACGCTAGTACGCAAGGAGCATGAGAATGTGAAGGCCAGCAGAAGGAAGCCCACAAACGGAGAGAGAAGGTGGATGCTGGGGTTTGCCTTGCTCCATATCTGCACACCTTGGAAAATTCCCCAAGAGGGAGATCAGAGTGCTAATAGAAAAGGCACTGGATAGTCAAGAGCCAAAATAGAAAAAAGGTTTCAATGAAATATTACCTAAAATGTTGCACCTAAATATTACCAGATGTTCTGGGGCAGAGAGCAGAGGGCAAGCCTATTCTTGATCATTTCTCCCATTATAATGGTGCTGGTCATACGAAGACTCAGCTGCATGGTTCCAAACCAGAAGGCTGTGAGCCTGTGCAGGAGAGGATGCATTGGCCAGTACAACCAGCTGGCATATAAAGCTTAAAGTGGACTCAGCTCTTCAATTTAATTTAGACTCAGAATGAAGTAAGACTGATTATCTAGCAAACACAATTTTGGCATAAAAAAATTGTGACTTTAGCAATAAAATAGTAGAGGACAAGTCAGAGATTATTTAGTTCCAAGACTGTATTCCTATTGGACAAAGAGCTTCTTACTAAAAGAAGGTGAAAGACAAGATTTATGGGCTAATTCTTATTATTTAGGAGATGAAGGACTAAAGATCAATAACAGCAGCATATTTGGTGACAAGAATGGTCATGCTTCTAAACTTATTGGCAAGGATAAAGACACATTTGCTGTATAATTATTTCAAATTCAGAAAGAGCCTTTATATATTGGATTTGAAAAGCTGGCAATTTTAAAAATGTTTAGTGGAGTGTTCACAAGTCCAAAAGCTTCTAATTTTGATAGTCATCTCACTGTGGAACATTTTAATTCTCTCTCTTGGTATGATTTGGCCAAGGATTTTACAGAACAAAACAAAAGTCCTAGAATAACTCTAAAGCTCAGAGTGTAAAACACATGATATTTCCACAGGTGAATCATGGAATGATCTCTTACCAGCAACCTTTTTAAAGAAGAATGTTGTTCCAATGCCTGAAACTTAAAATTGACTTCGTAAATGATAATTTTTGTAATAACGTCTCCAAATATTGACTCTCTGAAATCTTATTCTGTTTGCTTTCCCGTCAAAATAGTTTTTCATTTAAAATGTCTTATAAGGAGTGACAGAACAGCAACAGAATGATGTGTCACTCAGGGTTAAGTTTGGTTACATCAGACAAAAATCAAGCAAACAATACCAGTCTCTTAAGAAAGAAGTTTGTTTTTGTCTAATGGAAAAGACATCTGCCAGTAGACAGCATACGACTAATACGGTAGCATTAAAACTCGCAAAAATGCAACCCCTTTTATCTTGTGCCTCTGCCATACTCAGCTGAAGGTCCCACATCATGGTCCAGATGTTTAACTGGGGCTCTAGGCATCACATCTGTAGCCAAGGCTCTGGAAGGAGGGGAGTTCAAAGGACGTGTCTTTCTAGGTTTAAAGATACTTTCTAAAGTTGCGCATAATATATCCCTTATATATCATTGGCCAAAATGTAATGACATGAACACACCTGGCTGCTTAACAGCCTAAGAACTGTTATCCTTCTACAGGGTGATCATTTACCAGGAAACCATTGAGGATTCTCTTACTAAGGAAAATCAAAGAATAGATAGCAGTGCAGTAACTAGTGGTTTCGTCAAAAGATAATTAAAAGGTAGGCTTTATGTTAAAATTTATTTGAGAGATGCTAGTCATTATATTTTAGAGGTCTCTCTATACATACAGAACCTGCTTTTCAGGTCATCAGTTCTAGATTTTACCTTTAAAAATACACAATTTAAGTCAATAATTTTATACTTGACATTATAGAAGTCAGGATAGCTGAGGATAGCTGATTTGCTCAGCTGTCATCTTCTGATCATTGACAATAGATCTCAAAAAAATATATCAACAAATTCATAGGTATAGAAATCATTATTTAAAATTTTAATCAGCTCTTTTGTAAGTGGGTATTAACAGGGTATCACCTTATCTAAAACACTCTGAGAAGCCAACATAATTTTTAAACTCTTATTTTACACTCTTGATAGCCAGTATACTATTAATGTATTTTTATCTTTGCAAATTATTGACAGAAATCCTTAGTAGTCCTTGAAAAAGTGCATTTAGTATATAGATGGTCCCCCACTGACAATGGTTCAACTTGTGATGTTTGACTTTATGACAGTTTGAAAACATGAGCATTAATTAGAAACCATACTCTGAATTTTGAATTTTGAGCTCTTGCCAGGCTAGTGATGTGCAGTGGGATCCTCTCTCGTGGTGTTGGTCAGGGCAACGAGCTATAGCTCCTAGTCAGGGTGACCAACCAATGAACTTAAACCATTCACAACCATACAACCATTCTGTTTTTCACTTTCAGTACAGTATGCAATTACATGCAACATTCAACACTTTATTATAAAAAAGGTTTTGTGTTAGATGTTTTTGCTCAACTATAGGCTCATGCAAGTGTTCTAAGCATGTTTTAAAGTAAGCCAGGCTAAGCTATTATATTCAGTTTGTTGATATTAAATGCATTTTCAACTTATGATCTTTTCAGTTTACAAGGGGTTTATCAGGATGTAACCTCATGGTAAGTCAAGGAAGATCTGTAATTTGATGTAGAAAACATAAAGTAATTCCTTTTTTTTCCCCTGCTATATTTTCGTTAGTTTTATTTTCTCAGCTCCTAATTTCTCTAGTAGTTTGGAAGACATAATTACATTTTTTCTATTAGTGGTTATCCTTTTGTTAGTAAGAGCATTTTGAAACATGTATGTCTCCTTATCACAGTCAGGAATGTAATTGTATCCATTAATTACCATTTGTGTCAGATGAGAAATCTTGCAGGATTTTCTGGTCCTGTCTCTTCTCACTTCACAATTTTGATTGATATAATCTGGGATTGACATCTAAATTTTGTTATTTCACATTATTCATTTTTTCTTTGGAGACTTATTTCTGAAATGTGTTTTGCTTTGTAACCATGTTAATGACAATTCGCAGGACTTCACACTAGGTTTAAGTAGTTTCCATTGCTTCCTATCATTTCTTTATTTTGACATCCTTGTTCTTGAGTTCTTTATCCTAATCCATTCCTAAATTCACTGGGAGAGCAAACTGTGAGAGCAATATTTTCTGAGCACTGGCTTGTGGACGCATACCAGTCTTTCCCTCTTGACTAAGTACACCATTCGTTTCCTCCCTTACTTGGAAACCAGTCTTCACATGCTGCTGCCATCTGGCTCTCTGGAGAAGTCTATGGTTTTTCCTTCTTTTTCCAGTAGATCTTAACCCTGGCTGCACATTCAAATCACTGGGGGAGTCTTTTAAATGGCAAAGCCCAGGCTCCATCCTGGAATAATTAAATCAGACTCCTTACAGATAGAGCTCAAGCACTAGTATTTTTTAAAGGTTCGCCCAGTGATTTTTAATGCATAACTAGGGCAAGAACCACTGCTTAAGAAGTAAGTTCTTTTTTCTTGCATCGATTTTTATAGAGGTTTTTTTTCTCCTCCTTAAATCTTTTTTTTTTCCACTGAGATATAATTGACAAATAACATTATATTAGTTTCAGGTGTACAATATAATTATTTGATATTTGTATATATTGCAAAATGTGTCCAATCAAAATAAGTCTAGTTAACATCTGTCACCACATGTAGTTGAAAATTTCTTTTTTCTTCTTATATGAACTTTTAAAACTTAGTCTCCCAGCAACTTTCATACATGCTATTCAGTATTATTAACTATAGTCACCATGTACATTATATCCCATGACATTTATTTTATACTAGAAGTTTGTACCTTTGGACCCCCTTCATCTATTTTGCCTACCCCCCCATGCCATCTCTAGCAACCACCAATCCCACCAATCTGTCTGTTTATCTATGAACTGTTTTTTGTTGCTTGTTTTAGATTCCACATATAAGTGAGATCATACAATATTTGTCTTTCTCTGTCTGACTTATTTTACAAGGTCCATCGATTTTATAGCAAATGGAAAGATTTCTTTCTTTTTATGGCTGAGTAATATTCCAATGTATGTGTCTGTGTGTGTGTGTGTGTGTGTAGACATTTTCTTTATCCATTCACCCGTCAGTGGACATTTAGGCTGCTTCTATATCTTGGCTATTGTAAATATTACAGTGAACATAGTAGCACATATATATTTTCAAGTTAGCGTTTTCATTTTTTTTGGAAATGCCATACTATTTTCCATAGTGGCTGCATTAATTTACATCCCCACAAGAGTGCACAATGGTTTCCTTTTCTCCACATCCTCCTTAACATTTGCTATTTCTTGTCCTTTCCTAATAATCATTCTAAAAGTATGAGGTGGTAAGTCACTGGGGTTTTGATTTGCATTTCCCTGGTGATCAATAATGTCGAGCACCTTTTCATGTGCCTGTTGGCCATTTGTATGTCTTCTTTGGGAAAATGTCTGTTCAGATCCTCTACTCATTCTAAAATCATATTCTTCTTTGCTATTGAGTTCATATATTTTTAATGTTACCACATGATCATATATATGATTAGCAGCAATTTTCTCCCACTTGGTAAGCTGCCTTTTCATTTTGTTGATGTGTCCTTTGCTGTGTAGGAGCTTTTTAGTTTGATATAGTCCCACTTGCTTATTTTTGCTTTCATTTCCTTTGCATTTGGTGTCATATCTGAAAAGTCGTTGCTAAGACCAATGTCCAGGGAGCTTCCTGCCTATTTTCTTCTGCGAGTTTTAAGGTTTCAGGTCTTACTTTCAAGGTTTGACCCATTCTGAGTTAACTTTTTGTGTCTGCTATAGGATAGTGATCCCAGTTTCATTCTTTTGCATGTGACTATCCAATTTTCCCAACACCATTTGTTGAAGAGGCATCCTTTTCCCACTGTATATTCTTGGCTCCTTTATAATAAATTAATGGACCATATATGGGTGAGTTAATTTCTGGGCTCGCTATTTCTCTCCATTGTTCTCTGTGTCTGTTTTTACGCCAATAAATACTGTTTTGGTTTTCGCTTTTATTGCCTTTGTTTTGGGGTAATTCTTAGTGATTTCTTTTGTAAATACAAAATGAACACATTTCATTTGTCTTTGTTTTAGTAGCACTGATTTAGAGAATAAATTATTTAAGTCATGCAAAACAAATTAGCTGTAGAGTTTACTTACTTGTTGAGGCTAGTAAAAACTTACAGATTGTGGTAATGATACAAACTGATAATAAATTTTGAACAGTAGAAGATTTGCATTTAGGTTTAGGAAAGTTACTGGGCAAAAATCTTGTCCTCATAAGTTTTCATATTTGTTTTTAATTGGTAATAGATTGATAATAAAAAGGAATTTTCTGAATATTAATTGATCATTAATGTATTGGCAGATTCCTCTGACCAGACATTTTGACATGCTAACTTACTGAATACTAATACATAGCCTATATTTTCACACTTTCATCTAGGCAGTTTAAGTATTTCTCTTACCTTTCTTGTGAAATTTAGTATATCATAGGCCACTGAAATATGATAATGGCAGATTAAAATTCTCTTTCTCTAAAGTTGGGTTGTGTGTATCTTCTCATAGTAGGTTAAGTATTTTCTCTTTTCAGTGCTAAACAATTCCAGAATCCAAGTCCAAGACAAATTAACAAAGGATGTGACTGTTACAGAATTTTAAAAGCAAAATATATACAAATATATAAATCATTCAAATAGGAAAAAATTATTTGTCTCTCATAGAGGCTTCCAGTCATTCAATTCTTTGATGAACTTGTACTTGCAGGATTTATTATTTTGTTTTTTTGTGTGTGTGTGAAGCAAAAAATTTTTATAGTTCTCCCAATTTTCTCATAGTCTAAATTTCACCAGTATTACAGTTATTTGCTATAATAAGCTAATGTAATAAAACAACAAATAATATACAAAAATACAAAGATAATATATTTTCATACTATTTAAAGTGACTTTTACTTAAATAATATGCAATATAGTTTTTGAAATATAGAAATACAGAAAAGTATAAAGTAAACAAAAATCCCTTAGCCCTTCATCTATTTATTATATAGGTATAATTATATTAATAGTTACATTTTTATTGAAGTATAGTTGATATACAAGCTTATATTGGTTTCAAGTATATAATACAGTGGTTCAACAGTTACCCACATTGTTAAATCCTCACCCCAACTAGTATAGTTACTCTCTGTCAACAGAGGAAGATGTTATGGAATCATTGGCTATATTCTCCATACTGTACCACCATCCCTGTGACCAACTTCTATTATGATTGGGAATTTTTGTGCCCCTTTATCTCCCTAACCCTCCCTACCCACCCACCCCAACCCCTCCCCATGGTAACCACCAGTAGCACTTCTCAGTGTCTATGAGTTTACTGCTATTTTGTTCATTTTGCTGTGTTTTGTTTTTAGATTCCACAAATAAGTGAAATCATACGGTATTTGTCTTTCTCTGCCTGGCTTATTTCACTGAGCACAATACCCTCTAGGTCCATCGTGTTGTCACAAATGCAGGGTTTCTTTCTTTTTATGACTAAATAATACTCCTTTGTGTGTCTATACCACATCTT
Organism: Manis javanica; assembly: GCF_040802235.1. Classification (NCBI taxonomy): domain Eukaryota; kingdom Metazoa; phylum Chordata; class Mammalia; order Pholidota; family Manidae; genus Manis; species Manis javanica. Next base: position 5,435,948 of record NC_133171.1, read on the forward strand.
CTTGGTCCATTCTTCTATTGATGGGCATTTAGGTTGCTTCTATATTGGCTATTGTAAATACTGTAGCAATAAACATAGGGGTGCATATGTTTTTTTGAGTCAGAGATTTTGTTTTCTTCCAGTAAATTCCTAGAAGTGGAATTACTGGGTTGTTTGGTATTTCTATCTTTATTTTTTTGAGGAACATCCATCGTGGCAAATTTTGTCAATGTTTTGTACTTTGCTTGTTTATTTGGATTTTGCAATATAATCTAGAAGAAGTTCAATAATGCTTGTCAAATCATTTCTAGATAATCTGGTGTCCATCACCACTTTATCACTGTCATACAGGTGCATCAGTACCTGAATGACTAATAATGCTAAGGACTAGCAGGAGTCGGTGTGTAACTCCACACCTCTCAGGTGAAATGAATCTCAGGTAATTGCTTTACAATGATTGGCAGAATTTTCCCTCCAAATAACCCCAGTCTCCCACCACACCCTGTATTTAATATGTTACTCTTCCCCAATCACTCCCCATACATCCCTGCTGAGGTTTCTTCCCACAGTTCTCTAATCAGTTACTTGCACTCTAAGCTTTGGCTGAGAGTATATTTCAGAGGGAATCCAAATTAAGACAGGATTTCTAAAACCGAAATATAATGCATTGCCATATTATAATCCAAACAAGCTTTAGATGTGATAAGTTCACATTCATAAATTTATGGAAAGTACAAATTTAGGACAACTTTGTAATATTTCTTTATGTGGGATTTCCATCAAGTACTTGGGTTTAGCAAAGCTATCTCATAAATTATGTCGTAAAATGCCTACTTCAACACTGCCAGGTTTTAGGGAGGCATAACAGCCATTAGTAGCAGAGGATAAACAACAGTTCTAGTAATACTGTCTCCTCACTGTATGAAAGAGGCAGTGGATAGAAGAACATAGCATGTTCTATAACCACCCGCAAAGGCACGGGGTTACAGACAATGCAAAGCAGTTGCTGCAAGAAGAAATTACAATTCTGTGCATTTTTATGACTGCTTTCCCAAAATGCATTCCCAAAGGTTATGAAAAAGGCCAGGACAGATGGTTCTAAAGATTATTCACTTCTTCCTCTGAGATGTGTGTTCTTTTAGCATTTGCCACTAAGCACCATTTTTATTTAATTATTAAGTCTGTCTGGATTTCTAAGATTAATTTGTTTCTTCCTTTTAAAATCCCCTTCCTCCCTCACTCCAAGTAGACCCGGAAAGCATCACTTCTTAAATCGCACATAAGCTCTTTCTTAAAACTCTAAAGATTTATCCCTAATTTAATTTCATCAAGTCAAGAAAAAAGTTTATTTTAATAAGATACAAAAAAGGACAGAATTTTAGGTGATTTTGCTAGTTTGAACAGAACCATTTGTAGATGTTACTTGCTTTTACCTTTTTCTAGAACTTTAGATCAATGGATCAAACACCCATAAATAACTTGTTTCAGAGTTGAGGTTTTATTGGTAAATACATTTTAACTAAGTTATGTAAAAACTCCTGAAGGCTAAAAAATAATTGTTTGTATTTCTTAGATCATGGAGTAGGGAACCTCAAAAGGATGAAGGGGGTAATGTCTGCTGACCGTCTTTCCCAAAAGCCACCCAACTAATGCTAACCTCTGAGTTGGGTGCTGCATTTCTCAGGGTTCCTTTCCCTTGCATCCTTCCCCTTGATCAGGTTTGTTTTAGAGCTTTACATTTTCATTATAACCTGATAGCAAGAGCTCCCTTAAATAGAAAGAGTGAATGAAGGCAATTTTTTCCATTAACAATGTATTTCCCTTCGGGGTTTCGGGTGCATTATTGTTCTTTTTTAGAGGGAGTAAAAACCCCAAGAAAACTGTCTTCAATTATGAAGCATTATTACAGATCCTATCTGAAAGTCTTGGGTTTTGTTTCCCTCTTATGAAAACATCTTAAAATATTCCCATAAATGAGCACAATTCAGAGCAAACATCTATACGTATATGAGCAAGTGTGCTAAATACACACATTTTTTTTTAAGAGCGTATTTTTTACAAGTAGTCAATATGGGAAATCTGGAAGAACTGAAGTTTCAAAGTAAGGTAGAATATTACTTAGATGCATTTCTGGAAATATAGCATTCTTTCTTGGAACCACATAATGTTATATACAATAGCCCAGGTGTTATCTGTTTTATTGGGTTTGCTTGATTGCTCTGTAATGCCTTAAGATATATATGTGCATATATGTGTGTGCTTATGTATATAATAGATTAATGTCCTAAGACATTATATGATAGTATGTGCATAATAGTATATCATATATTACTATTAACAATACTAACAGAATAGTATGCAGCATATCATAGTATAAATAATAGTCTTAAAATATTAATGTATTTTCCTACTCAATAACCTTTATTTTAATACTCTTACCCTATAAAAGAGGGCTTAGTCTGTTACTCTACTTGTTTTCTTACATATCTCAACTTCTTTATTCCGGTATCTTTTGGGAAGACATGGGAGAATGACAAGTGAAAGAAGGGAGACATTTTTTAATGGCACACTGAAAATCTGTAATATTAGTCCACATGGGTTCTTCATTTGCCTCTCAAAATAATCCTGTTGGGTAGGTGGGACTGTTACTGAATAAGCTGTGATGCTTTCAGGCACAAATAATATAAAACCCACCTGAAACTATCATTATAAATCCCCTTAAAGCTGTCATATAAACAATGCCTACTATCATTGGCTCCCATAACTTCAAGTTCACAGACTGGCTGCTGGATTCCAAAGAGAGTTGGTCAAGGCTCTAGTTTCTTTTCTCTATGATCCACTTAGGTCTAACCTTCACTAAATTTCACCTTTGTCTTTTGGCTCTCTTTCTTAAAAGGTCACAAGGGGGCTAGAGTATCACCAGGGACAACATGCTTCCAGATTTACATACAAGTGGAGAGAAAGACTGAATTCTGATGACTTTCTTATAAGAACTGGAGCAACTGTCTCAGAAGTCTCAAGAAAATGTTCTAATGCATCTCAGTGACAAGCACTGGGTCACATGTTCATGACAGAAAAAATGATCAGCCAAAAGGGATTAGGTAGCTCTTTGGTCAACCAGATCCTCCCTCCACCTTACATCGTGTCCCCAAACGGCACCCCTGCTAAGCAGTGGGGCAAGGATACAGTAGATTTTGATTTGTCAACATTGCAAATCCTACTTCATAAGAAAAACTGTAACTCAGACTTTTCACAGAATTTGTGCATGGGCACAGAGTAAGACAAGAGTGGAGACAGGGTTGGTACCCAATAAGTTGATTATTCTGCCCATTACATTGTGTGAATACATGCTACCATATTTTGTGTTGTGTTGGGGGTATTAAGAATCCATTAAATCCAGTCACAAGTATTGCATGTGATATGTGGAATGCACACACAAACACACGCAAACAAAACAGCAATATTTTAAGTCTGTATTACATACTACCACAATTTCTATTAGGAAAATGATCTCTCAATACACCTCAAGCTTAAAAGGTCCCCTTCACAACATGGAAATAACAGTGCAAGTTTTTTATGGACAGTTCTACTTACTATCACCTGTGTCAAACATTTAAGTCATGCCTATTTGCATTTAGCAGTCCTGGTAGAGAATGGCAGCATGGATGGAGACTGTTATGTGGATAACCTGTTAGTGTATATAAAAGACCAGTTCCTTTCCTCCTATTTTACTTTACTTTTTAAATGCTCTTGACAGGTCATAAACATAATTTATTGTGATGAAGGGATAGAGAAAAGGGAAGGAAAGGGGAATAAAGGAGCAGGTCTCAGTATCACACTGAGTTTAAAATGAGAACCAATGGAAAACATTTACGAATTGGTACTTTGGATACACACCTAGCTTACTGGTGATTCTGAGCAAGAAAAATACCACCCAAAAACTATAAATACATAAATTAAAAGTGCTCTGTGTCTTACCTAGGGATCTCAACTGCTGTGGCTTAGCTTTCCTGACCCTGTCACTTCCTGCTCAGCCAGGGTCTATCAGCTCATCTGGGAACAGCCTGCAGACACAGAGGTAAATGTTCAGAAATAAACACATTCCGGTAAAGGTTACTTAATGGCTTTCTATGGATTTCAAAGTCACTTTCCAACTATGTGGGACTGAAAAAAAAATTCTGATAATTTACGTTACCCAGATGTCAAGAAATCCAACAGCTTTCACTACTCATAAATTTAACAGCATTAAGCACCTGCTGGCTCCGAGCAACAACTCCTGCCAAGAAGGAAGAAAGGAGCTGTGATACATTAATAGGCTCCTTCCCTTACCATTCACACTGAGTCAGGTCCCAGTCCCGTAGCTTCACACCCTCCCCAGCCTCCTCAGAGAAGTCCTCAGGCTCCTCACACCCAGAGCAGCAGCAATAACTTGTCAATTCTACCCTGGATGGAGAAGTGGGGATCAGAGTTAGGATGAGGCTATTTCTAAATCTCAAGGAACCCTGGCTGTTAGTGAACTCGGTAAATAAGAGAGGCATCCAAGGGAATTTAGAATAACAAAGACTTAAACTTTGAAGGTAGAATAAAATAGCAAAGGTTAACTTGGCTCTTCTCTCATTGTGAGAGCCTTGAAACACTGCAAAACTCTTAAAACTATCCGATTCAGAGTTTACCTTTCTCCTCAGTCACATCCACTAAGATATATTAAAATTGTTGGATTTGGGCTGCAGTCCTTTTTATTTTCTATTTCCTTTCTTTGATGGAAGTGTTATGAGTGTCAGAATGGCAGCAACATGAACATCTGAGAGGGACTGGATCTTCATGAAATATGTTAAAGACTGGGGATAGCACTAGCTGATTCTCATGAATCTAGAAATGGACCAAGCCTCAGCAAAGAATTTGTAGATCTGTGGTAATTTAGAGTTGTCCTTAGACCTTTCATTCACATAAGGGCCAGATGTAGGGCTTCTTCTCTGTCACTCCAGCGAGTCAAGCTCAAGTCTCCACTGGATTTGTTTCACCAACTTGTGGCAGCTCAGAATCTTAGCCAGGATTGAAGGGAAATTAGTGGACGCCATGTGCCTCCTCCACCTCAGAAAGCACAGCTGGGCGGATCCATTTCCCTCGTGAAGATGTACATTATTCCATGAAAGGGCTCACCATCTGATACAGTATTTGCCAGGAGTCATTACCAGGAAAGGCAAGATCTTCAACTTCTGATTTAAAGCTCTTCAAACTGCACATCATTCCAAAACTTCCTTTCCCAACTCTATTTATTATTCCCTTTTTATTTTCAAAGTAAGTAATATTTTAGAGCACATACGATATACCAGTTAAGAGTGATCACCCCCCAGACATGCTTAACCTCATGCACCCAATCTACATGGAGCACCTTTTCTCTTAACTTTGCCACTCAGGATGAGGGCCTACTTTTTCTGGAAGTGCTTCTTTTTTTATTTATGAGTGTCCTCCTTTTCTCCGTAGCAGGTTATGTCGGATTCTACCTCCTAAATGTCTGGTTGAGTTTGCAAGCTGAGAATATATTTTTTCTTCAAGGCTCTGGGGATCAAACTACATTCCCATCCTGCTGTGTCACCAGCTTTTGTTCATTGATGAAGCACAACATACAAAGTTTTTCCTGCGAGTCATTCTGGGGGATAAAGGTGATAATCTCTCACTGCCTGGTTCTAAAAGTTGTGAAATATGACAAACTACCATCAAAATGGAGTTAGCATGGCTAAGGGAAACAACTAAAATAGAGCCCAGAGGCTATGAAGGAAACAGGGTCTGCACACATTGGCAGTCTCATATCTCAGAAGAATGCTGGATATAGCTTGCTGCCAAACCGCATTCTGAAGCCACCATCTGTTATGGGCTTATGTGGACTTGTGCCTGACCTAGGTCATGATGACCAATCAGAAACTGAATAATGTATAAACTTCTCAGAATAATATGTTAACTTCAACTCCAATCATAAAATGTTCAAAACAACTAATGCAAATGAGTAAACTTCTTGCTGTTTACCTTTAAATATCCTAAACTTTATCAACAATTTGGAGCACAATTTGGTTCGCTACCTAAATCTGTCTCTGGATTACAAGGCTTAAGACTGCAAATAAAATTTTTTCTTTCTTACAGCTCTGCTGAGTTCCTTCTTGGGCAAAGTATAGTTGAAGAAGCAGAGAAATAACTTTTTGCACACACATGCTGAGTGTAGTAAGAACTATTTGAGAAGTAAAAACAAAATGCAATAAAGTAACAAAAAATAAAATGATACAGTAACACTTGGGAAAACTGATACAATAATTTCCGTGTGAGAGACTGTCAATTTATTCATTGGACATAAGAACTAATATTTTTGAATGCCTGCGATGTGCTGGGCAGGACACTAATACATCCTATGCATATTTGTTAATCCTCACGTTAATGCTGCGAGGATACAGGTTCTGAAAACTTAAGTAGTTTGCCCAAGAGCACATACTGTTGAATTGGGATCTGAACACGATCTACTATCCTCAGCATGAGAACTTTTAATGACGACTTGATACTGCTTCTGTGAATAGAGCCAGTACACATATTAAAATACTTTCTTTTAACTATTCCATTTCTTCATAGATGTATCTTTGAAGATTTGCAGTTGATTAAAGAAGCGGCATTTATTCTAAATGTTGCTCTCCACTGCACTGGGATATGACACTGTTCTGGCAATGTTGTTACTTAATTTGATTTTCAGTAGAAGATTCTGTATAAATTATCATCATTAATCATGCATGGAAAGATGAGCATTGAGTGGGTGAAGATTTTTGAGGAAACATTATCTTGAGTTATTAAAGTATAAGTAGATTTGTATGCACAGGAGTTACAGATATGGGGGAGAGGAGTATAAACTCAAACAGCAAATGAAATCCAAGTTAAATGAGCACTTCTAGTGGACCCTAGAAAAGAGTTGAATATTTAACTTAAAAAATACTCCATCAGGTCATGAATCTTAAAAATTAAGAAAGAAGTTTAAAATGATAGGAAAGCATTAGCCCTACTAATTAATAGTAATAAAAAGCATTTCAGCCCAGACATGTCCACTACCTCATCTAACTCACTATCACCCATTCAAATTGTCATGAAGCCCAAAAAAACTTATGTAAAAAGAAATAATCAGAAGGAAAATAAAACAACTCTCATAAATTAGAAATACATGTGCCAAAAAGTCAAAAGAAGTTGAGGATATATGCAGAACATGAAATGATTAAAAATCAATTTTGCAAAAGTGTAAGAGAAATACACATAAATTAGAAAACAAGGGAGTTCAACATTCTTATAATAGAGCTACCAGAGAGTAGAAAGACCTTGAAATGTTGGAAATAATCAAAGAAAGAAATAATAGAAGAAAAATACCCAGAATTAAAGATGGCTATGAATCAGCTTTAAAAGCGAACAAGTCTTCAGAATGTTCAGGAGGATAAACAAAAAACATACTCTTGCCTAGAAGCATTTCAGTGAAATTTTCAAACATCAGGAAATAATCCTTGAAACTTCTAAAAAGTAAATAGTTAACCGACAGACCACTAAATTTTCAAATTGTCATTAGGTTTGTCAACAGTGACATTAGTTAAAGAAAGGAAGCCTTCAAATTTCTAGGGAAAAAAAATGAATTAGTATTCTGTAACCAGGAGAACTAATAATCCAATGCAATATCAAAACAAAGACTTTTTCCAAGATGTGAGAACTAGGAATTTTATCTCCTATTATTCTCTTTTAGAGAAATTAATTGAGGAGGTTCACCAGTAAAACAGGCAATAATTTTTTATTATTTGATATTTATATATGCATTACTTCTATAATAATTAAAAATGATAATATGGAAAGAGAGAAATGAAGTAAATCTCTCAAGTTTTTAAACTAGGACAAGTAAGAGTCAGACTTAAACCATGTGTTCCAGTCTGGGTCCTTTGGGAAGCAGATGTCAATACAAACCAGAAGTGCAAGAGCTTTATTGGGGATGTTGCCTGTGGGGTAAAGAGAGAAAGAGCAGAAGTAGCGGGGAGAGTGTGCAGAAAGTGCTGCTGCTCTGATACCTGTGAACGGGAAGCAGGTGTGAGAAAGGGTTTGTTAGGAAGAGTCTCAGACTGCAGTATCACCTGGAGAAGGTCTCAGCCAGCCCACTGGAGGCTGCAGACAAAGATGGTTCATGGGGGTCCTGTGTTGGGAAGAAATGGCCAAGTGCTAGTATGCTACCATGCTTATCATTGGCTGAGCGCTGCCCAGGAGAGGCATGGCATAAGCTTGATCCCAAAAGCGCAGCTGAAGGCTGTCAGCTAATTGAACTCCTCAGTAGGTTTTCAGAGGGAGGCCAGAGAAGCACCCCTCCAAGGCTGCCCCACCACGGTTCCCCTGCTCTGCAACACGTATTCTTAATCCCAGCCATGATTTGAAACAGTGGCTTATAAGAAATATAAATTTGGTTATTCTGATGGTCACTCTGTTGACTAAATATATGTTTTTTAGATGTATCTGGTCTTCAACCACAGGTCCTGGAAATGCTTCAGAGCCATAAAGGTGAAATGGGTTTGTGAGGTTAATGAGGGTACTTTTGGACCCCACTCAACGGTGGGGGCTGACTGCCAGGGGAACACAGCAAGTGATTAGGGGCTCAGAATTTTCAGCCCCCGGGAGGGGAGAGGGCAGAGGGGCTGGAGGTTGGATCAGCCAATGGCCAATGATTTAGTCAATCATGACTATGCAATGAAGCCCTCACAAAACCCAAGAGAAGATTATCTTGTCCCTTTTACATCCTGCTTTCCTGACAGAGTGCAAGCTTCCATACTTGGGGAACCAGAATGCCTCCACATGCCTCTGAGCCTGGCCCCAAACTCCATAGGATAGAAGCCCCTTTATTTGGGACTTTGCCCTATGTAGCTCTTCATCTGGCTATTAACTTATATCCCTTACAGGATTGTTTATTAAACTGGTAAATGGGTTTTCCTGAGTTTTGTGAGCTGCTCTAGCAAATTGAAGGAACCTGAGATGGAGATACTTGGAACTTCCCATCTATAGCCCATTGGTCAGAAGCACAGGTAACAGCCTGGGGCTTGTGATTTGCCTTGCAGAGGGCAGCCTTGTAGGATGAAGCTTTTGACCTGGAGGATCTGGCGCTGTTTCCGGGAGGACAGCATTAAAACTGAGTTGAAATTTCAGACACCCTGCTGATGTTTGAGAATAGCTTGGTGGTGTGCCTGGGAAGAACCCGGCCCCCCAACCCACACATTGCAATTGGATCCAGGAAACAGAGCCATGTATGTTTTGTGCTTAAGCTTGTGGGTCATGGTTCAAGGTGAGGTGAATGAGGATTAAATGTATTTTTCTATCCTGATGCTGGGATTTCTAAAATTTCCCCATTAGAAATCAGGTAATTTACTTTCTTATCCTGGAAAAGATTGTGTCCTATAAAATACATAACACATACCCATAAACATATGCGGGAGAGAGAGAGAGAAGGTATACATGATGAAAGCTAGCTAGCTACAAAATGGATTGTGCCATGCTACAATTAGTGTGAGAAATGGAACAAAAATATAATTACTTTTACATGTACAGATCATGTCTAAAAACACACACACAAAAATCCTAATCCTATTTGCTAGAAGGAAACTAGCTAGGACACAGGGATGGAAGAATATAGTCACTATGTACTAGCTGAATTACAGGCTAGTGAAGGTGCAACTATGTTGCATAGTATTTTCACAACTTTTGGATAAATGACTGTACACAATTTCTATTAGCAATGGCATTGTGTTGAGAATTACTATCAGAGCACCTAAGAGAGTTCACTTCTTACCAGTTGTCTTTTAGGTTCAAGCTGTCAGTACTTCAAAATACAATTCAGTGCCTTTGCAAACTATGCCTTTTCTATTGGCAATATTATTATTCTTCCAGTCTCCACAGCTAGAATGTATAAATGGTTCTCCTCCTTCACGTCCTGCAACATGTTGTTGAATCTTGCCTTTCTCCCCCGTCATCTCCAAAGCTGCTTGAGAAGCCCATTTCTAATGTTGATCCTAGGATCTCTCTCTCTCTCTTGCTCTCTCTCATTCTCATCGTGAAGTCATGTGTCACAATTTCTTCATACCTTGTACCTTCTTGTACATGTGTTTTTTTCTCTACAGCAGATATGTACAAGTGTTGGCAGTATGACAGTCTCTGTGTGAATCATGTGCATTAATTATTCTGAGTTTCTCTATTTGCAAATAGAGACATGTTTGATTTCATTTTATCTCATTAAAATATCCATGTGTAAAATCCTATGTAACAAGAAAGCATGGGTTGCCTCGGTTATATGACATGGGCATACTAGGGTTCTAAAATTAAGCTGGCACCAAAGAAAGCTTGTTGGTACTGGAAAACTATAACTTGACATCCCAAAATTTGAGACATCCTGATTAGGTCAGTTCAAGAGTTAATCAAAACTACAAAAGGTATTGAACTTGGACAAGAGGAAAAAATGCCCTCTTGATGCTGTGTGGTTGATGGAAAACAGTATTTTACTATAGTAGTGACTGTATAGTAAATATTACTGGTATGTTTTATTGTTGTTTTGAGTCTTTCATTTCCCTTCATTATACCACCAAAAAAGTTTCTAGTATCAAAAAATGTGCCATAAACCACTGAACTGAATTAAGGGGGAAGAAAGAATATTTCTGGAATTTCAGGTACTAGAACCACAAGGCAATTTCATTTATGGTAAGGGCTATCTGAAGGAACTCTTAATTCCCTAATAATCATTCAAACTTAGATTTCTAGACCATAAACTTTCCAATACACTTGTAGACTTAAATAATAATCCTTGGGAAAGTAGCGCTTTCTCCAAGTCCCTTCATACAGAGAGAAAGGAACCTGGAGAATCATCAGGAGCATATTCAACCCTGATCATATGACCCATCTCATTTAATTGTTCTTTTGGTAAGACGTTTTTTCTCTGTTCACTCACCCTCTTCATTCCCCCAACAATTAATTCGATCTCCCAAACCATCAATATGAATATCATAAAATAGAATTTATGAGAGTTCATCCTCATATGGGGAAACAGATAAAGCATTCCTTTAAAGAATCTGAGATTTCCCTTGCTGAATTTTTAATTAATAACAAATCTACAGTAGGAGCTTAAGGGCCTTTAGAGTCATAGCTCTGCTCTAGTTTGCCTTCAGATTGGAGCAGAGACATCTGGTGAATGCCTGGCTGAAATGGTATTCTGCTTCCCTTTTTTCAGTACGTCTAAAAGTTTAATATGATTCTTTTTCTCAGGTCTGAACTACTTTGTCAATGTACACATCCAGCTGTGCCTAGACTGTCCCCAAATATTCCCACAGAAGCAGAAACAGTCAGATCTGTGGGACAAGCTGATGAACAGATCCTGTGTGTTCTCAGAGCTCATACTGTGGAACATCTGCATGGGCATCCCTTCGCTGTTTACAGGCAGTGCCTTGTAAGGTGTCAACTTTGGGGGAAGACCCTCTGCTCCAGCATGGAATGCCTCGTCTATCAGATCTAGTAAACTGTTACCACTGGGATGAAAAACCAGCCGTCCCTCACCTTCTTTCTTCTTGTTCCCAATTCCCAGCCCCAGAGATCCTTGACTGCTATGGAATGCTGCAAGAACCTCCCAAAGCCCTGGGGACAGTATGTCTCTAAGGATTGTGTCCTTTAAGAGCTAGGCCAACCACTCCATGTTTCCCTTGATCTGTACATGCCTAGAAAGCATTGTGCTTTTTGGATTTGGGGTAAAAAATATAATATAACCAATATAGGAATTTTCCACTGTGATCCTGAACATTCTGGGTTTGATCAGTCCCTAAAGATGCCAAGACCCAGGCCATTTCCAACTATCATAAAACTCGTTTTCCAATTAGGAAAAACCCACAGATGCACATAATTATACACACACACATGTACACCTACATATATATGTATATATGTACATACACACACACTTTTTTTCTCCACACTACCCTTCAGAAAAGAAAGAATAAATTATCTAGGGAAAATTGGGAGGAGAAAAAGAAGATGTATATTTTAATTTTGAAATGCAACTATATTTCCTGAGTCTTCCAAGGTAAGCGAACAAGCTACCTTGTTTACAAATAAGAACTGGTGAAATTGATGCTTCCATAAAACCTTACTTTTCTGTTTTAAGAAATACTATTAGTTTACCCCCCATAACACAGAGGGTTGACACAAAACAAATTAATATTAGTATCAGATTGCATGTTCCTAAAACACATCACATTCAGAATTTCTTTGGCCAGTGGGGTTTCCAACACATGTTTAGCCTATTCTTTTAAAGACAAAACACTCATCTTCATGTATCTTCACCCTGGAAAGCCAACAAAATGCAGGCAATAAAGCTAATTTGAAACCAATTAGTAAGTCAATGGGCGGAGGAAAAAATGAGCAATATAAACTTTTGCTTCTCAAAACGATGCCAAACTCAACTATTGACTGTTTTTTGTTTACACCATGAGTAAGTACCTCCCTGAGTTTTCACCAGAATTAAAGATGAATGTGTGTGCGTGCGTGTGTGTGTGTGTGTGTGTGTATGTGCGTATGTGTGTGTGTAGTGGGGGTGGAGTATTGATTGAGAAAAAGAGAGAATATGGCATTTTATTTACTGCCCTGTCAGATTTCGGTGTCTTGGAAGATAGGCCTTTCTTCACAACTGATGCTGAGTTCTTTAAGCCAAACTCAGCTGAAAGTTCAGATATGCATTTATCATAACACTTGAAATCCAATCTCTGTTCCTTTTCCTTTTTCTTTGTGAAAAGTCATTACCAAACATATTGACTTCAAACCCCAGGGACCAAGAACCAGCAAAATTTGGAGCAAGAATAATAGATAACAGGTTTTTGTGATTTTGCCTCCCTCTTAGTAATAAAGAAAATGAAGAGAATGAGATTAAAGAAGTGAAATAAAAAGTGAGCAAAAGCCCAAGACCAATGACCTCATCATTGCACAAATCAGTCTGGCATACCCTCTTAAATGGAAAATGCCTTAGAATTTCCGAGACAAAAGCATCCTCTTTTATGCAGGGAATGATCATCCTTCATGACAAAGGGCAGTTATTGTGTCATTCTTTGTGAGAGACAAATAACAACCTAATTCACAGTGGGAGTTGTTAAACGATAGGTGATGATTATTATTTGAGAAATGTGGGCTAATAGCGCTTAACTGATCACTAAAGAAAAGCGTGGTCAGTTTGGCTGCATTCCTCATTCTGCCTGCACTGCAAGATCCTTTTACTGTTGGCCTCGTCAGGCAGCTCCAGCCCAGCACAGTCCAGGCCCCTTTGATTATTTTTGGCCCAGTAAGAAAGCCAGTTCATCAGACACCTCCAGGAAGTATTAGCTGTCTGTTTCCGGTAACACAGGGCTGTCTTCCTGAGGGATGAAGTTGAAAGGCGCAAGAGTGGCAAATATTCCAGGAACTAAAAGCCAATGAGGGATTTCAAAGACAGGCATCAGACACTAAATCAACCTAGCCAGCGGGAGGTCCCTTATGTCCTGTTGTTTACTGTTAACATTTCCAGGTTTTGCTTATGGAATATTTTGGCTACTAGTAATAAGTACTTTCTTCAAGGTCACCAAATAACTGTTTTTTTCTTGGCAGTTTAGCTGTTCACATAGGCTGGAAGAAATGTTTATGCAGCAGCGTTTGAAGTACAATCCAGAAGTTTCATAATCAAATATTTTACTCCTAGGAGATACTCAAATTCAATCACTCAGAGATAAATGCTGAGAAAACCATGTTTAAACATCATTCTTAGCTTGCCAGGAGAATCTAATCCTTTTTAAAAGCTCATTGTAACACTGGGGAAAAATTCCTCATCACCCATAAACACAACAGCTGCATATAAATCAGGTATACCAGCCTATCAAAATGAATTGTATGGCATGACATTGAAAGAAAAAGAGAGAAGATTTAAAATAGATAAAAAATAGTTTCTGTGGTTTGATTTAAACATTGTTATTCTTTATTGCTTCCACCCTATATCTTCAAATTCTCAAATCTCGTGTATGCTTTATCATTGTGTGTCAGGTATGAAACATATCTGAAATGATGTCAGATAATATGGCATTCATTCTGTGAAAACTCATGCATCTAAATAATATTTTAAATTTGAGAGTTGTTTTTGGTACCTTATCACATTGTCCTATAACAATGCTGGAAGGTTTTTCCAACCTTGTTATTTGTTTCCTGTTCTAAATCAAGACACCAAAGAATGTTTCATTGGCGCAATGAAGGTGGCATGGTTGGTTTTCCAGATGTTCTCCCAAATCATCTAACTTCTTGTATTATACTTGGGCATAATCTTTAATTCCCTTGCTTCTAAATTCGATTTTATCTAACCACCTGAAATAAAGTAAAATAAAATTTTCTATTGCCAAATCACTAGAAATTATATTGATATAATTTACTGAATTCTTTCTAAAATTAAGATTCTACAGGAAGAAAGAAAAAAAAGAGTGAGGGAGGAAGAGAAGAAAAGGGGGAGGAAGAAAAGAAAGAAGACAGAAAGGAAATTGCATATTTATTAAACGAAAATCTATTCAAAGTGTTTAAAGTGTGGAAGTCTTATTTTAGCCAATAGGAGGCAAGATTCCTAGAGAACTGTATTTCTCTGAAAAGAAAACTGTATGTGAAGAAAGTTCATTCATTTCTTTTTAATATTATCATTCTAATATAAAGCTAACTAAAGAAAACAGAAAATATGGAATTTAGTACATGCCTTCCTATGAAATATCCTTCCATTATTCATATTTTTGGCAGGCAGTAAAAGACTTTCTCAGAGGAAATATATATTTTTTTAACTGCAGTTTTAAGTTGCTTTAACCTCAATTAAATTAAGTCATTATTAATTATCCCAGAATCTAAAATCATAATATATTCTCTTCTTCTGTTACATTTGTTTATGAGTGCTTGGCTTAAAATACCCCTCAGATATATTTTTTTAAAGTCTTAATGACCTGCTTAGGATAAGCACTTTAAACTTGAAAACAAATAGAGGCTGCTTGTACGTGTGGTATTGTTTTATAATAGAAAATTTGCTCCCCGTTAAGGAGTATAAGGAGCTACCTGCATCGTTCACTGCCTGACATGAAAGAATAAGGTGCGATTATACTCAGTGTAAATTAAGATGTCTTGAGAGCATGGAGCTTTAGGTAATATGTTAAATTAAGGTTCTCAGATGTGCATTTAATTAAGATATTTAATTTGAAATGTCTGTGCTCTTCTTTAATTCTAATTGATTATTAAGAATAGATTTCTTTCAGATATTAAAAAGGTGAGCAGAGGAAGATATGGATGAGGTGACCTCAAAAGTTTATTCAGGGCCTGGAAATTGTCAAACACGTGCAGTCGTTTTATCTGTCTCTAGCCCACCCATTGTGGTCTTCCGGGAATCTGATGCTGCTATTCAAGAGACAGACTCATGTAAATATGGGCCGAATTCAAAGTCACATTCATTGACTAATGAACATGGTCCCTCAGATTCTCCAGGTTTAGTTATTTATTGATTTTGCTTATACCTGATTAAATCATTGTAATATTGCTGGGACCATCTGTCAGGATGCTTTTTATATACAATCACCAAATACTCAATGAGAATCTACTATTTGGAAAGGAGTATATCAGATACACTAAGAGTTGGAGAAAATGATTTGAAAGTATCTCACCCTCACCCAGGTTATAATCTAATTAAGAACACACACACACACACACACACACACACACACACACAGTGCACTTACTAGATAACAGCACAAGACATGCAGGGGCCTAGTAACTTTTGTGAAAATCTGAAGCATTTGGAGGTGTAGGTAATTCAGTGGGCTGTGATAGTCAAGGAGGGCCTTTTAAATGAAGGAACTTGTGCTGGACTTTGAAAGAAGGCCAAAGGTAATAATAGAAGCAAATATATGTTACCCTTCTACACCGTCTCTGGGATGCTTCTACGTACTGTGCATGAATTGTGTCTTTCAGTCAACAAAACAACACTCTGAGATTGCATTCTTTATGTCCCCATTCTGTAGATGAGGAAACTGAGTTACACAGTGATTGAGTCCTTTGGCTACAGTCACAGCCAGGCAGTGTGCAGCCAGGATGAAAACCTGGGAGGTCAGCTCCCAGAACTCTCCCCCTTACTCACCTCAAGGGCTTCCATGTCCTCCGAGAGTGGAGAGATGACTATGGGGCAGCAGCAAGATGCATTTAGGAAGATCTCAGTGGTAGAATTAGCGGTCCAGTACAAACCATGTTCCAGAAATTGAGTCAAAGATTCAGTTATAAATATAGGCCAGGGTGAGTGTGAAGACTTCAAAAGGCACATTAAGGTGATTCAGCTCCTGTCCAAAGGTGGCAAAGAGTCACTGAACATTCTCCAGTTCCTGCTAAGAGGATGCAAGCCATCCTTTCTGAGGCCTGTTTTGGAAGGAAGGGCTGGATGATTAGCTCCCATATGGAATGTTAACACCCATAAATTAATTACTACTGGTGCCCCTGGTAGCTTGATATTGCTTTCTACTATCTATGAAACCAGGATTTTATTTGTTTTTTCCTTGATCCTTTATTTTTCTCTTCATATTTATAGTGCTAGCCTTAAACCCTACTTTGGTGATTTCTTCTCTGAGACAGAGAGGTGGTATTGGTTCTTGGATAATGGAGAAAACCTGATTGAAATATGGATATCAATACTTATTAATTGTAGGACTTGGTGTGAATTAGTTAACCCTTTTATCCTTCAGTTTCTTAGTTCAAAGGCCAAGAAAAAAATAAAAGGAGAGCAAGAATGATGAAATGAAAAGAGTAAGTGAGGGTGTGAACATCCTAAAGATCTGTCAATTAATCGGAGGCGCATTGGATCGCTGCTTCATGGGAGCCAGGAGCTGTGCCGAGCACTAGACCTGAGTGAGAATGCTCAACTGGGGCACTTCCCCAAAGGCTCGTGGTGCAGATGGCAGGGAGGCGCAGCCGGGCGCGTTACCTCCCTGAGCCTCACAGAGCACGCAAAGGATAGAGAAGGGATTTTATTCCACTTTGGTCTGATTCTGAAGTCTGCAGTCCTGTCTATTATACCAGATGGCCTCTTGGTTACTTGCTGGTTGCTATTTTTATACTCCCTAAAACAGACTAGTCATTCAGAGGGACTGCCTGCATCTTTTACATCTCTCATAACACAACTGCTCCAATTTGATCATCTCTAACAGTTTCCCCTCTACTAGGTACTTCATCTGACACCAGATTAGAGCCCCTGAATGACCATGTTGATTATATCATTCCAGCCCATTCAAAAACCTTTGAATGGCTTCCTGCTTCCCATTACTTATAGAACAGCACATAGACCCCTTCACATGAAAGTCAAGATCCTCAAATAGACCCCAAAAAGATGGGTTCATCTTTAGAACTGCATCTCTCTCTAGCACCTGTTGGACATAAACCTCCCCTATGTGCTATAAGCTATTACATTTCCCCCACTTGAAATTTCTTAATGGGAAGTCTTATCTGGTGCCTTCCTACCCCCAGGCATATCCTCTGTTCCTGACCTTTTCTATCAAGTACCTGAAGGCAGAGGTACTAAATGCACTAAGTCCTTCCATGAAACTTATCAAGACAGTCCCAGTGGGTCGCAAGATCCATAAAGGCAATGGCTAAGATTGCCTTGGTCACCACACTATATTCCCAGTTGTTAGCCTGGCACAAAACAAGACATACAGGTGAATATATGCACACATACGCACACGCACACACACATACATAAAATGAGTGAATTAATGAACAACCAATAGCCTAGAGTCATGATAACTATATTAATTTATTTTAGGATTTGTTATTTCTGGCCCCCAAAAGAGCCCCACAAAGTAAATGCTTTGGCTTACAAATAAAGTTGAACATCAGAGAACTCAGGAATCTCGTCCATCATGTATATGCTCCTCAAGTCCTTAGGATGTAAAGCGACTCACACTCACTTGAGTATGCCAGGCTGTCTTCTCATGGTGGCTGGGTCAGCCTGCAGAAGGATTCTCCTTCCTCAGTCTCAGTTTCCTTACATTTAAACAAGTATCATAGACTTGAGATCCTCTCAGGCGGCCTCCTATTTTAACACCTGATTTTTCTATGTATCAGTCTATGAAATCCAGAGATGATCTCTTAACATCAGAACCCTCATACAAGATCATAGACACAAAATCTTTCTAACCCTGCATCCTTACTTACCTAATTTCATGCCTGAAAATGGGAAGCAAGGCCTATTTCAAGTTCTTTGGTATCAGAGCTACTTTTCTGATTCATCAACGCTAAATGGGAAATCCACACAACCATCTCTCTGAGGGTATCATGCTGGTATCCCCTAACTTCCTTTACTAATGTAGTTTTCTTTTAGCTTTTAAAGATTCCCTGAGATACAAAAACAGTCTGGATTGCATGAAGCTGGGCAAAATCTCTAGAGATTAAGGTATGAAGCAAAGATTCCTTCTCTTTCCCTTCCGGATGACAGACTGAGGACTCAGAACCTGGTAGAGACACACCCAGCCCTGGGAGAGTCCCCCAGACAGGAGATGTCACGTAGCCCTGATACTGACCTTAGGCTGTGGGAGGGGTGTTGGCGGGGGTGGTTTGGGGATGGACATAATCAGGCTTTGGTCTAATAAAGAAAACAATAGCTTGGACATTATGGAGGCCATACACAACTGTTCAAAAAGCAAGGAGGTCAATTAAGTTAACCCAACATGGAAAATCTGAGCCCCAGAGCATCAGACAGCATTAACAATGGAGCAGGTGAGTCCACTCAGATATAACAGCTGACTGTCCAAAAAGCACAGGCCACTGAGTGTTTGACAAAAGATGCTGATCTTTTGTACAAGAAAGATCCATTAAGGACACTGGCAAAGAGAGAGAGAAAAAGGAGGAAGGCAGCTCACTGGCAGGCACAAACATAATTACAGCTATTACATTTTTTTCCTAAAGTAGTTATTTGTGGTGCCTCCAAACTCTAATGTGTTTTTATGCTGCAGCGTGTTGTGATTGGGGCAGTCTGCTTGACATTTGCAAGGTTCCATTGCTATTAAAAAGAACGATGTTATCAAGAGGAAAGCGAGGCGACAAAGCAAAATTAATTAACGCCACCATATAACAAAGCAAAATAAATTAAACGATGGTTGACTTGCACTGTGTACTTCTCAACGGTTACTGAGGGAACACCAGAGCTTTTAACCCCCTCTGCTCTGAGTTTGGCACCCTGGCAGAGTGGGCTCCAGTGTTAGTGGAGGATCTTACGCCCCATGCTTGCACACAGGCAAGCAAACGGGGGAGCCTTCCACGCATCCTTCAATAACAAAACTGTTGCTTCCGCCTTCTACATAGACGGCAGCAGATGAAACACGGTAGGGAATGTTTTCCCTAAATCTGTATTGCCTTCAAGCACACTTAAAAGAAATATTATTAGTTTGGCCACACATGGAACACAAATGAGGACAAAGCAGTTGATGAATTTTCCACCAACTGTAGTCCACTGTATTCTCAGATTCCCTGGCTTCTGCCATCATGATGATCTGTCGCTTTGCACATGCCAGTGTACCAGTAATGGCCAAAACAAGTTGCTTGAAGCTACCACAAAACACACATTTCTAGAAAATGCTTTATGGCATAGAAATGAATCCTGTCATCAGTCAGTCATTAAATAGGGATTTATTGAGTGTGTATTCTGTGACCACAACTGTGCTGCATATGTAAAGGGACATAAGAGAAATATAAGCCACTGCTCATGGAAGCTTACAATCTGGTCAGAATGGTGAGCTATGGGTAAGACACAACAAACAGAACAAGATAGTCATATATATATATATATAAATACTATATATATATATATATATATATATATATAACATAATATATATATATATAATATAATATATATATAAATAGAGATAGAGGATTTTAGTAAGATAGCTGTATTTATATATATACATATATATATAAATAGAGATAGGATTTTAGTAAGATAGCTGTATTGCTACAACTAATAGCACTGAACCTTTTTTTAAATCAACACATTGTTTCACATTTCTTATGTATTTTACATTTTTTAAAAGCACATTTGTCTATATGATAGTGTTTTATCATCCCAACATAGTTAAATAAGTAAATAAAATAATTAAGAGATAATGCAACAATTAAAATGCCCATTTCACAGATTAGTCATAGGTAATGAGATCAAGCTACTTATGATATCAAACAATTAGCAAGTAATTATAATAATCACAAATTACTGATTTTTTTATAAAATTTAAATATCAGTGAGAAGAGGGACGTGGCTGTGAGCTGACATTGTCGGGATATTTTTCAGGGGAAATTTCTGGAGAAAGAGATATGCAGCACTTCAGGCAGCCACACCACAGAAGTAAGTAAGATCCTTCCCTGCCCTGGTTTCTAACCTTGGGGAGTCATCTAGTAACCACTCTGATCAGCGATCCCCATATGCTCCCTGCAATAGACAATGTTCTTAAACATTCCAGCAGATATAAAAGGTGCTTGTTTTTTTCTTAAATCAGCTGTCAAGTAGCTGTGATTACTTAACAGGTACATATAAAATTCCAAGTAAAAATGTACTTGCAAATATTTGCACATTAATAAGAATGAGCTTAATGAAAACAAACAGGAAAAAGAAGATAGGGACATTGGCATGCAGGTTAGCATTACTACATGGTACTCATATAGCTCAACACCCTGGACAGGATATTTTAGGAGTTATAAATTTCAATGTAGGCCATGTTTTCCAGTAACTGTTTTCTCAAGCAAATATGCATATGCTTTTTTCCATCTTACACTTTTTAGGTACATACATATGTGCATATAAAATATAAAACATAAATCATGTCTATATTTCTGTATTTCTTTAAACCTATTTCTACTTTTATTATCTCATTTTCTCTCCTTCCAGGAAAGATTATTTGTGCTAAAATGGATTAACTTGTCCATTAATTGAACTTATGGTTTAAGGAGATACAATGATTCTGAAGTAAACGTTGTCAAGCCAGTCTCCCTATGTGGTATGAAATTTAAAATACGCTAAAAGAAAACACACACCAGATCGAATTTATACTTAGCCCTGCTTTATTCCTTTATGAGTAGAGTAGCTCAACATTATCTTGTATGTGGAGTCACTCAGGTATATAGGTACTTAGAGAATCCTCCGTGTACATTATGTCATTATATCCATTCATTTACTATCCACTCATTCATGAGTTCATTTATGGGTATTAACTAAGTGCCTATTATGAACTTGACTTTCATGGAATATTAGTTTCCCAGGACTGCTGAAACAAATTACTACAAAGTTGGTGGCTTTAAACGACAGACATTTATTCTCTCATAGTTCTGGAGGCTAGAAATCCAAAATGAAGATGTCAGTCACGCCACACTCCTTCTGAGACTGAAGAGAATCCTTCCGTCTTTTCTTAGCTCCTGGTGGTGGCCATCAATCCTTGGTGTTTCCTGGTTTGCAGCTGTGTCGCTCCCATCTCCCCCTCTGTTGTTACATAGTATTATTGTTGGTTTGCAGCTGTCTTGCTGCCATCTCCCCCTCTGTTGTTACACCGTATGATCTTTGGTTGTAGCTGTGTCGCTCCCATCCCCCCCCCTCTGTTGTCACATTGTGTCTTCAGGGGGCATTTTCCTCTTCTTGTAAAAACATCAGTCATTCTGGATTAGGCCCCATTTTAATCAAGTACAACTTCATCTCACCTTGAGTATATGCACCAAATATGGCATCCTATTTCCGAATAAGGTGACATTTACAGATACCAAGGTTAGGATTTCAGCATATCTTTTGGGAGGATATAATTCAACCCATGGTCCATGGCTACAGGTTTAAGCTATGTTATATAAGACCAGTATGTATCCTTATCAGTGAAATACATAATATACAGATATGGAAACATACAAAATGACATTTTTAAATAAGTATATGTAAGTAATTAATATCAACTGTAAGAGGTGAAATAGAAGAGAAACCCCTGTGAAATGATGATAAGAATTACAAAAGTAGGGATGTCTTTGGATTATTTGTCCAATAGAGAGTACCCGTATCAAGCAAATGTAATCAACCAGCGAAGTCGGGGAGCACATCAAGCAAGAGTGATCTATCATTTAGTGTGGTCTTAAGTCTAGGATGTCTGGATACAGAAAGATGAACCAGTTGATTACTCTAGGTCCTCTTTAGCTCAAGTGTTCACTGATTTTTAATGTAAAACTAAGACATGCTTAACTGCAGCAGAAATAAAGATGCACAATGCAGTATAGTTGCAGAGCATGGAAATACTTGTGAAATTTATGTTAATAAAGAAACAAAGATAATGTTAAAAGTATTGAGTTTAAAATACTTTGGATCTCCAGAAGTTACCCTTCTTCAAGTGTTGACAATATTTGGTGAAATAGTATTGAAGGATTTACAATTTCTGATTTGTGATAGTGAAGAAGTGTAATCTACAGATGGTGTTTCCAAATCTCTGAAGATGATGTTGAAGATATTGCCAGATACACATGAGTTATAGTCTCCATATGAGTCTGTGATTTGAACAGAGGTAAAGAATCCACAACGGCCAATTTGTACAGCCATGGGAGCCATTAAAAATGTTAGGAGTCATGTAAATTGAGATGCTTTGTTCCAACTTCGTAAATAAGAGTAGAGCAAAGTCTTATTCAATAGAAAATCCACATTTTGTCCTATTTTTTAAACTAAGTATCAATGCCAGTTTCTCAAAGCTGAGATTGCTCATGTGCACTATCATCATACTAAAAACCTTCAATGGTTCCTGCATGTTTGCTAGCATTTTCTCTCCTTTGCAGGAGAAAAAGTTACAGGTAGGACTGCTGACTCCAAATTAATATATTTCTAAATATCTAAAGCCTGTTGACTACACTGAATTATGTAGTTTAAATATGTCCACTCCTGCCTGTCCCTGCCTCGATAAATGCAAAGTTTGTTTGCCTTAATAGTCACTACTTCTATGAACTGTCACCAAATACAGCATGTGACTATGCATATTTGAAAATTATAGGGCATTATATATATTTCTGTTGTATTATCTTGGTCCCCTGATTTCACATTTATTGTTCTTCCGTTTTAAATAAAAATCAGATTTAACCATTATTACTGTATCTTTAAAATTCCTCAGTAAAATAATTTGATGTTAATACTTCATGAACATGTCTACTGAAACATTTCTTTTTAATGGCACCCAAAGATTTTTGAAAACTCCACAGGCTTGAAAATTGAGATAGCAGATATGTTATGTTAATGATTGCCTCATTTGATTCAGCTCCATCTCATACTCCAATTTCTAGTTCACTTTCTTAAAATTTTACTCTTTGGGGTACTAATTACTACTAATGATTGATTTTTCCATATAAACTATTTTCCAATCAGAGCATGTTTTGGATATGAAGAATGCTCATCCTCCATGAAAGCATATCTGTACCTGGGACTTACTTAACAGGAAAATAAGGTTTCAAGCTTGGCTGAGATAAGTTTCTGAACGTGTGTTTTGTTAACTGACTGATTTTCGTAAGTCTCTTTGATTTATGGCTTAGTTAATGCATTTTGGGAGAGGGCTCCTGCTCCTTTCAAAATTCATGTGCACAGCTACCCCCATAGTGAGTTAGGGGGTATCCACTTATACACAGCAGAAAAGGGATGTAATGAATCAGAAAGGGATGTGTTTTATGCAGTAAGCACTTTCCACACTCTTTGCTGCATGGCAACATTTATGCTGAAATGGTCCATTTATTTTAATCCTAAATAGGGTCCCTAGACAAGAGCTGAGAATGGAAGTGAAGTAAAAGGAAAAAATAAAAGGATTTCTATTTCAGAACAAAACTTAATTCAGATAAGGGGGGGAAAAAACACAATACAACTCTCATTTAGCCCTTGGTAAAATTGAATTTTTATGGCACCTGCCTTTTCCCACTACAGGAATTTGCTTTCAAAGCTTCTCTCTGACCCTCCAATCTTGATGGGCTTGCAACTAAATAAATTATTTCCCCTGTCTCATCACGTGTAGGTTTTCACTGCAGTCCTGAATCTTAAAAGAATGATGGACAGCGAGGTTAAAATCATGTTAGAGCTACAGATTTTCACTTTTGGTTCTAAAAGATGGGTATCATAGCTCCTATAAAATGATCTTGTATTCACCCAAATGGGGTCTGTGTGCAAAGCTAAGAGGACACCTTCCCATAGCCTCTCATAACCCATCCCAAATCAGTCAGAAAAGGAAGATTACTCAAGATAGAAATTCATAATTTTAGTGCTGTCCATACCAGCCCTGTCTATACTATCCAAGAAGGCTAAAAACCTTGCCCAATTAATGTGGATACATGGTGGCAGAATATGAAGTGGATTCAGCATTTGGTAGTACCTAATTGTCATTTTGAAGCAGACATACTTGTAGCGAAGTCATAATAAATTGCCTCCAGCTCCTCAATGGTTAACTACTAAAAGGTAGTAGTTGGGGTGAATTTGGAACTAATATAAATAATCTCTTTAGCTTGTATAATATCCATGCATGAAGCAGAAATTTGTCGTTTGGAATTTCCAGCATATACACTCTTTCCAATTCTGGAGGAATCTCCATTGTGACGGTTTTCGTGGAAGAAAATCATACTTTTCTATATAAATGAAAAATGGAGCCAAATGCTCCATCTCCTCACCTCTGAGAGTTAAGGTGGAGTCATGTGACCTGGAATAGAACAATTGGATGCTTCCACAAAGAACTTTGAAACTTGACTTAATGATATTAATATGAAGTGAAACTTAGAATCCATTAATAGTATCAACATCAGTGGGAAAAGTGGTGGCACACTTTTGAGTGATGGTAGCTGCAATGTCCAGAAGTGGTGGTAGAAAATGTGTCACCAGCAGCACCCTAATCAGGTTCTTTCTTTAGTATAATACTTTTGTTGGGACCACTAAGCCTTCCTTGGTTTCTGCTAAGTTTACGAGCCTTCCCTGTTTCAGGGACCTACTAATCATGTTCTAACAAGTTAGCTTTCAGACTCAGTATAGCATGATGGGTTGCTTACATTCATGAACCTGAGATAGGAGTTGAAGGAAACAGAACCTCAGAAACAGGTGAGGGGAAGGACACGGGTTGTCCATCCTCACTGAGGCAAAAAGCAGTCAAACTTTTATCAATATTCCAGGACAGTAATATTTAAGCCCATGACACACAGAGAGTATCAATAAGTAACTTGGAATAAAATTCCCTACAGACAAAACTTGAAGACACCACATGACAAATAAAAAGGAGCTACAAGAAAAGTCTAAGAATTCAAGGATGACATGGTAACGTGGCTGTTCTTAAAGCACTTGATAGCTTAAAGGAAGAAAATAATTTCAAGTCCCCATACTTCATGCTAAGACATAAAACTTTCAAAGTGCATGTCTGAAATTTCTGAAACTAAACTCAAAGTTTTCCCTGTATAGCTGCTGAATTAAAATAACTGAATTCCCAGTCTTACCATTTCTAGTGAAAGTAAGGGCATAAATTAAGGATGAGTAGAACATCTAGAATTTGAAAAACGTCTTGAACCCATAAACCCCATGAAAAGTATTTGTTTAAAGAAGTATCCTCTTGTCGTATATAGCAATTTCTATTTAAAAAGAAAGCTAGTACTAATGTCTCAGCCCCTTTTAATATGTCCACATCTGTAGTCAGGCTCAAAGTCTAGTACGCTCCAAGGAGCTGATTAAAAGCCAAACTGTGCAGGAGATACCATGCATACACCGAATTATGGCTGTTTTGATTGATCCAGGTCATGGCAGATCTGTCTGATGGGTGTTGGAGAGCATTGTGAGTATGTCAGAGTAAGGAGGAACACATATAATCCTAAATCCAACATGACATCTCTCTGGGACAGAGTGTGGGTAGTAAGGTTAGCCCACACTAAGCAATATGTGATAGCCATCCTAAGCAATGGCAAGTTTCCAAAAACACATTGGTTTAGTATAGACAATGGAGTTCACATGTACACTTACAATTAATATATAGTATTTGTCTTTCTCTGTCTGGCTCATTTCATTTAGCACAATGCTCTAAAGGTTCATCCATGTTGTTGCAAATGGTAGGATTTCATCCTTCTTATGGCTGAATAATATTTCATTATACACACACACACACACACACACACACACATTTTCTTTATCCACTCCTCTATTGATGGACATTTTGAACGTTGCCCTAGCTCAACTATTGTGAATGCTACAATGAACACGAGAGTGCAGATATCTCTTCAGAATACTGATTGTGTAGAGTCTTAAAAAAAAAAAGCTGATGTTGTAGAAACAAAGAGTACAATGAAGATTGCTGGGGGTTAGGGAGTGAGGGGGAGGGGAGATGTTGGTCAAAGGTACAAACTGTCAGTTATAAGATGGTTAAGTTAGAAATGTTGAAGTGGATATACATGCTATCTTCCTGCCTAAACAAGGGGAAATAAATCAGGGGAAAGTCAGCATTTTTGAACAATAAATTAATGATTGTTTCTGTACGTCTGCAAAGCTACAATACGTATGTACAGAGTGGGAGGTGTCCAGGGTGTCAGAGGCCGCGAGGGCAGCCTTTAACCACTCCACGCAAAGCGAGAGCAGTCATCAGAGACGGCACTGGGGCCAGGGTGGGAATCAAAACGGTCTTATTCACAGAGATTTTTGGAAATAGTTCATTGCTTATAGGATCCATACAACAAAAACAGAAGAGTAGGCAATAAGAGCCCTAGGATTTTAGAGTAAATCTTCGCAAGTAACTATTATCATTTTACAACTAACTTTTGATCTGCAGCCAACTGGGTCCTACTGGTGACTGAATGACTGATCACAAGATACCAAATAACCAGGCAATCTAAATTGACTATTAAGACTTACAATTGACCTAGTAAGTAACATGCTCCATTCACAAATTCACCTCTTCTCCAGAGTTCATCATCAAATCACAGTGATATATATGGTTTCAGAGTGAGCACACCAGAAAGACACAAGGAGGTTTCACATGCATGTTTTTCATCCTCCCAGCATATCTACTCCTACCTCAATTCCGCTCTCTTAAATGACTTACGGCCTCCTGGGGAATTTCCTAAGAGAATCAAAACACTTTGAGTTCCACAGACAGGCAGCGATGTTGACATTAGGCAGCATTTTAGCCGTGTTCCTGGAATGACCCAAGAGGTTTGTGGAGAAGTGAAATATATTGAGTAGAACCTCAATAATTACATCGCATCCTCTTTTCCTGCAGAGAGAGACTGCAAGGGGGTAAGGTTCTGTAAGGTCTCACCAGGTGTTCTAGAACAAGAGCTGGAGAATTGGCAGCAAGGATCTAAGAGTATATATACAGAAGTGGACCTCCCAGAATGGACCCAAAGTTTGAAAATATTTGTATCTCTTGTGAGTACCCACAAAAATAAATCCCCTAAAGGAAAAGGATTTTAAATAAACATGTGCACAAGATGACCCACCTTCTGGGCATCTTGTCAGCTCCCTCACCCACCCAGTCCAATGTTTACCTCATGAACAAAGGGACAAGGCAGCAACATTAGAAGCTAGGCATGGGCTCCATGACGTGGATTTTAAACTTGACCAGGATGATTACTCTGCCTCCCAAACTGCACTTGGCAACAGCAATATACCTTTGCTACCTTACCTCAAGGACACCAGCATTTTATTTGACCCTATTCTCTCATAAAGGGGGTAATAATTGTCCTCACAAGAATATAGGCATTTACATTTATGAAGTTAAACTTGTCTTCCCTCCCATCATTTTACAATAAACCACATGACCTTTGAACCTACTGAGCACCTTGTAGGTGCTCATAAAACAGAATTCCATATAGGAACTCACTTTTATAGTTAAAGAAGTAGGGCAATGTGATTATGCCCACGGAATCCAGGGTCTTCAAACATATCATCAATGAAATACAGATGGTTTTAGGGAATGATGTGACCTCCCATCACACATTCCCAACTTGGGATGTTGTCTGTAGCATGCAATATGTATTCTGACAGCACAAACAACAAGCAG
Organism: Manis javanica; assembly: GCF_040802235.1. Taxonomy (NCBI): domain Eukaryota; kingdom Metazoa; phylum Chordata; class Mammalia; order Pholidota; family Manidae; genus Manis; species Manis javanica. The sequence goes on from NC_133171.1 coordinate 5,464,030, forward strand.
TACTACTTTTCCAATATAGGTTTCCAGGATTCATGGGATAAAAGTGTGGATTTTCTCTCTCAAGGAAATAACCTGTTTATAAACCATTTCAATCAATTTCCTCAAGTCTGAGCTCTTCCAAGTTTAGAGGTTTTAGTCATCAAAGGAGAATTTCTTCAATGATATGATGTTTTTATTAAGCTGGAATCTGAGAGTGCTTAGACATTCCAGATATTTTAAACTCATGGATGCACAAGCTAAAATATTATACTGGTTCTATTGTTGTCTTTTGTTCCTGATTCGGACTCCCAGCTCCAACTAGGATTGCTCTTTACACTGCAGAGGGCATGTACCAGGGAAGTCTTTAGGTCGTCTCATCATACTTCCCCACTCAGCGGCCAAAGGTAAAGAGTTATCACAAGCCCCCAGAGAGAGGATCACCAAGTTTGGCTTTTCACACTGGGTAAGAAATCTCATCAAATGAGGTGCTAGGCAGATGCAAAGGGTGTGGAGAAGGCAAGGGCTAAATGCCGGCCATGCTTCATTACCTGTTCTCCATAGTTTCTGGAGCTTTTGTCCATAACTTCTCTTTTTGTTGTACATGTGTGCTTTTATATATCTGATTTTCCCTTTTTGTTTCTATCTTTCACCCCTACAGTTCTATATGGCGTGTGTTGGCTGTTGGAAACTTCCAACTTAGGTTTCAAAATATCTAACCAGGATCATTGTCACCTGGAAGGCCACAACTTGGAACCATAAATAGATGTTGATAAGAGTTTGGGATCTTTCCTTGGGAAAGGGGAGGGAATATTTTTAGTTGCTCAAGGAGGTGCATTATATTAGGAGAAGTATTGTTTTAGTATAATTGGGAGAAAACGTATGTACTTGGAGGACAGACAGCTGCATAGATCTACTGTGGTGGACATTGGCTGCCCAGCATAGAAAACATCCCCCTTCAGCACATGAGCCTATTCACACTGACAGCAGCCAAGAGCAAAGGTGCAGGACAGTGATGGCAACATCGACTTCTAGCCATGAGGGAGTATTACTTGCAAGGGTACCCTAAGGAGAATGTAACTGTGGGTGATTAAATAGCAGCTGCACAGGTATTATTAGTGGATATCTGTAGCATATGCTTAACAAGTAATGGGCAGCACAATGCAGAATAGAGGAAATAGTGGGAGTAGAGTGTGGGTTACAGAACACAGTGAAGGACTGAATCAGAATGAAATAGATTCCTAATTGGCTGAGATCAAGGTCCAAATACAGCAAGATGAAATATAGTAAACATAAATATAAGATACATATGATTAAATAGCAGCTGCATAGGTATAAAGCGTTATGGGGAGGGGCAGTAGGTTTTGATTAATTATAGCATTTTTCAAAGAAATATGTAGGCACTGAAGTTAAATAATAACCTTGGAATGTGTCCACACTGTCCCCTTTTCAAGTTGCTTGTTGCTTGAATATCCATTTTTTTTGCAAGCGGCTCCAGGGACTTCTCTAGAAAGGAAAGCGGAAAAGGAAAGGTCCATTTACATCTCCTGAGATTTTCCTTCAGAAACACAATCCTAGTGTCCCAATATTCAGAGAGAAACAAGTTTGCCCATTTCTCTGTTTCTCCATCCCACTTTCTTTTTCAGATTTCTGTCAGAACTAAGGAAGACCCTCTGGCTTGGGGTCCCAAGCACTCTCTTGGCGGGAGGTGCTGTTTGTTCTGGGGATTCTGGAATGCTCATGCCTCTATCCCTTTGGCCCGTTTGTATTTACCCTTCCTTGGAAACAGGACTGTGGACTGCATTCTCCACAAGCACACCTGGGCTCCTCCCCTGGCGCTGTCAGTAAACAATAGCGGCAATCACCAGAGCCTATTGTTTCATGTTCCCTCTACTAAAATGCCCTCTGCTTTCTACCAGAGACCTCCCAAAACTGCCTAAGTGGGTTATTTCTGTTTTGGACAGAGGAAATACCTTATCCTGATATATTATCTGCACTAATTCAATTGTGGTGAAATGCAATAATTTTCCAGTTTTCTTTTGCCCTATCCTTCCCTGCCTTTCACCCCACTGCCCCTCCCCCCATCTCAACTCATCTCTACTGAATCTTTAATACTAAAATTTTTATTTCCCATCTTCTGGTATCTTGGGTCAGTTACCCAAAAATAGACTCTGAAAGGAAAATTTTGGTGTAGAATGTTTACTAGGGTGTGCTCTCATGTACACCACCTAAAAAAAAATGAGGGAAGCAATCTTTGGCAGAGAAAGTGAAGTGTGATGTATTTACAGTGAGACCTCAGAGTTTCCACAATCCCATGGGGCACTCTCTGAGTTGTCTCAAATTGAGGTGAGGGACTGAAGCTTTGTGTCCTCCCTACGTTGAACAGTCATTAGAGGCAGAGTATTCACATGGAGAGAAAAGAGCCTTGATTAAAGCAACTCCCTTCAGCTAAGAGTAGCTCCAAGAGAGGGATTTGGCTGTGACCCATCAGAAGCCAACACACTGAATTTCTTGAAGAATGAACATCTAGGTCCTGCATGGGGTATCTGAGTAAACAGCACAGCACCCACCATACCTGAGGTACAGCCCCAACACCCTGATGAGGAGATACCGGTTCTAGTCAGAAGACAACAAATACAGTCAGAAGATAGCAGATCCAGTCAGAAGATAGCTGATCTGGTCTAAAGATAGATCCAGTCAGAAGAGTGAGCCAACTTCCTTCCCTCCCTAATGAAACTCACCGTACTACTTTCCTAAGCACTCCTCTTATTAGAATGATTCCATTCCATGGAAACTGCTTAGTTCTCCTAATCTTGAATGTTCTACCCTGTTTTCTTCAAGTAGCTCTTTATTACTTTCCTCAAGCTTTTGAAAACACTCAGTCATGGTATATTACAGCAGTAGGAGGATGAAAGATATTACCATGCCTGGTCCCTTCATGTGCAGGATGCTTAAAAGATGAGATACCTTACCCAAAGTCACACATCCACCCATCACTAGAATCTGAGCCATACCCCTAGTTGAGTGTTCTTTGCAAATGGTACTGGGATGTTAATACATAGTATCTAAGTCATTATGCTCAGAGGTAGATGCCTCATCTCCTCAGTGAGTTTGCTTCAAACATTTCTTAAATGTTTTATAGAAAACATGTAAAACAATGGGAGAAATAGTAAAAGCTCATCTCTTCTAAGAGTTTCACTCAGACACCTTATAGAGTTAAACATTAATACATTTTCCAGTTCTTTCATACTGCGCACTGGTGATTTTCTGGCTATAAGTTATAACAAAGTTTATCATTCAAATGGCCCCCTAAAGTGCAAGTTGTCTTAGAGGAATAAATAGTGTCTCATATGTCTGTTTTTTCCTCATAAAGGAAAGAAAAAAGAAAACTGAATAATATGAAAAAGAAACAGGAGGAAAAATTAAAAACACAAGTAGCAGTGGTTTAGCCCCAGTGGAAAACATACATTTATTGGGAAGAATTCTCAGCAGGAACAGTGGAAATCTTACATTTTCTAGTTCAATTACAACATCAGGATCTTAGATATTGGTAAGAGGCTTGTTTCTAAGAACTCTGATGCTGAATCAATACGTTTCTAAGTGATGCATTAAAAGTACTGCAGAAAGTGTCCTGCCATTATTAATCAATTGTTCCATAGGCTTCCATGTATTTTTTTCTTACACATTTAGTCATTGTTTAAGTTACTGTTTTGCTGAAATGAAATCATGAATGTTGGGAATTTAAGAAAAATAATGTTGCAATTTGTAAGCCAGCTGGTCTGGAGGTTCAGTCTACAGATTTCCACAGAAGCGTTAGTTGAACCATCAACTTATGATACACAGTGAATTCTCCTAGGAAATTCTCAGATCAGCAACTCATTATTAAAATGTGCTATGTTGTCCTTTGAATTCAAATTTGAGAATACTATCCAGTTATTAGCCGAATGTGTTTACTTATTGCTTTTAACGGGATTGCGCTGTGCCAGGAAACCCTCTCCTGTGTTAGATGCCATTTGGCCTTTGGGAAAGGAATGAATGTGTTCTGTTTAATACCCAACACATGGGGAAGTGTCCCTTAGCCTTTCCCAAATTCCCTGATTCTCTCTTGATGACAGCCATCTCTTTGTTATGAAATGAGGCTAATTCAAATCAGGTTTAGAATCAAGTGCCTCTGAGAGAAGAAACTTATCACTTTAACCTCTCATGATATCTTTGAAGTAATATGGAGAGATTTAACCAAGCCCACTCTGGACTTTGAGCAGAGACAATGTATGTGAAATGCTTTCACACATCTTATACAGACAGTAGCTTGTACTGAATAAACTTCTCTTGAGTTAATTAAAGAATAGAATATAGATAATTATACCCATGTTGTTTGAAGATCTGTTGTTAAAAAGTATTGTGCAATGGAAAAATGTCACTGAGTAGGAATTCTTATGACACGTCACAGGAAATCTACCCATATTTGGGCATGATATTTGTGATATCCAACAGAGTATGTCTAGAAGGGATCCAGGAGGGACCTTTAGTCATTATTGTCTCTTTTTTCAGCCTTTCACACACAGATACTAGGAATTTTACATTGTTACACAATTTGACCTTGGTAGGAAAGCTGACAGGTTGGATACATAGACAGTCTGATAAAGTCTGAGTAATCCCGTGGCTGGTCTGGTTTGGAGGAAGGGCGCAGTATTAAAAATGTTTTGAAGAATCTATAAGGAAAGGCATAATATACTCTACTCTCTTTAGAAAAGAGATGATGTTGATCTCAGACAAATACACAAACCTAATTGAATCCCCTCTCCATTAACACAGTCACTTCTATTTAATTGGCAAAGATCATTGAAGAATTCCTTAGGGGTCACCTGCTCTAGCCCTGCCATTTCATGGATGAATAAACTGATATTCAGACTTACTAAAGGTCACACTTCAGCCCAAGTGAGCACAGATGTATTTATAATCTCACCTGACATTAATTCACACCTACAATACCACCCAACCTGCCTGCTTATGTGGAAGGTCTTTTTCTACTGGAGGTTGACAATAAACTAAGGTAAACAAGTTAATTCTGAATATATGTTTCAGGGCATACAACTTAATCTTATACCTTGTACTTAATTTATGTGTAATGTGAAAACGTACAATTATTTTACATTTGTATTATTTACACAAAGATGTTCAGAAACAATATATCACAGAATATCCCATGAGTGAATTCTTTTGGGGGAAATGTGAGAGCACTTAATTTGATCCACCATGGATGAGAAACAAAATAAAATAGGTTATAAAGAATCACAAATGAAGAGAATGGTGACATCTTGCTTTGTTCTACCCTGTGCATATCTTCAGTTCCCTGCCAAAATAATCCTCCAATTTACTTAGGTGTCAGCAAATTAAGAAGCTTTATTATCTCCATTTTACAGACAGTAAACTGAGGCATTGAGTAGCAAAAGCATTTGCCTCTGGGAGACATTACTCAGGCGAGATCATCAGATCACATCGCTCTGAAACAGGTGGAGTTATAAACGCTTACTGGGACTATAATGAGTCCAGACAAAAAGGTTTCCTGGCAAAAGTGATGGGATCTTAAAAGGGCCTTTCTGCCTGAAATCCAAGAGGAAGAACTTCTCTGGCTTCAGAAAGGACACATGGACTCTGTGTGCTCTGAGAGTAATCTGATAGAAATGTTGTTTGGGGACAAAATTTTTCGAAGAAGAAAATTTTGTAAGTGAAAAAGAAGCTTGCCTTTGGGTTTCTAGTAATTGAAGATTATGAGATCTCAAAACTGCACCTTTTAATAATGCTGGTGCATGCCAATTTTGTCACTTCTTTTTGGCCTTATATAAATTATTTCCTATCTCAGTTGAACATGTCAAACTGTTTTTAATCCTTCCATGTCCAAACCCATTTGATACACTGGAGACTGAAAGATGCAAAAATCTCAGGAAGCCTCACGCTTTGACAAACATGCAACCTACAATGTTCCTGTTAACCATGTATGTTTAACACTTCAAAAGCAGCCAAGAAAATAAAACAGCTGTGCTGCAAACTTCTACACAAGCATTAGAAAAGGAGGAATGATTCCAACTAAGAATATAAAATAATGTGTCTTAAAAGCAACCGGGGGATGAATTGCCAAGGGAGAATGAAATCTTCCATGAGAAAGTAAGTTACATCAGAAGAAGACATCTTGTTGATAGTAATGGATGGTGGATCCATCTGCTTGTAAGAAAGGTTTCAAGAGATCAACTTCCATGGCTCTCAGGAAAGCTGGAGGCTCCTTATTGCCCCTGTTACTTCAGACTGACACGTTACCCTCTTCTGAGATGCAAGCTACTTGGGAATTTATAAATGACCTCGCAATATGAGGTGAAGTTACCCCTTTCAGGATGACAGACAGAGTTTGCAAATCTCTTTTCCTTCTTGCTTAATCCCTGGATTTTACCTATACTGTGAATGCAAGTAATGCACATTAGTCAATTAATAGGCTGTTAAATGACAACAGTTCCGGGCAATTTAATTACTGTTGGTAAAATAAGAAATGAATGATTACATGTCAGTAACCAATTCCAGTTCCTTTCCTTGGAACAGATTAACTCTGAATCATGGTAGTTTCTCTAGAAAAAAAATTTATTGTTTCTGTGAACATACTGGTCGGTGTTTCATGTATTACAGAAATTTAAGTTTTTGTGTGGTATTTTTCATGTATGTGGGATATGGGAAAGTTATAACAATCATATTTACTTTCCAATCAAATAATAGTTATTTTCACATAAATGAGAATTGTTAGTAGAAAAGCAAAGTCAAGTAGAGGAGTCCTTTGACTTCTGTCCAGTGTCTGTCCCCAGGCCTCTGTGGTCAGTTCTAGACCATTCACACATTTTTATTAACTGAGTAAGACCTAGAGAAAGATCAAGAAGCAAAAACCTTAGTTTTAGTGGTTATTTCACCCATTTTGAGTCCATTTGACTTAGAATAAAATCCAGAATCTTTAACACTGTCTGGATGATCTGGCTCCAATATTTTTATGTGTTTGAGTTGTTTAGTGTCTGCCTTCTCCACCTTCATCCTAGTCTGAGAACAGCAGTGACTACCTGTTGGGTTCACTGTTTATCTGAGACACCAAAACAGAGCCCGGCCCAAAATAGATGCTCAGTATCTAAGTGCTGAATAAATTAATTGAGGAGATGAAAAGATAGCTGAAGACAGGGTATCAATAAGTCCTTTCACATCAAAAGTGAGCTCTGAGTGCACATGGCACAGAGAAGAGTGAAAATCTAAAAATAAAACACAGGAAAAAGTGGCAAATTATGCACTCTATAATGAAAAGGAGGTTTGGATTGCATCACACAGCCTTTTGCTAAAAGATAAATTGGATCTAAAAGAGCATGAGACATGAAAAATCTGAGAGACAACAAAGCCGTCAATCTTGTGCTTACCCATCCAAAGATTAGAAGATTCCTTGCTTGCATCTCCGTTGATCATCTTGGTTGATAAGAGCATTTGAGCAGCAGTTGGGTGTGTTAATACCTAAGTCTGCAGATGCTTTCTTTAGAGCAATTAAGATTTTCAAACCTAGCCTTCCTCTGCAATCCTCTATTACTAAATATCGAAAAGCAAAGAAAATTTGCAGTTACATTTAGGAAGGATTGTAGGGTTGATCATTAACTAGGATGGAAATCCATGACACCCATTTTCAATGATTTGATCATCTTGCCTTACAATTAATTGTCTAATTGCACCTGGAGGTAGAATTCTAAGATAAAGTGCCAGGAAAACATGTACATTCCCATTCACTTTAGTAACTCTTTCAAGTAGCTGCCATAACCTACATACTAGGTACACCACTGGACTACTACACAGGCCGGCAGGCATCCACCTCACTTATTGGGCTGGATCACTGCCAAAGTCTCCTAATAGATATCTGCCTCCAGGAAAACCCTCCTCCAATGCACTGTATTTCAGGGAGTCATCCTTCTAAAATGCAGATAAGATCCTTTCGTTCATTGCTTCAAACATTTCAGATTTTCTCAGTTTGCAAATTACAATCCAAATGACCGTCACAGGAGAGGAGGTCTTGCATAGCCTTTCTCTCCAGGTTCATGTCCTGCCACCCTTAGCTCTCCTCAGAGACCTTTCCATTTAGGCTCATGTGCATTGCCAGGATACTTACCCTCATTTCTAACCAGAAAACCCCTTATTTGGCTAGAACAGAGCAGTGGAGAAAAGCATAGACTATAAAGCCACATGTCCGAGTTCAAATCCTTGCTCAGCTGCATAATTGTTGTGCAATTTGGGTCACATTACTGGACATTGTTTTTTTGTTTCCATTTTTCCTATAAGGGAAATGAAGATAATATCAGTGCCTTGTTATTAAATGGGTTAACATATGAGTTAACATATATAAAACCCTTGGAATGGTCTGTGGCACATAGTGGGAATTCACCAAATGTCAGCTACTGGGATTCAGGTGCTATTTCCATCACCAGTGCCTCTGCGGGTTCTTTTCCCATCTCAACACCTCCTGTCTCTACCCTCTCCTCCACCTTAATCAAGCAGGCTTTGATGGCCCTGAACTCTGAGCTGCCTCTGCTGTCATTGCACATCCCACTCTGCACTGAAACCATATCTTTATAACTGTCTCCCCACAACCTGTGTGATCATGGTCAGAGGGCTGCTGTGTTTCTATCACTATTTAGGAACCTAGTCCAACACCCAACATGGGTAATGGAGAAGGACTCAAGAAATGCTTTTGAATAAATGAATAGACAAATAAAGGACAATAGGAAGGTAAACTGAAAATACTGAGGCCTTGAAGTCCAGCTGATGGCACATGCCCTTTAGTCACATGGCCACGGAAGAGATGGAGGCTAGAGCTGTCTGCTGACTGTGATCATACAGGGTCTTCTCAGATCAGGGGGAGTCCAGCAAAACTTCCAACTGTTTCACTCGGCTATGTCCTAGCCAATGAGGGATGCTGGGGGGAAGGGGCGGGCAAGCGCAGGGATCCTCTTTCAGATTTTAGTCACTTGTTTTTGCTGGGAGGGATCTCTTTTCTTTTTGTTATCGCCTCATATATTTTAGCTTGCCTTTTCCAGGGGCCAGGCAGAGCTGCTCCTCTGATAAGTTGGTAATAACATTGATTAAGCAGTAGCTGGGCACAAGCAGTCTCTGGGCTTGGCCATATAAGCAACCTTATTTCTTGACCCTATAGAGTTAGCCTTTGTTACTGAATTGGAATCCATCCAAGCTCCACCACTGAGTAGTTCTGTACTTGGGAGAGTTACCTAGCCTCTCAGTTCCCTAGATCCCTAGACATAACACAGGGATAATGCAAATGATTATATCCACCTCACAGTAGTGGTGTAAGGATACAATAAGTCAGCACATGTAAAGCCTTTAGAATAGTGTCTGCTATGTAGTAAGTGCTCAGAAAATGTTATTTGCTATTACTATATTTCCACTTCACAGATGAGAAAACTGAAGCTTAGGTTAAATCACCTGCCAAAGTTTGGAAAGCTGACAGACTGGGACACAAAGCCACTCTTCTAATATTAATCACTGCCCCACACCAATATTAAAATCTCCTTCTGTCTATGAGTCCATCATCTTTCTCAGACAATTCTGAGACATTATCCCCAGAGTGGTTGCTTGCTCAGTGAGGCACACCTATGTGTTTACACAAAATCCCTGAAATCTGCCATGCAGTATTTGGGGCATACATGAACTAGAAAAGTATTTGCTATTTATCTGAAATTTAAAACTAACTGGCTGGGTGTCCTACATTTGAATTTGTTAAATCTGGTCACCCTGGTAGGTGCGTGCATGTGTGTGTGTGTATAAGGTCAGTTGGGCTATAAAAGATGGTTTGCAAACCCATTAAATGAGAGAAGAGAGATCTGGATTCTTGAGAGCAGTTCATGAACAACCTCAACATGTGTCATATGTGGTTTCATGAGACTTCCTGTTGCTGAATATTTTAATAATGTTTATTTTTCCCCTTGACTCAAGAGATGTAATGTTCACACCTGCAAGTTACTTGCAATGTGGTAACCATTTGGGCTGCCCATTAAAACAATTCTTCCTGATGTCTGGGTCAGGGCTTGGTGAGGTGAAAGGTGACATCCTCCTAAAATGACCTATGCCATCCATCTCATGGACATCCTGGCAAAAGATTCATGTTTATTGCTTCTAGGCAACTCAGAATTTTCCCAGACACAGTATGAAGCACCCACACTGCACTTCCTGCCAAAGCCTTATCAAAAATTTTGGCTCTGCTGAGTGAACATCCAGATATCCCAGTGTTAGCTTCCAGAAACTCAGGCTCAAGTAGACATTGGATGGTGTCATTAAGGTCAGAGGGCAGCATTCTGTTAAGACTTTGGAAATACACTTACAGGCTATCTAACAGGACGTTTGCCTCAGAGCGCTCTCTGACTTGCCACCCTGTGTCCGTAGCTGCCCAAGGATTCTGGTTTTACTCTGCGCTGGTGAAACACTGAGGCCTTGGCATTTGTATTTCCTCACAACCTCTGTTCATTCCCTACCTGTGGGAAGGGGTTCTCATTTCCTCTATGAGTTGCCCTCAAAAGTGACCCCACAGAGGTCAGACTCTGAAAGCTCTGCCACCTGACCCGCCTTCACAAGGCAGATGCTGCTCGCACAAGCAGAAGGAAAAACTCTCCAAGAGGAGAGGATGGTCGTTAGAGCCACGCTACCTCCAGGCTATTTTACCATCGAAGAAGACAGACTGGCCACGTGGCCTTCCTCAGGCTCCTGCTCATCTGTGTTTGAAGAGTCCGCTGGAAGCCACGTCTGTGACCTACAAATATTTGGAGGTAAAGTGAGAGCAAATGTTTGTTAGTGCGCGTGTCCTCCCATCACTGGTGCATCTAGTTAGGTGTTCTGAACAACTCTTGGTTGAAGGAAATCAGATTCAGCATCTGAAACGTGCAGGCAAAGATGTCACAAACTAATGAAAAGTCAGGAAAGACATTTCCTTCTCTTTCCCTATCATCTCTGATACTCCAAATCCTCTGGCTTACTTTCCCTTTTCTTTACCAATTGGATCTTTGTATGAAAGCCTTTAAGAATAGCTTTTCTAAGACACTTTCTGTTTAATTTCTTGGAACAAATATTTACCATTACTTACCTTTTGTGAAGAATTAGTTTGCAAGAACTTTATTTGGTACCATTGACACTGTCTCTCGTCTCCTGTGTGTCGCCATATTCTATTCATAATGAAGCATCTCCCAAACTCTCCTTGTCAAACCTTGAAGGCTTCTCAGACAGTATCAGGCTACATAAAATAGATAGCAGTGGCTGTTCAGCTGACAGCTGCTGACCCAAATGTGGACCATAATTCTAAAAGTACATTAGCAAAGGGCACAACGGAAAATTGCCTTTCTGTGGCAAGATAATGATATGGTCTCTGTCCTGATGTTCAGTTTGCTGCTGGCTTCACAAATGGAGGAAAAGGAAAGGGATGGTGTTAGGCAAAGAAAAGTAAAACAAACTTGATTTGAAAAATTGGGGAAAATATTCCTGAGACATATTTTTCTAAATGCTTGAATATAGAGTTGCTAAGGTCTTTCCATAAAGCAGACCTAATCATTTCACTCTCCCACTTAAAGATCTCTATTAGGCCTTTGTTGTTCGTAGAAAGAAGTCCAAATACTTTTGCATGGCCAGCAACGTGCTTCAAAGGCCAGCCTCGGGCTGTTTCTACAGATAAATCTCTTTCAGCCTTTCCCTGTTTTCCAACACTACACCAGGCATTTTTTTTCACAGCCACAGAAAAGTCACCATTTCCCAGCTAAGTTTTGATTGCCCCCTTTTTTTTAAATTTCAAGATGCTATTTCATTTATATGTAATATATAGATATGTCTATCCTTCACAGCCCTTGTCAGTGTTAAATACACTTCTCTGTGCCTTCCACATAAAACAGACACCAGTGTGTGCCGTAACAATCAGTTGCCCCTTGTAGACTGTGATCTTAAGAGCAAGGAGTGGGAGTTTCCAACAGTGTTCAACAGCAAGGGAAGTTCCACCATCATTACAACTAAGAAACACGTCGCCACACCCATTCCCTGCCATGTTTTGAATTTGAATTCTGACATCCTTGGAAGTAGGGACATGCATATTCCCACGTGTTCATCTAGGGGTAGGCAGCCAAAATTTTCTTGAACTTTAACATTGATTCTGAACCATGATTCTTTTTTTTCCTGAGGTCTTTCAGAAGCCTTCAGGATTGCTTCTGAAAATATTGCCTTACAGATTCCACAATATTCTTCAGTTTTTCTTCATGTTGTTTTTCTCTCCCTCTCTCTTTTCTACTAACTGCTAATGAGGCTCACCTAAGTGAGCCCCTTGGTAGTTTATTTTAGAGGGGCGAAAGCAGTACATTTTGAATTTGGAATTCAAAATTTCCATTTAGATAAAATTAATCTATATAAATTAATTCACAATAAACATGGCCATAATTAAAACTAACTCTTCCACAGAAGTACAAGACTCTTATGAAGAAAATTACAGAGCTTTCTTGGAGGGTATAAAAGTGACCAGATGAATGAGGGGAGATAACATCCATGAAAAAAATGAAGTTAAAAAATAGTATTGCTGTGAAGAAAACCAACGTCCAAAGGACTGGTTTTCTAAAGACAGGACTTAAGGGTTTTGCAGCGCAGGGATTTGAGAGCTCTTTTATAAACATCCAAGTTGCCCCAGTTTTACAGAATTGTGTTCTTACAAAGGGCTTCTCCCCAGCTGGATCAAACATTGTATAGGATTTTTGTTCATTGAGAATATCGTCCAACAGCAAATGAAGGTCCGCCACCAGCGCACCTGAGAAACACACCGCCGCACCATCCCCGCCATGTTTTTTAATCTGAATTCTAGTGACTACAGCAGTTTATTTTTTTCCTGGTAAAATTGAAAGCCAGACTGGAGAGCATCTGCCAAAACAGAGCCTTGTGTCTATTCATTTATTCATTCAGCAGATATGTATTGGGTGCCAACACTCCACAATTCCTGAATGCACAATTTCAACCTGTAAGTCAAATATCTTCTGACACTTCATGTCTTCCCTATTTGGATAGCCAGGTGCATGAACCCTAATGATTGGTGCTGATTCCTAGAGAGAATCAGTCTCCTTGTTCAAGAGGATCGTCTTATTTTTGAAGATGGTGTGGAAACCCAGTACCATGACCGCAGTGGGGCACAAATATCGGTGAGACTCACAGGAAGCTGAATTGTAGAGAGCAAAGTCTTGTTGTTACATCAATTCAGATCTTTAACATCATTAATCACAGAAGTATAAGGGTACTCACTATCCAGATGTGGATTTTGGATGGACCTAATGAAATGTTCTAAAAAGTTTTCAAAAAAAAATAAAGCACAAAACAAGTTTATTGTTAAAATATGAATAGAGAAACAAAATTTGCACATTCACTTAAGTATTTGCAGATAAGACTGACATGTTCCTGCACTAAACAGCAAATTAAATAATGATTAACTGTATGTAACACACACACACACAAACACAAATACACACCAATTCTGTGTGCCAACATCGCAGAAGGCAAGACAAAATTTAGCAAAAAATCTCCATATGCCTTCTTGCTAAATATGCATAAAAATATATAGACAGATCTTTAACTTACAATGGGGTTATAATCCAATAAATCCATCCTAAATTGAAAATATAGTGTACTAATATATTTAAAACTACAAACATCATAGTTTAGCCTAGACTATCTCACATGTGCTCAGAACACTTACAGGAGCCCACAGTTGGGCAAAGTCACCTAACACAAAGCTTGTTTATAACAAAGTGTTGAATGAAAGTGAAAAGCCGATGGTTGTATGGGTGCAGAATGGTGTCTAAGTGTACCATTTGTTTATCTTGGTGGTTGGGTGGCTGACTCGCTGACGCTGCCCAGCATCTAGACAGAGGAATACACTGAATATCACCAGCCCAGGAAAAGATCAAAATTTAAAACTCAAAGGTTTCCACTGCATGTGTATCACTTTCGCACCATTGTAAAGTAGAAAAATAGTAAGGTGAACCATTATAAGGGATCATCTGTTCTCTGATCAATCAATAACATCAAAAAAACTGTAAATCATTAGACAAGAAAAACATAAGACAGTATCATCTGGTACAAAACACATGCTCCAAACAGTAGGAACACTGTGGGGAAAGCAGAGGGTGACAGACAAATGAGATTGTCAAAGAAAACTTTGAGGAGAAGATGGGGCCAGTGGAAAGGGTAGACAGATCACGTGAAGGAAGGTTTAGTGTGAGACTGGGTGTGCTGAATCTGGGCCTGACTGGGGAATAGACAGCTTGGGAAGAATAATGCAAGTTAGAAGCTTGTAAATGCAGGGCAGCCAAATTCCAGATGGAAACCCTTTCAGTAAACATTGGCCCTTTGACCTTTGGCATGCATATCTTTCCTGTTCTTTCACTATCACATAAAAATGCTCAGTCATGAAGGATTTAGGAATGCATGCAAACAAAATCACATGTTTTACATTAAAATTTCAGAACTTCCATAACAGAAACTGCTTATGCTGGTTGTTACATTTTTATAAAAATAACCCACAAATTCTCTAAGCTTGTTTACTTGACACTTTTTGTCATGCTTTTTAAATAAATCTGATGTTTAATTTTCTTTCTGACACTGTTACAGGGTGGGGCATGAAATGAGACTATCAAGTTTATAACATGGGGTCCATGAACTTGCATAGAAAAAAGAAAAAGAAAGTATCTCTGTTTTCACTCATCTTTAACCAAAAGTTAAGATATTCATCAATTATGAAAGGCAACAAATCACAGTAGTATTAGCAATACTGTGAGGATGTCACCAGTAGAAACCACAGGGAGTCTGTTCCATTAGTGTCATTGAAGTTATCTTAAAATATTGCTTATATTCATCACTGCTTTGAAATTATATATCTTCACTCACAGATATTCTTATTGAGTGCATTAACAAAGTATACATATAGTTGTATAAGAATTTTTAAATATTTTATTAAGTGTTTGAACATAATTGATTTCCTGGGTAACCCTATATGTCTTATCTTATACATTTAAAGTGTGGTTTTCAGAAGGGTTCCAAAAATCTCATGGGACTGGGCAAGGGGGCCATGAATGCAATGGGCTGAGGGTCTGTTAGACAAGTTAGTATATAGCAAGTGCTTTGAATAGTTGCTGGAGACATAGCTTCTCACAACTGTAACTATTATTATCATTGCATCTGATGGTAAACTGAACTCTTAATGCACCTATGTTGCTGCTTTCTGAAAGACATGCAGATTGATTGCAATTCTCCATTTCCCTTGGTAAGAAAACTTACAAGGACGCTTTGTGGTGATGTTAGTCAGCTGATATGTGAAAATACTTAAATGATAACCAGGGGATAGTTTTCCATCCATCTTTTAAAAAGAAGTCAGCTTCTTAATCAAATTTGCTCCAAACAAACCTTTTTATTCCACCTACTAGATACAAAGCCTGTCAGACAAAGCAAGGTTAATACATAAAGAAAGAAATGTATAGTGTAATTGTGAAAAGTGAGCATGTAATTTTTTTTAGTCACCCTATTGTTTTTATAAAATCAAGTTAAGCTCTGCTTTTTTTTTCCACTCATCCATGCTGTCATACTTGAGAAATTTAGCAGTTAACCTAAAATGTTTCACATGATGAATTATTAAAAATCTTTAACTGCCGGACAACCTTCTTGGGGTATGAGGGTGTTTTGTTTTGTTCCTTAAAAAAAATTACCCCGTGTTTTGCTGTGAGGGGAGACAGCTAATGAAAAATGGCCCAGAATTATTGTGAAACAATTGTCTGTAGTGTAATCAAGTCTGTTTCTGCCCTGCAACTACTCCAGGATATAATGATACATGTATCATTAAGCAGCTGCTATGGATGCCTGAGGAAACTGGTAGAAATTTGTACCTATTGTTTTCTTTTCTCTAGCCTCTCTTCCCCAGCATCACCCATATTCTTTCAGCTCTCTCATGCTTTTTGGAATATAAATGCACAAATTCTGTGAAAGACAATCATGTATCTTCACACATATAGATTTACGCATATAGATATATACATATATGCATGTATATATGTATATATACACACACAACCACACAGACCTGTGTTCATATATATTTTCCCTTTTCAAAAAGCAACAATAAAACATTACATTCTTCTGGGAATATTTTGTGATTATGCATACAGTAAGCTTTTTAGGTTGGTGACTTTTAGCACAGGAAGCAGAGGTCAAGGAAGAGTGTGTGACTAATGTTTAATTAGAACAAGCTCCTAAAATAAAGCAATTATTTGTTTAATGGCTGCTAAATTCTATGTAGCAGAAGGGCTCAAGCTTGATCTCTCTCTGCACTGGGCTGTCTTGCCACATGGGTGTGTCTGCACAGAACACACACACCTTTAGTCATTGGGTAATTCTAACTGTAGTTAAAACCAGCGTTCTCAGTACCCCAGTCCTCCAATCCAGGGTCAGACAGAGGAACACAGAGTTCCCCAACATCCACCTTCATGATAATTATAAGGTAACTTTACTCGGTTTACAAGTACTCACATTTACTTACCATTTATCTTTGATGGTCCTGTAATACTAAATGTTGCAGAAAGAAACAACATGGAAATAGAGTGATATAAAGCAATTTTATACATTAGATACCCCTTTATTAGGATATAGCATAGAGTTTACACATCAAAAGACTTTTCATGGTGTATTGTATATTTGCCTATGTTTTCAATGTCATGATAGGTCCAGAATTAATGAGGATATATGGCTTAAATGTCTTATTTATTGTGCCATAACACTAATGTAAACATATAGATACACAAGCAACTAACAACAATAATCTTAGTTTTGTGGACTAACAAAGTAACATATTTTTAATAACAGCACTAACATGATATTGCCCATAGAAGCATTCAGTGTAATATTTGTACAGAAATGTATTTTGGGAAAATTAGAATTCTGGGGAAGATTTACCTTGTGCATTTTATATTTGTGTTTTGCATCTGCAGAAAAAGCACACCTATTATGTGTACATAAATATACACTTTTAAAAGTGTATATCTACAGTAACATGGTTTGTCTTTCAGCCATATAAATGATGGACCATTTAAACAAGTCATTTAGAACTCCACAATCATAAACACTGGACAAATAAGTAACCTTTTAAATGATTTGTACCCTGCCCCATGATTTTCCTAGGTGGACAAATGGAAATCTTCCTAAGACATAATTTAATTTTAATGCATAATTCAACCTAGGGGGTAGAGAAGAGGCAGTGCCTCACGATGACATCCCGCTGCACTGCGGTCAGGTCCCCTGCAAGGTGCCCTTTAAGAGAGGGTATTAAAATATGTTCACACATTCAATATCAAAAATTATCACAAGAATATTGAGGATTTAATAATGTGCTTATCTGTTAAACCACTGTGTTGTATACTTGAAACCAATGTAGTATCGTACATCAACTATACTTCAACAAAAAAAGAAGTATTTCATTACTATTTTTAAATAATGATATTCAGTAAGAAATTTATGGGGCCATTAATTCAATGAAATAAAGTAAATATTTAGACTTTTCATACACATCAATTAAAAAATCAGCTTAAACGCTTTTGGAAAGGAGAGTGCTAAAGCATAAGGTACATTTTTTAAAAATCAGGTACATTCTTGAAATTGCAATGTGAAGACAAGTGTAGGAGTAGAGCAGAGCTTGGAAAGGGAAATACTACCAGGAAAGTGTCTGTTCTGAATGCTCACTGCTCGTGGTCACAGGAAGATGTCTGTCTTTGGAGGAGATGCAGGGCGCTGTTCCACCACCCTCTGTTTATTCAGTAGAGCACACGAGCCCCCAGTACAGACTGACCTTACTGGGAACTTCTCGGGCAGCTGTGGCAGACTGTTCTAAGTAGCTGACCACTTAGCTGGGATTCCTCTTATGAACTGATAATGGGTTCTCACAGCTATACCTTCTCTGACTCACGTTCCAGAGAGTACTAAACACCCTCCAAGGTCATGAGGAGACAAGATGCTAAAAGTACCAACCTGATTTCTTAAAAATAAGTCTCTTTTTGTCTTACCTCCAAGTGTATTCTCTCATTATTAGAACTTATTATCACTTGCTTTGAAATTTCATCGGTATCTAGGTCTCTGAGAAAACATGAATGTATTCTACCACATTACTTAAAAATAATGTCATATGTAAAGTAAGACATGAGTGAATTTAGAGCATAGGAAATAGAGCAACTGTAGTCTCTGTATCTCAGTACTTTTTTTGGAAATAGTTTTTAACAAATAAAGTTACATAGTCAAAGTTGAAACTTTATGAAAAGTATATACTTCAGCTGGACTTTGAGCCAAAGGGATGTCTGAGCTTCCCGATTTCATTCTACATGAGAACAGACACTTCGGGAGAATCACATCCCAATTTTGTTACAAAACTTGATTCATCTGAAGAATTAAGGGACTTAACAGATGTTAGTAGATTTGAGCCTTTATTCACACAGTGAATCTTTGATAAATGTTAATCCAATATAATTATAGAAAAGATGAGAGGAGGACAATGAATCTCCCCA
The DNA here is from genome assembly GCF_040802235.1 of Manis javanica. NCBI lineage: Eukaryota > Metazoa > Chordata > Mammalia > Pholidota > Manidae > Manis > Manis javanica. The sequence goes on from NC_133171.1 coordinate 5,482,629, forward strand.
TGTCCTCACTGGTTATGTTTTATCATAATGACCAACTCACAGAAAAGAATACAGTTGCTAGAACAGAACTTAAGCATGAACCTCACCAAATCAGTATTTTAGTATTATAATTGAATTCAAGCATATGCTAAAACAATAGATTCCAATAGAAAGAAAAATACCTGCATGTACTAGTTGAAATGTATCCATATATTTTCTAAATTACTAAATAATAACAGAACTGGAATATGTGCCCTGAACCAAACCTAACCAATCCTCTCATTCTACCAAAATCTAGATCCAAACTATAAAAGTAAAATAAATAAGGACAGGCTTCCTCAAACCTACTGAAAAAAAGATGAAATGCTGTGTCAAATTAGTTGGAATGCCATTCAGATGTTAGTAGAAAGAGCTTAATGCTAAGATACATCAACATTCAATCTTTTGTGGTTTGTGGGAATGGAAAAAAAAATACCAAATAAGTCCTGGTATTTGGACCACAGCAGTAGGGGACATTTAGAAAATTCTCCCAAGGAAGCAATTTGGCAAAGACTAAAGAACACAAAGTAGCTAGCCTGGGAATAGAGTCTACTTGTGGCAGGGAGTGCCATCAGAAAGGCTTTGCTCTCATCACAGAATTCACTGCATGTGGTCCCAAATGCAAAGCTATATTTGTAGACAAACGGTACATTTCAGAGAAATTACATCTACTATAGCTATGCAAGAGTTTCAATCTAAGTCACCTAAAAAATCATGAATTTTAGTACTTTTTCACACAATCAATAGAAATTGTGGGAAGTGAAACTTGGGACTGCATATTAATCTTACATCCAGCTCCTTGCTAGCTTTCAACAGCAACTATTCATCTTGTTGAGCTTATCGAAGTGATTTGTTTCATCTGTACACTCCATGCACAGCTAAATATAAAATCAGCTTCTATTTAACAAAGTGGACTAACAGTATGAGGCCTATCAGGATAGCCTGCAACCTTGGTGTAACATTGCAAATGCCTGCAACATGTCAGCACTGAACCCAACCCATTATACTGTTGCTTAATAATGAAATCTTACTGATAGGCTGACTAATAGGAATTTTCCATCTTAAGTTGCTGACAGACCTGGCTCTGGTTTCTTTTCCAAATGCTACAACAAATATTCTACCATGTGCTGAGGTTCTTCAATTACTTAATCCACTTATCGGAAATCAAGTTAAAATTACCCATCAAGAAAATGACTCATTCTCATTCAGGTCAATGAGGAGTGTAAATGGACATCACCTTTTATAGCAAATGAATACTGCCATGGTATGTGTTTTAAAAGTCTTCATCTTTCCTGCTGTTACTGCATTTAATAATGGGTCTTAGACCCTTGGAAGTATGAAAATAGGTTGGTATGTAGGACACCTCCCTCAAAGAGTCTATTTAACTTGATACGGATATTATTTGCTACTTTCAACCCTGGAGTAACAAGGGAGAGAATGAGAGAATCACAACCACTGTAACCTCTCAAAACCAACCTGGGCTTTCTAAACCCACCATGCACCTCACACTCTCCAATTTATGGTATAATCACCCACTCTCACATGCATATTCACATACAAGCACATATGCGTGCACACACATATACACACACCACCCAAACACCCTTGATTCTTGGACATTTCTCTTACCAAAAGGGTGCTGTAGAAGCAGCTGTAATTGCCATCAAGGGCCAAAACATACGTAAATCAGGATAGACATGGATTTTGTGCCAGTTACGTTACTGCTTTGTAACAGACTACAGTTAGTGGCTTACAAGAATTTTATTTTTTTTACCATTCTGTAGGGTTTCTGGGCAGTTTCTCTACTGATTCTGTCTAGGCTCATCATTATAACTATAAACAGTAGCTTGGGGATCAGCTGGGCTAGGAAGTACAAGAGGCTTTATTTATGTGCCTGGCACTGATGTTGGTCCCTGGTTGTGTCATCATGGTTACCACCCACATGGCTCCTGGCCTTCCAATAGGCTGGATTCACTCCCACACTGAGAGTATATTTCCAGAGACCAAAGAGAGGAAAGCTACAAGACTTCCTAAGGTTTTCTCAAGTCTATCATCTCCTGGAAGTTTACCGTGTCACTTGTGCCACATTTTCTCTCTCAAAACAGGAGATGAGTCTAGATTCAAGAGGTGGGGCAATAAACTTCACCACTGGATGAAAGGACTGGCAGAAACATCACAAAGGCGAGAGTGCGTTCTAGAATGGAGAAGTGTTCGCAATATCTTTTAATCCATAGCAATACAGAAGTTGAAAGAATCGTTTTGTGGGTAAGATGAACCACCTGACCACTCTCCCTTGGTGGTACAATGATTGGAGAACTGACATTGTCCTTGGCCATCTTTTGCTATGATGTGGCTCCAGTATGCTCTTAGAGTTTGGTTATTTGAACAACTTCACACAGGAATGAAATGGCTGGTGTGACCTCAAGAGGAATTAAAGAACCACTATAAATTTTCATGCCTGTCTTAAATAAAGGGTAGGGACTGAGCATGTAGCACAGACCCGGTCACTTAGAAACTCTTTAATATAGATTTGTTGAATAAATGAATAGAAGGAGCGATGAGGTCACCACGAGGATAACTTACCGACTGTTTCTTCCCTGTTTAAGTTTTCCAAAGGCAAGGATCATGTTCATCAGAATCAGGTTCAACAAAAACACAGTGTGGGGGGACAGTAGTACAGCATGGAGAATATAGTCAATGATCCTGTAACATTTTTCTAAGTTGATAGATAGTTACCACACTAGAATGGGTTAATGATTTAATAACTGTTGAACCACTGTGTTGCATATGTGAAACGAACAGAAGATTGTATATCAATGATATGTCAATCAAACAAACAAGTAAATAAATAAATATACACTGTGTTATCAATATGTGTTCAGTAGGGCCTCTGTATTTTTTTTTGTAAATCTTTATTCCATTTTTATCCAAAAAGCCTGACCTGTTCTATAATGTAACGAGTATTAATGGAAGCATCTCAGAGGAAGAAGAATCCAAGAAAACATTTCTCTGGCCCTAAGTTCCTTACAGCCTCTCCAGTCTACTTGTTTCAGCTTCAGACTTCCTACCAAACTATCTCTCCCAACATACAATTTGGATCAATTTCCAGGACTAATTTTACATTTGCATTTTATCACTTTTTATGTGAATAGATGAAGACACTAAATTTAGCCCATACTACATTAGCATCCTATGAAATATTTTTCTTTCATCTTGCTTATTCATTTAAAAAAAACTACATTTCTGTGGTTACTATAAAATCATTATATGACTTTGTATGTTTTAGTGTTGAAGAGTCTTTTTCTAATTAGGAAAAGTAAAAAAAAAAACAAAAAACGTCATACTCCACACCAACAATTTAAGAGTGCAATTCTAAAGTCCAACTGAAGAACAAAATTGTGTGCATATACTAAGAGAAAATACAAGCAGTTATTGTAGGAGGTGACTAAAACTGTAGTCAGCCTTCACTTACGAGGTGGTCACTGTGTGCTCAGGGTAGGCTTTAGAGTGGAGAGAGTATTTTCAGTGTTTGAGGATGGGTGGAGTTTAGAAAAGCACAGAGGAGATAGAGTACTATTGTTCTGAGCAGGGAAATACATGACTCAATGCAGCACATGTGCAGCTGGGGGAACAGTGTTACTGGTGAGGAGACCCGATTTCAGCAGATACGTCTGCCAAGTGTGTGGTTGGTCTCCACTGAGCCCTCCCTGTGTTCTTGGCAGCAGCATGCTCAGGACTCTAGTAACACTCTCATTCGAGTCGCACTATCACCCAGGAATCCTTACCCACTGTGGAGAATGAGTCTAGCTTTGCAGAGGTTGTATGGCTTGCCCAAGGTCAAAGAGTTAAAAACCTCAAAGTCAGTCCTTAACCATCTCCCTTATAAACCAGAAATCTGTGGGAGTTTAGACTTGCTATTTTTAGAGAGAGTTCAATAAAAGTAGGACTTTAAAAAAAAAAAACAGCAAATCTGATCACATCAGGATAGTTTTCCTAAAGAAGAGACAAAATTGGAAGCAAGGAGATCCTCTAGATGACTCTCTAGATGTTGGTTCTTGAAAGGAAAGCCCATCTTTTCATTCATTCTGCACGGAGTGACCGTCATGGGACGTGAGAAACCCGCCAAAAGGAGAGCTGTGTTCAAGGGCATTTTCAGTCTAGCAGGGGAGCTGGAATGTAAATAAGTAAACAGAGAACACAAATAAAAACAGATCATATGGGGCTATAAAGGAAATGAACATGGTGATATGACAGAGGAAGCATCTGAGGAGGCGGCAGAGAATCGAGTCCCAAGGCAGAGAATGAATCAGCCATGGCGAAAGTTGGGAAAAAATTTCCCAGCAGGGGCAAGGGCTGAGCTGGAAAGAGGCTTGTGTTCTGGCAACAGAAGGGAAGTTCATGGGGAGTATGGAGAGCTAGCAGAAGGGCAGTCTAGAATGAGTTTGGAGAAATAAGGCAAGAACCAAATGATACAAGATCCTGCAGACCTAACAACAATGGAAAGCTACTGAAAGGCTTTGAACAGGGGAATAAAATGACCTTGCTTGTGTCAGAGAAAGATTGTTTGTCTGCTGTGTAGAGAGAGCTTACAGAAAGCAGAGCAGTGGTCCACAAACAAGATGTGAAATAAGCATATGGCAGAAAAATTTGGCAAGTCAAGGAAGACCAAGGTTTCCGAGCACTAGGGAATTAGGTAGAGGGTGAATGTACTAAGAGTCCAGGGCTGCAACAACTCTGTGAAATGCTAATGGATTGTTGGAAACTCCCTCTACGGTACAATAGCCAGGGAGGCAGGAAGATGAAATACGTACTGTGCATGATGGCCAAGACCCATGGGGCCCAGACACTAAGAACCAGATGCTCCAAGCACATGAAAAACAAGCCGTAATATCTAATAATTTATAGCACTTTTAAATGTACATATGTATCACCTACTTGAATCCTCACAACAGCTCTGTAAAGTAGATATGATGGTTTTATTCTTCTTTACAGATGAAAAAAAGAACTAATTTAATAGATGTTGCCCAAGACTATGAATGGAATAGCCCAATGCTACCTACCATCATCTACAGGCAGCTATGTCCTACTTCTCAAGCTAGATCATTGAAGACTGTTATACCTGCTAATAAATTTACTGACTTTAATACAGTAGTTTCTCAGCCAGTAATTATTGTTAATAATGAACCTGAGGAATAAGTTTCAAATGAGGACAGTTCTGGAGGGTTTAACAAGGGGATTGAATTGCCGTAACTCCTTTCCTCTCTCTAGCCTAACAGTTCTCAAAGTGTGGTCCCCTGAATAGCAATGTAGCTCCTCCTGGGAACTTTCAGAAATGCAAGTTCTCAGGTAATACTCTGGGGGTGGGACCCAGCAATATGTATTTTAACCAGCCTTCCAGGTGACTGGGGCACAGGCTCAAGTTAAAAAATCACAGCTCTTAATATCATCAAATGGCCATCCTGCCCAAAGCAATACACAGATTTGATGCAATCCCTATCAAATTACCAACAGCATTCTTCAATGAACTGGAACAAATAGTTCAAAAATTCATAAGGAAACACCAAAGATCACGAATAGCCAAAGCAATCCTGAGAAGGAAGAATAAAGTGGGGGGAATCTCACTCCCCAACTTCAAACTCTACTACAAAGCCACAGTAATCAAGACAGTTTGGTACTGGCACAAGAACAGAGCCACAGACCAGTGGAACAGAATAGAGACTCCAGACATTAACCCAAACATATATGGTCAATATACGATTGTATGTATACTGGACATACAATGGGGAAATGACAGTCTCTTCAAGAGATGGTGCTGACAAAACTGGACAGCTACATGTAAGAGAATGAAACTGGATCACTGTCTAACCCCATACACAAAAGTAAATTCAAAATGGATCAAAGATCTGAATGTAAGTCATGAAACCATAAAACTCCAAGAAAAAAACATAGGCAAAAATCTCTTGGCCATAAACATGAGCAACTTCTTCATGAACATATCTCCCCAGGCAAGGGAAACAAAAGCAAAAATGAACAAGTGGAACTATATCAAGCTGAAAAGCTTCTGTACAGCAAAGGACACCATCAATAGAACAAAAAGGTACCCTACAGTATGGGAGAATATATTCATAAGTGACAGATCCAATAAAGGCTTGACATCCAAAATATATAAAGAGCTCACCCACCTCAACAAACAAAAACCAATAATCCAATTAAGAAATGGGCAGAGGAGCTGAACAGACAGTTCTCCAAAGAAGAAATTCAGATGGCCAACAGACACATGAAAAGATGCTCCACATTGCTAGTTATCAGAGAAATGCAAATTAAAACCACAATGAGATATCACCTCACACCAGTAAGGATGGCTACCATCCAAAAGACAAACAAAAACAAGTGTTGGCGAGGCTGTGGAGAAAGGGGAACCCTCCTACACTGCTGGTGGGAATGTAAATTAGTTCAACCATTATGGAACGCAGTATGGAGGTTCCTCAAAATTCTCAAAATAGACTTACCATTTGACCCAGGAATTCCACTCCTAGGAATTTACCCTAAGAATTTAGCAGCCCAGTTTGAACAAGACAGGTGCACCCCTATGTTTATCGCAGCACTATTTACAATAGCCAAGAAATGGAAGTAACCTAAGAGTCCATCAGTAGATGAATGGATAAAGAAGATGTGGTACATATACACAATGGAATACTACTCAGCCATAAGAAGAAAACAAATCCTACCATTTGCAACAACATGGATGGAGCTAGAGGGTATTATGCTCAGTGAAATAAGCCAGGTGGAGAAAGACAAGTACCAAATGATTTCACTCATATGTGGAGTATAAGAACAAAGAAAAACTGAAGGAACAAAACAGCAGCAGACTCACAGAACCCAAGAATAGACTAACAGTTACCAAAGGGAAAGGGACTGGGGAGGATGGGAGGGAAGGGAGAGATAAGGGCAGGGAAAAAGAAAGGGGGCATTACGATTAGCATGTATAATGTTGGGGGGGCACGGGGAGGGCTGTGCAACACAGAGAAGACAAGTAGTGATTCTACAACATCTTACTATGCTGATGGACAGTGACTATAATGGGGTTTGTGGGGGGACTTGGTGAAGGGGGGACCCTAGTAAACATAATGTTCTTCATGCAATTGTAGATTAATGATAACAAAATAAAAATAAAAAATAAAAAAATAATAAATAGATAAATAATTTTAAAATCTAAAATAAATAAATAAATCACAGCTCTAGTTCAGCACTATTTCCATTGGCAAGGAGAAGGGAAAGACAAGAGGGTGAGATGTGGAGAAAAGACCTGAAAATAATGAGCTGGAAATGCAAAGGCATCAGGACACAGATATGATGGAAGATAGAATAAGAGAAGAAAGGACTTTCTGAGGAAGGAGGAGCCCTTCTCAGTGCCTCAGAGGACCTCAGTGAGCTTCAATTCTTGTGTGCAGCATTCCGGATTAGGTGAAGGGCAATTCTTTTCATGGCACTGCTTGCCTTGTGGATAGGCATTCTCAACCTTTAAAAAGAAAACAAAGGAAGAAAGTAAAAGTTTTGCAGCCATATCATACCACATACCCTGCTGCACCCATATTTATACCACGTACCCTTACTCCACCTGTATTTGACAAGGGTTGGATATTTGACTTGAACCAGACTAATACAATTCTATCTCCCAGAGCATAAGGTTGGATCGGAGATAAAGGAATAGTAGGTGGTCTTTCTGCTCCCTTGAACTGAGAGACCTAGTAAACTTGATGCCATGGCAGCTGCATTCATGCTTTGTATAAATAGTCAAGAAAATAGGTTCCCAGTGAAAGGGAGGAAAAGAAACCCAGCGCACATCCAGAGAGCAGAGATGTCAGCAGTTAGGTGCTTCCTGTGACTTCCCTATTTCTGTTTCTACCTCCTGTCCTTGGAAAGAGTTCTGACAAATTCTCCACTTTGACTTGTTAGAATAGTACTCCCGTCCTTCATACCAAAGCATTCCTGTTAACTGGGAGCCAAATAGTTGAAGTTTTACACCATCGTTCACATTTATTTCAAGTCATATTGAAACACGGATTGATGAAGAAATGGAAGACCCATATTGTTTTGTCCCACACAAAAAAATAATCCCTACACCTTTGCCTAAGCATTCACATTTATGTTCATTTTTACATCAGTCCGAAAAGCAGCAGTTATAAAAAAAAAAGGGAAAATTAAATCCTTGTAACTTGGTTCCCACCTCTTATTCACATGAGTTGAAAATGGCCTAAGTTAATAATAAAGCTTCCAAATTTCCATTTCTTCAGCATGACTCGAGCGCACCTGGAACTGTCTTTCAAGTTAATAGGAGCCTTAAATGCAAGCTGGTTGGGCAAAGCGGCACACAAAGCTGGCTCCCCATCACCAGTGTTTTCCGCATGTGAGCCCTTGAAAGGGGTGGCAGAGCAAGCGCGAGGTGTTAATGCCTAATGTTCAGTTTCCTTCTTCCATAGATTGAAACTGTGCCTACATGGTCTCATAAAATGCTGAATTCAGATTTCTCTGAAATTGAAAAGGTGGGATCCTTAATTATTTTACTTATGGAAAAACCTGTATAAAACCAAAGGAAATTGTATTTTGGAAGTGAGGATAATGGATTAGTAAAGTCAAGATTAGCATTTTTTTTTTACTAACATATATGTGGAAAAGTATATCCCAATGATTTATTTTCCTAAAACTTTACAAGAGCCCTTTGATGCTTTTCTGCTTTTAGAAGCCTGACACATTTGTCATGCATACAGCTAGCTACCAATAGTATTTGGCCCCATTTAATAATAGCTTTGCTTTTCATTGAACTGTTAAGTTTCCTTGTGGATAGAATTTCTAAGTTTACAGCTCCAAGAACAGGGGGATCTTGGGCAAACCTATAATTTGAAACATTCTATAACTTTTAAAATGCATTCTTACAAATATCACTGTAATATTTATTCATTCAATATATTTCATAAAAACTTAATTAAGCACCTATCACATGCCAAGCATTGATTAAGTTTGATTACTTAATGTCTAAGGAGGAAGACAAAGAAAAATAAAAGAGTGACAGAAGTTTCAAAATGAACTATGGCAGCCTGAGAGAGGAACAATGTAATAACTTGTTTAGGGGAATTAAAATGTGGAATGGACTGTGCTTTCATTAGGGTGAATTCATGTGGCTGAGCATCTATGGATGCCCCCAGGAACTCAGGTCCTCTGGTCTGCTTAAGAGTGTTTGGTCCAACACTTTAGGTTTGGTTTGTATTCTAAAGAAAACAAATGTCAGAGGACAGAAAATGTCCTATTTGGTAATTAGGATAGTTTTTATTTTCAAATAGATTGTAGTGGAAATGAATTTATTTTTAAATGGAGGGTAATAGAAGAAAAATTTTAGAAATGAGTGGACAAGAGGAAGGGTTTGTATAGAATGGTAGTACAATAATTAGGAAGACCAAAGATCACCGTAGCCAACTTGTGCAGAGCGTAGGCCGTCAATTGAGAGATTTTGCTTGCAAGTCTAAGATGATGCACTAGATGCAGGGAGGGAGAGGACAGGAGGAGCAGTCTGTACAGCGACAGCATAAATAGGGCGTTGTTTGAGAGACCATCAATTCTACCCAAGATTCGGGGATTTGCATGTTATCCCAGTTAGCATGGTTCAGATAAAATAAAAGATTTAAAGACATTTTGCACTTGACACAGGCTCTTAGAAACAATTTGTTTAGCCTGCCACTTACGTCCATCACACAGACTCATGCGTACACACACACACACACACACACACACACACACACTATTTGTGTAATGTCTGTGGCTTCTGTTGAAAGTTTTTTAGGTAGAACAGTGACACAACAGTGGGATATTTTGGGAAGGTTAATCTGTTCAACACTAAGATTAACTAAAAGTGAATGAGACTAGGAACAGAGAATGTGTAGGGAATTTTACAGTAATCTAGACACAAGATGAAACCGATCTCTATATGAGAAGTGCATGAAGATAGCAAACGAAGAATCCACAGGACTTGGATTCAGAAACTGGAGAGACAGAAGAGAGTTAAAAACAGTTCAGAGATTTGGAGCTCTGTCACTTACACCGTGCTGAACTCTTGGAAATCTTCCAGGTTCCCATTTGCTTGCCAAACTGTATTCCATCTTGGCTTCACCCCTGTGGCTGGTTGATTTTGGCTCAGAAATCTGCCTAGAAGGTTCTGTATGCTTTGTTCTTGAGATACATTTTGAAAGGCAGTTGTGAAAGATCAGAACTTTGCTTTCTACGTCTGAGGAACAGATCCTCCTGAACCTATTACATTTCATGCCTCGTTCTTTCAGCAGCCCTGGTGCAGAGGGCAAGAGGGGAGCTGGCGTGTTCTGCTTTTCACTGTGACATAGATGCTATTGGAGCATCGAAAGAAAAGTTGTCATGTAAGGCTTTTTGGGATCCAGAGTCTGAGCTTCTGGATCCCTCAGATGCCCAGAGATTCAGAGGCAAGGCTGCAACTCTGGACTGACTGGGCTTTTCAGCTGTGAGCAGCAACCTGCAGTTTCCATAAAGCGTTCAGAGGTGATACTCCTTAGGTGCTGTTCAAGTTGTCTTTATGGGGGTAAATGCTGTACTTGATGTACAACTTAAACGTGCAGCTCACAGTCGTAAAAGAGCAAAGTTGAAATACAGAAGGAAATGGTAGGATATGGGGATGACTGGAGAGAAGCTTCAATTCTCACACATTAATTTAATAAGAAATTTTCCTTGTAGTTAGAGGTCACTAAACCTTCCATCACGGCAGTATTTTCCTCCTACCAACAAGATGAGCATTGGTTTCCTGAAGTGTTTTCCATAGAGCAGCATGAAGCCAGGTAAACCAAAACCATGGTGAACTATTCCAACACATGACACCTTTTTGGGCTTTTTGGTGAAGAATGGCTAATATCATTAGGATCCATTTCTAGTTATTGGCATGCCAGGCCAGGGGCAGAGAGCACTTTTCTGAGTGAGGAAAGGAAAAGCCAAACGCAACTATTAGAAAACACTATTATACAATTCTGACCTAACATATGGAATCAATAGCCCACATGAGCAGCTGTGCTCGGCTGTGAAAAAGCCTGAAATAGTGCAGTTGCACTGTAACCAATAAAACGAATTATTGACTAACGGAGAAAGTGTGGGTGTGGAGAGAGGGGGCTCCAGAGCGGGATTAAGAGAGGCATTAACTCTCCAGGGATAGAGCCCTAGAAAGCAGACTGTGCCATGGCATTCCTCTTGATTGACAGAAATAACTTAGAAGGGCCAGTACTAGACAAAAGCTCTGGAACCAGGGTTATGTGGTTAATTTCTGACTCCAAAGTCACTAGCCTGTAGAACATCCCCCCTGCCAGAAATCAGAAATAAGCGTAATGAGTCTTTGCTCACACACGATGCAGCCTGGGTACATTCTGCTATCCAATGCTAAGACATCGTAAAACATCCTAAGTTTTACAAGATGGGGAAAGAAAAACTCAAAAGAAATGGCCTATATTATCTAAAAACAGAGTAATCTGTTTCTTTAGAACTCAGACTTACTGACACATTTCACCACTAACATATTCTCATATTGATCTGCCAAAGTAGAACATTAGTTTTGTGCATGTATTCACAGGAACATTCATTCGGGAATCAAGTAGCTTGCATTTTACTTCCCATGTGTGCCATGACTTCTGATGTGCAGTATAATACCAAAAAGCTTACTCAATCCCTCTATTTTGTGATATGTAAAATAGAAATAATAATACCTATAAATAACTGGGCAAATTTATTAGAACAGCACATGCAAATGTAGGAAGTAAAATAAAATATGTAAAGTATTTTGAATTTCTTAGAAGGGAAATAATATACATTTCAAATATCATATGTGTTGCTTCTGGGAATAATAATGCATGTATACATAATATTTTCTACATTAAGTAACTGCTATTCTTTCTTTTAAAATGGTGCTTTGGTCTTGATTAGAGCATTCAAAATAATTTGCACTCTTTAAGCATAAAATTTGCCCTGTCTACGCTGATAGACAAAGAATTTGCATGACTAATGATGACCTGAGTGAGATGTGCTGTGGCTGAGTAGTTGCTTTCTGGTCCTTTGCTGAGCCACATCAAGTCAAGAACTCTCTCAAATGAAAAATCACATTTTTTTAAAACCAAATGGGGTATTTGCCTCACTCAAACAAACAGCAACTTCTGCACCTGTACTTAAAAACTCTGTGAAACTCAGAGGTTGTAATCACACTCCCTGGTGAGGTAATATTGCCCATCTACCAGGGTGTCCTTGATTCTCTCCATCAATTTGCTCTTGGTTTCTTGCCTGCAGCCATCAATGAGGAACCTCATAAGCCCTAAAAATACTGAACATCAGAGAATTAGTAAAGAGGTTGTTAAAAAATAATTGAAATTCCTATTTCCACTGCCCATTCGGCAACTTTGTTTGCACGTCATTACTCCTCATTGTGCACCTCTGAGGCGTGGACAGAACAGAGTATCTGCAGAATTTTGCACGCAATTAAAACATGGCCATCAAATCATACATTACTTAAAGGTGTGAGAAGTCCAGGTCAAAGCCAACTAACCAAGGGCTTCAGGCTGTCATGCCTTTCCTCAAAACACACTGTGCCTAGCTCTTCAAGGCCTTGCTGAGATGGTAAGTACTTTTCATCATTGCTATTGGAGCCAAGAATGCTAATTTGAACAGTGTATGGTCCTTTATTAGGCAGATCCTGCATGCTCTGCTATCTATGAGGGTGAATGTACCTAAGGATAAGGCCTGAATGAAAGGGTTCTGATGCTGGGAATTTGTAACAAAACAACCCCAGTGTTTGTCCAACAATTATTATCATTATGCAACAATAATATACTCACAAAAGGCCCATGCCACATTATTCATCTCTCTCTTTGCTGTGAAAATAGCTTATCATTACTTGAGAAAGAGGGAGAAAGGGTTAATTTTTAGCTACTCTTTACTCTATTGGGGACATTTTACATTGAGTGTATGACTCCTAAATTTCCCTGTCCAACTTCATGCCTTTTCTGTATGTCCTCAGTTCATTTTGGACACTCAGAGAACAATTAATTGTAAAGTATGTTTTGCAGCTATACAAACACCTAACGCCATAGACTGAATGCCTGTGCCCTACCCCAGATTCATATGTTGAAACCTAAGCCTTAATGTGATGGCATTTGAGGTTAAGGCAGTAAGGAGATAATTTGGTCATCAGGGTAGACCCCTCCTGAGGGAGATTAGTGCCCTTATGAGAGGGCACCCAGAGAACTCCCTTGTCCCTTCCACAGTGTGAGGACACAGCAAGAAGACAGCTGACTAAGAACCCGGATGGGGACACTCACCAGACACTGACTCTGTCAGCGCTTTGATCTTGGACTTCCCAGCCTGAAAAATTATAAGAAATAAATTTCTTTGGTTTATAAGCCACATCATTTAGGTATTCTGTTATAGCAGCCTGAATGGACTAGGACATTTAGTACAACATAAAGCACACAAGGTATCATTTGTTCATGTAAGTTCAGGTCATTGAGGGGCTGCCAGATGACAATCACCATGCTGTGTGCTAGAACAAAATAATGAAAAATGGAGACACCATCCCTGCCCTCAAGGAGTTTATAGTCCAGCTGGGCTTGTTCAATGTCTGAGTTGATGTTGACTAAATCATACTTGATTGATTTGTTTCATTTTATGTTTTTCACAACATAGATAGAGGAACTTTTGAGGGAGGTGCCTTTTGAATAAACCCCTTAAGCAGTTAAATTTAAAAATATTAGTATTTTGGGTTTTGTTTCTTGAAAAATGACCTTTGTACACTTGATAAATATCTCACTAATCTTTTTCTTCTTTCAGTGCATTTGATATTCAGAGGAACTGGGGGTTACTAAATTAGGTGGCTGCCATGAGCCTTGCATCTTCAGCAAAGCCTTCTCTGCACATCCCAGACCAACACAAGCTCTGGCTCCACTGGCTTCCCAGACAATTTCCTTCCGGTCTTTCCACTGAGATTCCAAATCTTCTGAAATCAGAAACTCTTTCAGTGACTTAACAAATGTCCTTTGCATACTTACTCTGTGTCATGTGCTTTGCTGAATGGTAAGGAAATAGAAATGGACAAGAGAGTAGCCTGGCCTGAAGAAGTTCCTAGTGTACAATTCTGCATAGTTTTTGCAGTGTTAGCACAAAGATTAGAGTTCAATAACACTTGATAAACTGAACTGTACTTAATTAAAAACCTTTGTAGTCCCAGAGTTGTGATATAAGACAAGAGGGGAGGTGGTAAAACCCCTAAGGGGAAAAATGATCTAGAGTTACTTCAGCACTTAAACTTGGGAGAAAATCTGCAGCAACTAATAAACAGCAAAGGAGAGGATTTTGTCTCTAACTCTTGCCTGTCTCTAAATTCTACGATCAAAGAGTTTAGAGCCCATGTGTTATACTTTCTTAACACTGTGAAGCAACATAAGTGGAGAAACTCTGCATTTTAAGAGTAAATATATTTTTCAGAATATGAATTGATCTCAGTGAAAACTGAATTCACTCTAATGATAAACCACTGTCATTTACTGATCATTATTTTATGATCACTTATAAAAGTAAATAAGTTCCATCTTAAAACTGTATTAAAAGAAAGAAAAAAAAAGCTATACAGAACCTCTTCTTTTAAGGCTATTTATCTATCAGTCCTTTACAAATTTAGCAATGAAAGAATATCTGAGAGATGAAAATTGTTATTTCAAAGAACAGTTTTGTATATTTTAAATATTTAAAGGGCAAAGATAATGCAACTATTCTGTATAATTAGAAAATTGCTAAAAATATAAGGACATTGAAAATTGACATCATCAATAATTTCTTTGCTGTTTGTCCTACCTATACATTCACAGTAACAGTCAAGTAAACCATGAAAACTGATCATTGTAGACCTTCTTAATCCCAGGCAACTGGAATAGTCTATTATAAAAAGATTATTACGACTTACTCCACATTAGTCTTGAATTGGGGTTTTTTAAAGGTGTTCAGCCCTTTTAAATGTGCTGTATGGGTGTCCCTCTCTGTGGGATTTCAGTAACAGAGCTAAGTATGTCTTAAGGTCATTGTAAAAGATCTTCCAGTTGCTATGGAAAAGCACTGAGCCACTGACCAGAAGACTAATTACACCTTTGTATCAATTTGTTCACTCAGCAACAGGTGCATATATATTGATGGGATTATACATATGGATAAAGTGTGGTTCTTCATCTATACAGCTCAAAGATTAGTGGGCAAGTGGTGTGTAAATTGATAATTACTATGTAAGGTGTTCATCTGTGTGGGAACTCTCCAAATAAATAAAAAGTCTCATTGTGTAATATTAAATGTAAAAACGAGTCTTTGTTTTTAATTTTATATTGTTACAAATCCTGAGAATTACTGATTTAATAGAAATAGCTGATTATTTTGAAAGTATGCAATTTATTTGAACATATAGACTTTTCATTGATATATTATCCTTTTGTGGTATTTTAAAATACCACAAAAAAATCAGATTTTCCTTTTGTGGTATTTTAGATATTTTGTTCACACAAAAAGTAAATGGAGTATCTTGAAATTTTTTATTTATTTTACTTCATTTAATTAATTAATTTTATTTTATCATTTGTCAAATTACAGTTTAAGCCATTTATGGACTGAGGCTCTATCTGAGCTTCTGTGGAATTTAACTTAACAGTTAAATTTTAGTATCTGGTATCATAGCAGTATCTATTATGTACAAGTCTCTATGTTTAAAGCTATGACAGATACATTGATACAGAAAGAGGAGATTCTCTCAGTCTTTAAGAATTATTTTAACTGTAAGAAGATATAAGACACATTCGCAGGATTACAGTTAAAGATAGGTGATTAAACGTATACATTTCATTTTTCTCTCATAAAACCTACTAAAATATTGCTCTCTTATAAAACTCACTAAAGTTACAGTAAAGAAATTATTTTTTGAAAGGACAGGAAGAATAAGAGAGAACCAAGAGCATGGATTGATAGACAGATAGATACATAGATAAATGTAAGTTGACAAGTAGATGATAAATAATTTGACTTAGCTGAACCCTAAGCCAGCAGTAAGGAAAGCTGAAAACTAATGACTCATATGAAGCAGAATATCCAAATGTGTGGGGATTGGGGATCCAAGTGTCCCTAGATGGTTTTAAAATAAGAAAAAATGACTACATATTGCTTAAGAAGAAGTGCTAGCTCCAAATACTGGTTATAATTAAATTTTTCCAGAATTCTGCCCCTCATCTCAGCCTAGCTGAACACTGGATTTTCTCTAGACAGGGTGAAGTAGGTTCTCTGTTTGGATTACCCTAACACAATTGATAGTGTAGTTGTTAGTTGATAGCTGAAAGCATGGAACATCAAGTGAACCAGTGCACACTGAGGTACTGGCCACTTCCTTAAATAGGAGCAGCTAGGCCCATATCAGCCAGGCTGGAGTCTTTGCTGAAGAATCCAAGACCCAAATAGAGTGACTCTCAGAGTTGACAAGCTGCATCTATGTGATCCTAGCTTCCAATTTAATTGTCATTTTTAAAGATATTAAAATAATAATAAAGTTTAGAGAAAACAGAAACAAGGGAAAGATTGAAGATGGTGGCATGAGAGGTAAGACAGAGGCCTCCTCATAAACCACATATGATAAGAGTATATAATTAATACAACTAATCCTAAAAGAGCAACAGGAAAGAAGGCTGTGCCAGACTGCATACACCTGGAGAAAAGAATAGACCTCACAGAACAGGGTAATGTGTTAAAGCCATAACCCGGTGGGACCCAAGCCCTTCCCCAACCCCAGCTCACTGACAGGAGGAAGAGAAATGGAGCAGGGAGAGAGTGGAGGCCTGGAACTACTGAACACCTAGCTCTGAAGATCTACTCTGGGAGCACAAACCTACATTGCATGGTGCTCTGGTGATTAGGGGCTTTGGAAAGCTAAGACAGGTGGAGTACCTGGAGAGGCTGAAATTCCAGCTGCTTGTGGAAAACAAGGATTCATATCCAGCTGCTCTGGCACAAAAGAAACGCGGACAGTCTGAGAGACTCCTAACAGCAAGAGGGCTGCCAATGGGGCAAGGATTGCACAGAGCTTACTGCTCAGGAGAAAGGACAGGAAGACAAAATTGTCTGGGTACACTCTGCCCAGTAGTTTGGAACTTTCATGATCTTCAGGCACTCCATCCCTCTGGCTGGCTATGCAGCTCCGAGGACCACCCACCATGTTGTGGAGCCTGCTACACCTTCCTCCAGGATCACAAACAAGCAAACCTGCCCTGGTGTCAGGCTAGATAGAGGGAAGCCCTGCCTACAGCAGCTACAAATGCAAAGCATAAAGGCTTATATCTGTATGGTTGGCCCACTTGTTCTGGCAGTGGAGACAGGCATAACAGCTGGGAAACAGAAAACAGCTCTTTCCTTCCACCAGGCACCAACACCACTCCTCTGTGACCCCAACATTCCTTCAGGGGCTGAGCAGCTCCAAAGAATAGAGCTTCTGGGCACTAGAGAGCTCCACATACAAATATGAAACTTCAACAGAACCTGTTTCAAAGGAAAATCATACATACACCAGAAAAAGAGTCAAATGAAACCAAAATCATAAAATTTCCTGAAAGAGATTTCAAAATAAAAATCATAAACATGTTCATGGAGATAAAGAAAAATATTCAAGAATTGAGGAATGATTCTGGCCGGAGATCCAATCATTACAGAACACAGTATCAGAAATAAAATATACAATGGAAGGCTTTAAAAGCAGATATGTTGAAGGAGACAATAAATAAAGTAGAAACCAGAGAAGAGGAATATAAAGAAGCTGAGGCACAGAGAGAAAAAAGGATCTCTAAGAATGAAAGAATATTGAGAGAACTGTATGACCAATCCAAGTGGAACAATATTCATATTATAGGGGTACCAGAAGAAGAAGACAGAGAAAGCAGGGATCAGAAGTGTCTTTGAAGAGGTAGTTGCTGAAAAGTTTCCCAATCAGGGGAAGGAGATAGTCTCTAAGGCCTTGGAGGTGCACAGATCTCCCAAAACAAGGAACACAAGGAAGACAACACCAAGACATATAATAATTAAAATGGCAAAGATCAAGGATAAGGACAGACTACTAAAAACAGCCAGAGAGAGAAATAAGATCACATACAAAGGGAAGCCCATTAGGCTACCATCAGACTTCTCAGCAGAAACATTTACAGCCCAGAAGAGAATGGCATGATATATTCAAAGCAATGAAACAGAAGGGCCTCAAACCAAGGATACTGTATCCAGCAAGATTATCCATTACATTTGAAAGAGGGATTAAACAATTCCAAGATAACTAAAGCTGAAAGAATTTACCTCCCACAAACCATCTCTACAGTATATTTTGGAGGAACTGCTATAGGTGGAAGTGTTCCTAAGGTTTAATGGCTGTCACCAGAGGAAATACAACCACAGTAAAGAAAGTAGAACAGTTAATTATTAAGCAAGGACAAAATGAAATCAACAACCCCCAAGGTCAGTCAAGGGACCAGCAAAGAGTACAGAATATGATACCTAATATATAAAGAATGGAGGAGGAAAAAAAAAGGAGGAGAAAAAAAGAACCTTTAGATTGTGTTTGTAATAGCATACTGAGTTAAGTTAGACTCTTAGATAGTAAAGAAGTTAACCTTGAGCCTTTGGTAACCACGAATCTAAAGCCTGCAATGGCAATAAGTACATACCTATTGATAATCACCATAAATGTAAATGGTGTGAATGCCTCAATCAAAAGACATAGAGTCACTGAATGAACAAAAAATCAAGACCCATCTATATGCTGCCTACAAGAGATTCACTTTAAATCCAAAGACGTACACAGACTAAAAGGGAAGGGATGGGAAAAGATATTTCATGCAACTAATAGGGAGAAAAAAGCATGAGTTGCAGTACTTGTATCAGACCAAATAGACTTCAAAACAAAGAATATCACAAGACACAAAGGAGGACATTACAGAATGATAAAGGAATCAATCCTACAAGAAGATGTAACCATTATAAATATCTATGCACACAAAACAGGAGCACCTACCTATGTGAAACAAACACTAACAGAATTAAAGGGGGAAATAGCATGCAATGCATTCATTCTAGGAGACTTCAACATATCACTCACTCCAAAGGACAGATCAAACAGACAGAAAATAAGTAAGGAGACAAAGATGCTGAATAACACATTAGAAAAGACAGACCTAACAGTCATCTACAGAACTCTACACCTAAAAGCAGCAGAATACACATTATTCTCAAGTGCACATGGAACATTTTCAAGAATAGATCATATACTTGGCCACAAAAAGAGCCTCAGTAAATTCAAAAAGATTGAAATTGTACCAACCAGTTTCTCAGTCCAAAAAGGTATGAAACTAGAAATAAATTACGCAAAGAAAATGAAAAATCCTGCAAACACATGGTGGCTTCACAACATGCACCTAAAAAAATCAATGGATCAATGACCAAATAAAAACAGAGATCAAGCAATATGTGGAGACAAATGACAACAATAATTCAACACTGCAAAATGTGTGGGAGACAGTGAAGGCCGTGCTAAGAGGGAAGTATATTGTAATACTGGACTACCTCAGGAAAGAAGAACAATCCCATATGAACAGTCTAAATTTACAACTAATGGAACTAAAAAGAGAAGAACAAATGAGGCCCAAATCAGTAGACAGAAAGACATAATAAAGATTAGAGCAAAAATAAATAAAATCAAGAAGAATAAAACAAAAGAAAAAAATCAATGAAAGCAAGAACTGGTTCTTTGAGAAAATAAACAGAATAGATAAACTCCTAGCCAGACTTATCAACAAAAAATGAGAGTCTACACACATAAGCAGAATCAGAAGTGAGAAAGGAAAAATCACTACAGGCACCATAGAAACAAAGACTTATTTGAGAGTATGATGAAAAATTATATGGTAATGAACTAGATAACCTAGAAGAAATGGACAACTTTTGAGAAAAATATAACATTCCAAGGTTGATCCAGAAAGAAAAAGAAAATCTGAACAGACCAATTACCAGCAACAAAATTGAATTGGTAACCAAAAAGCTACCAATGGACAAAACCTCTGGACCAGATGGCTTCACTGCTGAATCTCATAAAACATTCAGTGAAGACCTAATACCCATCCTTCTTACAGTTTTCCAAAAAGTATAAGGAGAGGGAATACTTCCAAACACATTCTATGAGACCAGCACACTCTACTAACGAATTCAGGCAAAGACATCACAAAAAAAGAAAATTACAGATGGATATCCCTGGTAAATATAGATGAAAAAATACTCAACAAAATATTAACAAAGCAAATTCAAAAATATATCAAAAAGGTCAGCCACCATGATGAAGTCAGATTTATTTCAGGGGTGTAAGGATGGTACAACATTAGAAAATCCATCAACTTTATCCACCACATCGACAAAAGTAAGGACAAAAACCACATGATCATGGCCATAGATGCTGAAAAAGCATTTGACAAAATTCAACATCCATTCATGATAAAAACTCTCAACAAAATGAATAGAGAGGGCAAGTGCCTCAACATAATAATGGCCATATATGACAAACCCACAGGCAACATCATATTTAACAGCGAGAAGCTGAGTGCATTTTCTTTAAGACTGGGAACAAAACAAGGATGCCCACTCTCTGCACTTTTATTTAACATAATTCTGGACCTTCTCACCACAGCTATTAGACAACTCAAAGAAATAAAGAGCACCCAGATTTTTAAGGAAGAAGTTAAACTGTCTCTGTTTGCAGATGACATGATATTGTACATAAAAACCCTAAAGAATCCACTCCAAAACTACAAGATCTAATATCTGAATTCAGCAAAGTTGCAGGATACAAAATTAATATACAGAAATCTGTTGTATTCCTATACACTAATGAAGAACTAGCAGAAAGAAAAATCAGGAAAACAATTCCATTCCCAGCTGCATCAAAAAGAATAAAATACCTAGGAATAAACCTAACCAAGGAAGTGAAAGACCTATACTCTAAAAACTACAAGACACTCATGAAAGAAATTAAAGAAGATACCAATAAATGGAAACACATCCCATGCTCATGGATAGGAAGAATTAATATTGTCAAAATGGCCATCCTGCCTAAAGGAATCTATGGATTCAATGTAATTCCTATCAAAATACCAACAGCATTCTTCAACAAACTAGAGAAAATAGTTCTAAAATTCCTATGGAATCACACAAGACCCCAAATAGCCAAAGCAACCCTGAAAAGGAAGAAGATGGCTGGGGGGATTACTCCCCCCAACTTCAAGCTCTACTACAAAGCCACAGTAATCAAGACAATTTGGTACTGGCACAGGAACAGAACAATAGACCACTGGAATAGACTAGAAAGCCCAGATATAAACCTAACCATATATGCTCAATTAATATATGATAAAGGAGCTATGGACATACAATGGGGAAATGATAGCCTCTTTAACAGCTGGTGTTGGCAAAACTGAACATCTACATGCAAGAGAAAAAAGCTGGATTATTGTTTAAGCCCATACACAAAAGCGAACTTGAAATGGATCAAATACCAGAATGTAAGTCATGAAACCATAAAACTCTTAGAAGACAACATAGGCAAACATCTCCTAAATATAAACATGAGCAACTTCTTCCTGAACGCATCTCCTTGAACAAGGGAAACAAAAGCAAAAATGAACACATGGGACTACATTGAACTAAAAAGCTTCTGTAGAGCAAAGACACATCAACAGAACAAATAGGTATCCTACAGTATGGGAGAATATATTTGTAAATGATATCCAACAAGGGGTTAACATCCAAAATATATAAATAATTCACACACCCCAACAACCAAAAAGCAAATAACCCTATTAAAAAATGGGCAGAGGATATGAACAGACAATTCTCCAAAGAACAAATTCAGATGGCCAACAGACACATTAAAAGATGCTCCACATCACTAATCATAATGGAAATGCAAATTAAAACCACAATGAGATATCACCTCACACCAGTAAGGATGGCCATCATTGAAAAGACTAACAAACAAATGCTGGCAAGAATGAGGAGAAAATGGAACCCGCCTACACTCCAGTGGAAATGTAAGCTAGTTCAACCATTGTGGAAAGCACTATGGAGGTTCCTCAAAAAACTAAAAGTAGAAATACCATTTGACCCAGGAATCCCACTCTTTGGAATCTACCTAAAGGATACAAGTTCTCAGATTCAAAAAGACATATGCACCCCTATGTTTATCACAGCACTATTTACAACAGCCAAGATATGGAGGCAACCTAAGTGTCTATCAGTAGATGCATGGATAAAGATGATACATATACACAATGGAATACTGTTCAACCATAAGAAAGAAACAAATCCTACCATTTGCAACAACATGGATGGAGCTAGAGGATGTTATGCTCAGTGAAATAAGCCAGATGGGGAAAGATAAGTGTCAAATGATTTCCCTCCTTTGTGAAGTATAACAACGAAGCAAAACTGAATGAACAAAACAGCAGCAGATTCACAGACTCTAAGAAGTGACTAGCGGTTACCAAATGGGAGGGGTGTGGGAGGGCAGGTGGGAGGGAGGGAGAATGGGATTGAGGGGTATTATGCTTAGTACATATGGTGTGGCGGGGGGGTCATGGGTAAGACAGTGTAGCACAGAGAAGGCACATAGTGAATCTGTGGCATCTTGGTGTGCTGATGGGCAGTGACTGCAATGGGGTGTGGGGGGGGGACTTGATAATAAGGGTAAATGTATTAACTACATTGTTTTTTCATGTGAAACCTTCATAAGCATGTATATCAATAAAACCTTAATAAAAAAATAGACTTTAACAGATATTTGAGGAAAACCACTGATACAAAAGTAGGACACTAATACAAACAGGGAAACAAAAATTTAGAGGAAATTGAGATTGTGCAAGCAGAAGAGATCCCCCCTTCACTAAAGCTATTGTTAATACCTCCAGAAAAAATTCAAGAAGATATAGCAACTTAGAAGTGCAAACAGAATGCTATCAAAAGAGACAATAACAAAATAAAGATGTCTTGGAAATTTAACATGTTTATACAGTCAAAAAAATTTTAATAAATGATTTTGTAAGATAGTTAAAGGATTTCTACACAGTAGAAGAAAGGACAGAGATATGGAAAACAGAATATAAAAGACAATAATATTAGAGAACCAGTGTAGGAGATCCAAATCTCCCCAAAATAAAGGTTCCAAACATACAGAACACAAAAAGTGGAAGGAGAAAAATCATCAACAAAACAATGAAATAAAAAGTCCAAAGGCAAATGATACAAATTTTCAGGATAAAAAACCTACAAAAGCCTTGGGACAAAAATATACAAGAATAAACAATTTGGGGCATTACCATGAGTTTGCAGTTAAAGTGGGGGAAAATAAAATATCAAAAACTTCCAGAGACCAAAAAAATAAAAGGTAACACAAAATGGGTCAGAAATCAGAATAGTCTTCTAATTCTCTGAGTGATAGTATAGAAGCTAGAAAACAATAAAACACAGCAGTTTCGAAATTCTGAGGAATAGTTTCCAACCTAAACTATCCATCATGGGTAAGGCAAATAAAAATTACTTTCATGCATGGAAAACTCAATAATTTACCTTCCATGCCCGTTTTCTGAAGACACAACTAGAGGTACACTCTACCCAAATAGAGGGACTAAATCATGACAGAGAGGCAGTGTTGTGGGGCGGGCGGGGAGCAGGGGGCAGTCATAGTATGATGTAGGAATTAGTTTACTCCTTGCTAGGTATACAAATTTGGGAAAATTGCTTTACCTCCATAAAGTTGGGCTTCCATATTTGTAAAACAGAGATAATACCACATGGTCATTGTGAGGGTAAAATGAGATAATGAACAATACTACTTGAGTCAATAGTTTGTTAATATTGATGATGCCAGCACATCCCTATTTCTTTTCACAAGCTTCTAATTTTAATGCCTTTGATGATTATTATGTTAGAAAAATTCCTCTAATAAGCATTATATTCATTTTACCCTTCAAACTCTGGTTTCAAATTGAAATTATATCTCAACTTATCATATAGACAGTATTAAAAAATGTCCCTTTATAAGAGAATTTCTTAAAAGTGTGTTCCTTTAATGAAGAGGGTCATTTATATATTTTTAAAAATAATATATATATGAAATGTTATACTTTAGCCAGTTTTTTTCTATAATATTCCAAATTCATCTTGTCTTCTAATATGAATTCCCCAGTATGTGTTTTACAATAAGCAGTCATACCAGCTTAAATTTTTTTCAGTTTCTCTTATTTACTAAAAATATTGTGAAACAACACCATTCTCAGAACTGAAAAGATGTTTCTGTTACCCTTCTTTCCTTTTCAGTTTTTCTGGAGTCTACTTGAGGATATTGGAAATGAAAAAATTTAATAAAAAAAAATATTCAAAGCCAATGTGTTCTTCAAGGCAATTTAACCTCTATGTCCTGATCCATTCCAATTAAATCATCAAAAAGTTACTTTCTGGGAACAAGCTTAGATCTAAGGTGACTCCAGTGCCATTTAGGCTTTATTTTATTTTTATTAGAAAGTGCACCTCTGTTGCCTAATGTAAATTCACCTTGAAGTTTAGGACAAGCCCCGTCTTGCTGCCCAAAGGGTTTTAAAACTGAGGAGAGTGTGAATGCTCTTCCCTTGTGTGATTCCAGACCACAGGCTGCATGTCATGCTGGTACTAACTTCCTCTGGTGAACTGTTTCATTTCACTTGACAAGCAAATACCTCTTCTAAACATAGGAATTGAGAGCCGATCGTGAACTCCTTCCTTTGTCTTTGTTTTGCCAGACACTTGAACACAGACCCATCCTTCATTTTCTGATAAATCCTTAGTGTCGCTCATGTCTTCTCTGGAGGTTAGGCACACAGTTACTGGTCCAGGGAGTTACTCAGGAGTTCCTGAGTCTCCTTCAGGGATGCTTCTCACTGTGAATGCTAAAGAACTCCTGGTCTCCAGTCAGATGCACCTTCCTACAGTCATCAGGGAGCCAGATTTAGAATGCCCAACCGCCTGGCTTCTTACTCCTCTATCACCCCAGGGGCTCATTAACAGGAACTGGTCTCTCCAAAGTTATTTGTAAATAAAGCAAAAGTCAGAGCCACATGCACTTTCCTGGTTCAACAGATTCTATCTCTAGGTATGGTGACATTCAACGCACTGAACTATAGGGATTAAAGTGCAGAACTGAAAAGCATGCTTTGCCTTCAACACTAACTTCCTTCCTCAGTTTCCCTGCTAGTGAAAAGCCATATACTGCCTTCTTATTCCCTTTGTCTCATTTAAAATGGTTTTATAATATCTTTAAAATAATAGCACTATTTGTACATTGCTTAATCTTTCCTTCAAAAACTTTTGTATTTTCTATAACACTATAGGAGAATCTGAAAAACTGTTTCCACTATAAGCTGGCCTATTCAGCATTGTATCTATTGAATATTTCCATTAATTATACTTTTAAATATGTGAAATACAATGATAATTGAGGCATTTCAAAGATCCTCTGCATCATCAAATTATTATATGTTCAGTTCAGTTTTATCACTGAGTATATTTTATGAGATGCTAATTATTTGAATTGCAAACTATAGTTGAAAGCATAGAAAGTCTATGTGGTAATTCTTCTATTAAATAGAATTTTTGAATTAGATCTTTCTATTTTATTATTTCTATTACTGTGTTGCCTTAATAATAACAACAGCAATAATGATGGTCAGTACAGCCAGCATTTGTGGAGCACTTACGGTGTCCATGCAGACGGAACTGAGCAGTTCACACGCTTCATCTCATGCACTTGTCACAGAATTCTGTGATGGTTACTACTCTGTAACTTTCACCAAAGACAAAAACGAATCCTATAACAGTTGAGCAATCAGACAGTTTGAATCACTGTTCAGCAAATATTTTCACCATCCCACCTATCTTGGACAGAATGTATTTACCCTGTACATTGAAACTGGACTTGGCTTCAGAACTTGCTTTGGTACAGGGGAAGCAAGGTGTGAAATGTGCTGTCATGGGGGCCTTTGTCCTCTTGGGCATCTGCCATTGTAACAGAGCAGAACTCAAACCCAGGCGTGAGCTCATGCGTCCCTCTATCTCACATGCTTACTCTGTGATGGGCACTGAGACAGTGCACTGGTACCACTTTACATATATTAACTTATTCAAGCCTCACAAGGAGCCCATGATATAGATAAGGAAATGGAGGCATAGTAGATTAACCCAATGGTTTATGTAGCTATTAAGTGGTGGAGCTCAGAAAGTCTGGCTCCGAACACACACAACTGCATAGCTGCCCTCAGATTGTTTCTCCACATACAAAAAGGGCTTGTAAGAAAACTAAGAGTTACTTTAACAACAAGATCAGAGTGTAATAGGTTCAAGGCTGAATCTGACTCTTTTAAGGTAGAAGTCACTCTGACTGCCTCATCAGCATTCTCATCAGCATTCCTCAACATTCTCATCAGAAAAATGGTGTTATTAATAGTTCCAAGCAGTGAGAGCTGTTTTTAAAAAAAAAATGAAAGAAATTGAGATTATGCAAAAAAAATTTTTTTATGTGACACATACTATTATATACAGTATTATTATTATTATATACAGGTGATTTAACAGAGCACAATCCTACTGCTAAGGGCTCTGCTAATCCGCAGCCTTGATTATGCTACAGGGCAAAGCCTCCTTCCTTACCCCTTAGTAGCTGTAGCCAAACAATCGAAGCTGGTATCATTTTGTACTCCCATCTTAGATTTATAAAAGGGCTTAACTCTGTTAGGAACTATAGAGAAATCTTGCTGTGAATTTCCATTCTTTCTTTATCCATGGGCACTCTGGCTGCTCCCTTGGCTGTGTTATCTGTGCTTTGAGCAACCCATTAAGGACCAGCCAGTGCATCTGAAAGTTCTTTTACTCAATCAATGAGCTTGTTGCCATGGCAGGCTAACACAAGGTGCCATTGATGATGACTTGATTTCCTCTCGCATCTGAAGTGGAAAGGGAGAAGACAGACTAAATGAAATCCCATCCATCTTAATGAAATACAATTATATTCTCCTTATTAATCATTTAAGAATCAATATGTCTCTTCTTGGTGAACCTCACCAGAATTTGTCATTCCATGCCAGGCCTCAATACATCTTGTCTTGTAGTGATTTTTATAAGTTCAGTCACCTGTGTCCCAGGGTAAATAACAGTGTTTTCTTGTACTGTGGAGAAAGGGCAGGAATGGAAGTGACAGGGCAGATCACAGAAATCCCCTCTGAATGTTAAGCAGCCTGCTGAATATTGCCTTCACGTGGATAATTTAAAAATGTACCTTGTTTTATTTTCACATAGCATGAGGGAAAATGGATTACCTTAGGAAGGGGTTTTTTCTAGCACCATTAAGTAGGAAAAATTCTTGGATATTCTTACCCACTGAATGCTATAATCTTGCATAGACTTATGTATATATGTATGTGTGTGTGCATGCACGAGTGTGTGTGTGTGTGTGTGTGTGTATGCACATGTGTAGAGAGAGAGAGATGAAAAAGAATTCCTATACCATATTTTACAGTGTGTCTCGGTATACGTATAATGCATCAGTTTAACATTTTACTTTATAATATGAGCCTATAAAAATTACTATTGCTTTATATCTTCTTAATTTGGGCCTAAAGCTAGAATTGGACTTCAAGCATTGTGTAGCTGCCTAATAGCTATTGTTTAATTAATGTGAGCAAAGAAAACAAGAAGTGAGAAAAGATATAAAGAGAAAGAAGCAAAGGCAGGAATTTAGGAAGCAAAAGAAATAGATTGTTTTAAAGATTAAATTGGTGTTATGAGTGAGAAATAGATGGTTATACAGTTTCTAGTTCACCAGGGAATTTTTGTTATTCATGCTGATCTTAAGTATTTCTGAACTTTTATCAATGAGAAATTACATAAACTGAATAATTTTCAGAATAGCTGGCAAGCACACTGGACTTTATATGTATGTAAGAAGGGTTAACACATATTAGATATCTTTCATATTTAGTGTACATTCTATCTGTATACCTATTTTTGTCTACATCTTTATTTGTATTTATAACTATACAGTAGTCTTAACAGGACTAAATTCCTTTCCTTTTATGATTTAGAAAAACTACAGTTAGATAATTTCTTCTGTTTTCAAATGTGGAGCTTTACATGAAAAAGAAAGATCCGAAAACAAACACGTCACAAAGAAACATGTTTTTGTGTGGCTTAGTGGTTCCTCAGAATCGCCCTCCTTGAACAACGCAAACGCGGCTGCTGAACCATGACTCCAGTGCGCCCCAAAGTCAAGAAACTCTGAGGTCAGTGATTTTTAAAAGTGGCTGAAAATTTCAAAAGAATCGGTGCACGTAGTTTGGTTACAGCCATTGCTCTTGAGTAGGTGACGTTTATAGGTCCCATACTATAACTCTTAAGGGTTTGTGAAATACTCCCCCTGCTTTGTCCTCTTAAATCACTATTCTGATAGCATCAAAATGTACCACATCCTGGCCCTAAGCTGGAGAACATGAATTGGTAAGGGTAAATTAATTCAAGTGCATGATTGGCCCATTAGTGATACAGATCAAGGGTGAAATCCAAGAAAAGCATGAATAACCCAACACAGAATGCTTTTGACCTTTCGGTCCCCTGCTGTGCCACCATTCCTCGTCTCTACAAAACACAGACACTTTCTCTACTTCTCCTCGGGTTTCCTGGCCACAGCTCCTGGACTCGAAACTTATCCTCTTCCGTGACTTTCTCTCAAATCCATGCATGTAGTAGGTAAGAAGAACATATTGCATTTCAGCAAAAGAAATGGAAAACATGAATCCTAGGAAAAAAGGTCTTAGAGTGCCATTCTAAAATTCATTTTCCTGTCCAAATGTTTAATGGATCCTCAAAGTTCTCCACCAGAAAGCTCTCTTGGATTTCTCTGAACAAAACTGACACCAAAAACCTGAGTTCACCACCATCTTCCTATTGACCATCTGCAGAAGTCTTCACAAAGGAGACTTGGAAGAACTCAAAAAAGAAGAAAGAATTATCTTAGGATTTAGAGATCCTAAGAACAAATTTTGAATAACCCTCAGAATGTATTCCACTGGGGATGATAGTGCTCCACAAATATATACAGTTGGGTAAAATCCCATTAGTGGATAGAGAAATACAGTTATCAAACAATAAAATGATTTTTTTCAAAATATTTGTTTTTGAAAGAAAAACAGTACTCACTACATGTTATTCTCTTTAGTGGTTCATTTATCCTACTATACATCATATATTAATTCCTCAATTGTATGAGGAAGGAATTACCACCTTCTGAAAAACATCATGCTTAGGAAGAAGGACCTTCTCAACAGCCTCTCATAGCCTATATGGTAATCCTTTCGTTGTTTTCCTTAGTGATGGTGACTAGTTTGTGTTCTCCCACCAGTTCCATGAGTTCAGATATCCTGGTTTGTTTATCTCTGTACCTCAGCTCACATTATACTGCTTGGCTCATAGTAGATGCTGTTTGGTTAATAAAAAAATATATAGCAAAATACTCCATGCAAGGCATTCATTAATACATGCTTGTTTTATTATAGGCACAATCCCTGAAAATGGACATATCTGTAATAATCAGCAACATTCTAAAGAGAGACATCCCATTCACTAATTTTATTTTGTTTTTAGTATAGACACAGAGTCAGCCATAAAGTACTAAGCCAAATCCACATCTTCAATCTCAATAATAAAAAAAAAATGATGTTCCTAAATTTCAGTATGTACAAAAACCCAAGAGAGCTCTCTTTCATAATCCCAAATCTTTGAACCACTTTACTTGCATGGTTCTGAGACACAGTTGGGATGAGTTTGCCCCCCATATGGTACCTGTCATAACAGCCAAAGAGCATGATTTTAATCTACAAACAAATGTGGTGATGTTTCCTGAGTTTGTTGCAAACAGTGACAGAGGATTTCCAATTGCAGATGGTGGAATGTGGTCAAGGGGTTCCTTGCTCATTCTGACTTCCCTTTATTCTCATGTTTCAAGTCTTCTTAATCCAGAGTTCCAAAATCAAGATTGGTGGGGAGAAAATTCAATTGTTTAGGGTCAAAATAAAGACATTTTCCAAATGCCAAGGAAAGAGAGCATGGTTATTCTACTTTGATGTTAATACCATGTCTTTTGTAGTTTTCCTGTTTGTTCATTTTCATCTTCTACTGTCAACAGGGCACCAGATTTTATAGGCAGCTTAACTCAGAGCAGATGTTGATTAAAAGAGATGGGGTTTTGAGTGTGACATTAAAAAATATCATTCTCTCTTGTCTAAATGTTATAGTCCTAATGGGTTTAATTTTTTACTAACTGATAAATAAAAGAACAATAAGCACACATTTTATCTTAACTGAACCATAGCTGGACCATGAGTAACACAAGAAATGCTCACATTTTAATATTTTTTTAAAGAAGAAGAAGAAACATTTTCTACTTTGTGCAAATAGCATGTGTTTCCTGGCCAAGGCTCTTAGAAGTTTCATTTGCTTTGTAAATATAACTGATTCAACCTTGGTAAAAATAATATTGAATGCATTTTTTGGATTCACCTCTAAATATACTTAAGGGGGACATTTCTTCTATTTGAATCAGTGATGGTGTACCAACAGCAACATTTGGAAACAATAAATCTGGAATAAATGTGGCAAAGATAAAAGTAGAAAAAGAAAAGCTCCAATGATTTTATAGACACCTCCATGCAAGAGTTAGAGATCTTTGGCACAGGTGACCACTCAGGTGCTAGAGGCATTTTAAATTGAGCCAAGAAAATAATGCATTCCTACTTCTGCTGATACAGACTTGAAAGCTTTGATGAGTTGAGGAAGTGAGATACCTGACCTCAATGGTCTGTGACACCAAAATAAATGGATGTGAAAGGCAAATTTTGCACACTGGGAGACAGAAACCCTGCAAGAGCCATATCAAAGCACCTAGTGATCAATATACTTTCAATGCCTGAAACTAAACCATATGTCCTGTACCTGGAAATGTTCTTTTGAGCTCAGAAAGGAAGAGAATGTGTGTGGGATTGTTTGTCTTCATTGTAAACTACAGTAATGTTTTGCCTATGAGTTTAGGGTTTTCCTAAATTAGCTTTGACCAGGTCTCTCTCTACAGAGAATCAACCATCTGAAGGTCACTAACTGCTAATAATCAATCTCTGATAACATGGCCTCTCATCCTTTCTGTGTGTTAACAAACCACATCTGGGAGTTTTAGGAGATTTGTTAGATATAAGATATCTTATTCCAAATAGTTAAAGCAGAATCAGTGCCAAAATGGCCAATTAGAATCAATCTTAAAGTAATTCTGTTCTATCAGTTATCATCTACTTATAATATAGAACAAAAGATTGTTCTTATATCCACAAGATTCTAGTGTGATCCCTTTCATTTGCTTCATCTACTATGTTGCTTAGTTATATATAAAAAAGAGGAAAAAGATATGCAACATTAGTCCAAAAGCAATAAGACCTGACGTGTGGCAAACTTGGGAATATGATCTCACATTTCAAGGAAGGCTCCAAAAATTATAGCACCTTCCAAAGGAATTGATGGTGAAATGCAGAACAAACCCATATTTCAAAGGACCCTGAAGATTATGCAAATGTGTTTACACACACACATACATATGCACAGACATACAAACACACACATTTTTTAATCAAAGAAGAAATATAATTCCTTTGAGTTATTTAGGAGATAATCTTCAGATTAATTAATTTCTTAGTTTCTTTTTTACTTTTAGAACACTTTGGAGATAGAGTCACTGTATTTTTTATTTTTATTTATTAAAAATATAAATTCTTTCAAAATAATATCAAAATGACAAAAATAAAACAACTTGCTCTGTGCCTCAACTCTACCAAGAAATGCAAAAATGTTGCAACAAATATTCTATTGCCATTAGTGCAGCAAGATTAACATGTTAGGGGATCAAGAAAATTAGAAGACTAGCCATAGAGGGGAAGGAAATATTTGCAATAGATGTATCTGAGGATAGACTGTTATCAAAAATACACAAAGAACTCTAAAAACTTGACAATAAGAAAATAAAAAACCTGATCAAAAATGGGCAAAAGACCTAAACAGACACATCACCAAAGAAGATATACAGATGGCAAATAAGCATTCATAAAGATGCTCAACATCATATGTCACTAGTGAGTTACAAATTAAAGTCACAATGAGATACCATGAAACAATTATTATAATGGACAATACCAAATGCTGGAGCAACAAGAAGTCTCTCTCTGGGAATGCAAAAGGGTACAGTATACTTTGGAACACAGTTTGACAGATTCTTACAATACAATGCAGTAAATACACTCCTTGGCATTTACTCAAAGGAGTTGAAAATTTATGTCCACACAAAAACCTGCACATGAATGCTTAATGTACTTTTATTCATAATTGCCAAAATGTGGAAGCAACCAATCCTTCAATAGATGAATGGATAAACAAATGGTGGTATATCCAAACAATGGAATATTATTCAGCCCTAAAAAGAAATAATCTATCAAGACATGAAAAGACATGGAGCAAACTTACATATCTATTGCTAAGTG
This sequence comes from Manis javanica, assembly GCF_040802235.1. Taxonomy (NCBI): domain Eukaryota; kingdom Metazoa; phylum Chordata; class Mammalia; order Pholidota; family Manidae; genus Manis; species Manis javanica. The sequence goes on from NC_133171.1 coordinate 5,515,388, forward strand.
AGAAAAACAATCTGAAAAGGCTACACACTATATGATTCCAACTTTACAACATTCTGGAAAAAGTAAAACTAAGGAGATGGCAATAAGATCATTGGTTGCCACAGGTTACAGGGAGGAAGAGAGGACTAGGTAGACGATAGAAGATTCTTAGGGCCGTGAAACTATTCTGTATAAAACTGCAATGATAGATGTATGTCATTATACATTTATCAAAACTCACAGAATGCATGACACCAGAATGAACCCTAATATAAATTATGACCTTGGGTGATAATAATGTGTCAATGTAAGTTCATTGATTTTAATAAATATACCACTCTGGTGTGGGATGTTGATAATGGGAGAGGCTGTGCATGTATGAGGGTCAGGGGTACATGAAAACTCTGTACTTTCCACTCAATCTTTCTGTAAGTCTAAAATTGCTCTAATAATAAAGTGTATTTTTTTAAAAATGTTATGGAGAATGATGTATAGATGATTATATGTGTTGAAAGCAGTTTGTCATATCAATTTTGGTGAAATACTTACTATTTCATTTTGTTGCATCACAAATAGAACTATGATGTACGTTTCATAATGTGCATAGTTGATCTCTTACATTTCTGACAGATCAGGAAAATAGTATCTCCGTATTGATTATTTCAAAATGTTTTCATATTTGTGACCACTGTGGGTCAGCCTCTAACTACAAACACTAACTACCCAAAAGAAATGACAAATAACAACTTTGGATAAGTGGAAAAATAGTTCTATATTTTCTAATATAAAGACTAAAGGGTCTCCTTAAATTTTAACCAATCACTTAAAGATAAAGATCCAGGTCTGCTGATGCCAAAAAGTACACAAAGGAAAGGAAAAAGGAAACTGAGTAGAAAGTATGTGGTCTCTGGTAAGGTCAAGGAGAACCTACCTTAGAATCTCCAAATGTTGTTGCAGAAAGGACCCTGAGAGAGGTGCTGACCCACAGGTCCTTTGTAAAGTTGCCTTTGCAGCATCTGAGACGGGCTTCCAGTGATTCGTGGAGCCCTAGAAATTATGTGGGAAATTTCATTTGCATCTGAATTTGTAATGGTCAGGGAGAAAAAGTAGCATTGCTATTAGAAATATCAAAAGTGCAAGTGATGACACTAAGGTGGTTAGGAACCACCAAGATTATAGTTGGCCCTGTTGCTTGCGGAAGCATCCCAGAGACTGGAGAAAAGGCGCTGAGAGTCACCCAGTGCAGATAGTGCCTGTTGTCTTTCATAATCCAAGTAACTAATGAAAGTTTAAAGAATAAAAAGAGAATCACAGTAGCTTAAATATTAAAGATGTATATATAGGTAAATGGTACCAATTTGAGTTTTTTAAACAAATAAAACATTGCCTAGGAGATATTTTCTAATGGCCTGAATCTATTTGGTGCAAATACTAAATTCCCTAAGATGTTGCTATAGAAGGAATATTTATTCCCCACAGAGTCCTAATTTGAAACCTAATCCCCAGTGTGATGGTTTGAGGTGGCAGGGCCTTTGGGAGGTGATTAGGTCATGAGGAAGGAGTTCTCGTGAGTGGGCTTAACACCTTATGGGATACTCCTGAGAGCTCCCTTGCCCCTTCTGCCATGTAAGAACGTAGCAAGGAGACAATCATCTATGACCCAGAAAGTGTGTCCTCACCAGATGCCAAAGCTACCGGCACCTTCCTCATGGACTCCCCAGCCTCCAGAACTGTGAGAAATAAATTTCTGCTGTTTATAAGCCACCCAGTATATAATATTTTTGTTATAGCAGCCCAATCAGACTAAGACATGCACATTCTTCATTTCTCAGTATCAGACAAATTTTCCTCCATAAATACAGGACTCTCTAAGAGGCATCAGTTATCTCTTCTGACATAGACCCCCTGCCACAGTGCCTCAAGGATTTCCTTTTTCCCTTAATATTCCTTCAGAGTTAGACAATATTTTCCTAAGTTTGTTTTCTGAAACATGCATTGCATGAAATTCTTCAAGACAAAGAAGTTTCCTATCAAGAATGTTTAAGAGACTCCTATTTGGACATTCATAGCATACGTGGCTATGTTAAAGGCTCTGACAAGTCCTGCAGTAAAGATATTTTTATTACGTTTAACTTGTTTTAACTTATCATTTCTTAAACCTATTTAAACGTTTTATTTATTTAAAGAAACACCTAACACAATTTGGGAAATTAATTAAGGGACAGAAAGATCCTGATAAGACGCAAACATATTATCTGGAAGCATGATGCTATAAATTGAAAGAGGGATGAACACTTTAAAAGTCACAGAATAAGATGCTGAGAAAAAGAGACCCTGAGAGGGGAGAAGTCAGGAAAAGAAGTTAAGTCCTTTGCAGATGTTAATCATTATTTCTCCTGAGGGGCCTGGATGAGGCATGGGGGCAGTGATTTGCAGATTTAGAAGAGCAGCAGCATCAACTTGTGGGTGTATGAACCATGCAGAGCCCCAGGCCCTTACTCTGCACCAGTCATATTTGCAAGTACACTGGTGGTGCTGGAAATCTCACATCTTTAGGAAGCACCCCAGTGACTTGGACACACGTGGTGGGTAGACAATCTTTAAGGAACCCTGCATTTGAAAATGAAGAAACAAAAAAGGAAGAAAGGTTAGGAAAGGAACAGCAAGAACTGAGAGCAGCTGCCTTATTTCTTCTGCCACTCATGAAGTTCATCATACAACCTTTATGGGGCTCAGAGGGGCAGATTCTGGTTTGGCTGCCTTTGTTAGTCCAGTGGCTACCAGGCCGCATCATGTTCTTTGTTAATTCCAAGATCTTTCCAAGATGATACAAAAGCTCTTACACAAGCCGATTTATTGTTACCAATATTTTCATTTAAGCACTTTGATCAATACCCGACAAGTCAAAGCCTGCAAATGCTTTCTTGGGGAAACCCACTAAAGCACCCCCACACTCTTTTTCAGCTTTTTTCACTTATTTGTTTTTTAAGAAACACAACTTTCCAAAATTCGTGCACCCTTCTGATTCTGGTTTTAGAAAGGAAATGAAATTTGTCACGCTGCCATACATCATTTCCCTCGCAGTACAATGTCCCATCTGTGTGTCAAGTACAAAAGAAAAGCATTTTGTGAAAAATTGCTAAAGAAGTAATGATTTTTGTCCTCAACTCTTTGTTTTGCCTTTCAATAAAGAAGGCGACATGTGCCACAAATGATGTATTATTGGTTTGGTACAACCCCAGTAACACAGTGCATAAGCAAAACCATGTTTCACAGCAGAGAAACTGTAGTTTACTGCCCCTATGGCTCTGATGAGAATATAATGTTCTACAGTTTATAAATGCTCTGAGGTCAATACATGATTTGCTTCAGCTTGTTCATCCAATGAGCAGGGGATCCAAAAATATATCAAGCTATTAGACAGCCCCCTGGAAGCTGGACTGAGGCAGCCGTGATGGAAAGGTTCCATGGAAACCCCTTTGTCAGCTGGAGATGAGATAATTAGATCCAGGTAATACATTGGAGCCCCAACAGGGAGCCGCCAAGCAAACATGTCATCTTTATGGGCCTTTCTTATCCTGCACAGCAACTATGGCCTAACACAGTAAAGCATCAAGGGATTCGTCAGTGCCCAGCAACACCCGGCTGCCACTCAGTCACACTCATTATCTAGGGACCCTTCTTCCTATAGAAGCAAACCAGTGAACAATCTGTGTGGCGGGGAGGAGGTAGTGGGGGCTCTTTTTACATTATTTTCTTCACCCTTCCATCATGTTTTTTTTTTCCTTCATTTTTCGTTTTTCACCATATATCTTTAGAAATGTCCTTGGGTTCAACTGAGACGCAATTTTACACAGATTTTTGCATAATTGTCCATCCCTTATTAAAAATGCCTCTTGCATGGTGGGAGCTCTGTAACCTGAAGACAAAATAATCACTTGTTTCAACTCCTTGAATTACAAACAAGAGACCATGTTTTCTTTTCACCATGATTTCAGTTGGATTTCTTGTCATTTTGTCATCATGTTACTCACATAACTGTTGACTAAGGGACTGTAATTACGTCAGGTGCCATGCCAACCTGTGGAGACACAGAAATAGATAACATACTGGACTACATCAGATTGGAAGAGATTCTCCGATTATATTTTGTAAATAAAAATTGATTACGTTTGTGAAGGCACTTTCAAAGAAAAGTACTGGTGCTTGCCAACAGAGATTATAAAAGGGCCCTTGATCTAATTTGAGAGATCAAGGGCTGCTTCCTTGAGGACATGATGTCAGCTGAAGCCTAAAGGTTAAAGAGAAAGATGCAACTATAGAAGGAGGGTGGAGGAGTGAATGACAGCCCACAGATGTGGGAACTTTCTCTAACAGAGATGAAGCTGTGTCCAAAGGCACAGAGGTAGGAAAGGCCACTGCCATTACCACCATCACCACCACCACCATCTCCAGAATCACCATTACTACACCACCATCATAATTATCCCACCATCACTTCCACTACAATCACCACCACCACCGTATTAAAAGCATCATCATCAACTTTGTAGAGTTACTACGGGCTACGCTATGCACTTTATAGAAGTCCTCTCTAATGCTCAGTATAATCTTGAAAAAAATGTATAACTACTTCCAACTAAAAAATATGGATAATGCATTTCTTTTTGCATTTTTTAATTTTCACAGTTCCACTTGATGATGGCAGATTCAGAGTGTAATATCAAATGATGAGCTCGTGATAGGAGATACCAGATTTCTAATACTGCTTTCACGTGGATATTATGGCATGTTAAGACATTAAATTACAAAGAGTATTGTATATTCAAAGACATTTATCTAACCTTTTTATCACTGTCATTTGAGTTGAGAATATCCTATTAACTTTTTTCAAAAGCCGAATATAAGGAGGAGTTTGACATCACTGAGTAAATGTGAACATGTATGAATTGGAGATTGTGATTAAAAACAAAATTATGAACAAGATGGGGTAAAAGCACCAAGTAAACCTCATTAGCTGAACATTCAAACACATATGTTTACACAAAAAGAATTTTGAAAAAAGCATATTATATATGGTTCTAAGCAGGATATTATTTGACATATACAATGACATTTTTCAAAAAAAATTTTTTCTGGTTGGATGAGGCCTGGAAGTGGAAGTGACTCATGTGTGATCACTTCATGTTAATGATTCATGACAATTTCTTGAGCACTTACTATGTCCTAGACACTGAGCTTTGCAGTAGGGCTAAAAAGTTGACCAGGATGAGGGTCTTGAAAAGTTTATCATTTGTCATAGGGACAGGATGAAGTCAGACAACTTCTCTAAGATACGGTATTAGGGTAAAATTGGTGGCATGCTATTAAAACAGAAAGAAGGGTCGCTAGAGAAATTTAACCAGGAGATGAGAAAGAAGATCACATCCAAGCAAATACATTAGCTTGAGTATGGATGCCAGGACATGCATAGAGCTGGAGCGGTGGAAGCGGTTTTGTGTATTAGAACATGAAATAAAAAGAGGACAATGGCTGCCCAGGCTGCAAAGTCCTGCAGACGGAAGGTTAAAGATACCGTGACAAGTTGCTTACATTCAGCAGTGGCAGCCACCACGCAGTTTTTAGCATGGAAGTGAACAGGCTGTATCTGTTCCTTCAGTAAATGGAGGAGAACGGCACAGTGGTGGAAACTAAGTCGGATTTGGAGAAGACTACACTGAAGTCATGCTGTCTAATTAAGAGCCGGGTGAGGTCAGCTAGGCATAGAATAAGAGCAGGGAGAGTAGAAATGAAGAGGAGATAACACATTGAAGAAATATACAGATGTAATGTCAGTAGGATTCAAGATGTTGCATTTGGATGATTGGTAGAAGGTGGTACCTTAAGTTAATGAACAGAGAAAAAGAAGCATATTGAAATGGAGAATTCCATGTAGATGCTTAAAGGACATCAAAAAGATACATCACACAGGCAATTTACTATAGGAATATTAGTCAGACATTAGTGGGAGAGCCAAGTTACACACAGAGCTCTTGATTTCTGGTCTGTTACTCATTCCAATAAAATTACCTTTTATTAAGGTATCATTGATATACACTCTTATGAAGGTTTCACAAGGCAAACAATGTGGCTACTACATTCACCCTTATTATCAAGTGCCCCCGCCATACCCCACTGGAGTCACTGTCCTTCAGTGTAGTAAGATGCCAAGAGAGCCCCTATTTGTCTTCTCTGAGATACACTGACTTCCCATGACTCCACACACACCATGTGCACCAATCATGATACCCCACAATCCCCTTCACCCTCCCTCCCCACCCACCCACCCACACTCCTCCCCTTTGGTAACCACTAGTCCCTTCTTGGAGTCTGTGAGTCTGCTGCTGTTTTGGTCCTATGTTGTTTGTTTTTGTCTATAGCTAAATAGTATTCCATTGTGTATATGTACCACATTTTCTTTATCCATTTATGTACTGATAGACATTTAGGTTGTTTCCATATCTTGGCTACTGTAAATTATGCTACAATAAACATAGGGGTGCATATGCCTTTTTGAAACTAAGAACTTGTTTTCTTTGGGTAAATTCCTAGGACTAAAATTCCTGGGTCAAATGGTATTTCTATTTTTAGTTTTTTGAGGAACTTCCATATTGCTTTCCACAATGGTTGAACTAATTTACATTCCCACCAGCAGTGTAGGACGGTTCCCCTTTCTCCACATCCTTGACTGCATTTGTTGTTCCTAGTCTTTCCTTTGATGGTCATCCTAACTGAAGGGAGGCATTATCTCATTATGGTTTCAATTTGCATTTCCCTAATAATTAGCAATGTAGAGCATCTTTTCATGTGCCTGTTGGCCATCTGAATTTCTTCTTTGGAGAAGTGTCTGTTCATATCTTCTGCCCATTTTGTAATAGGGTTATTTGCTTTTCAGGTTTTGAGGTGTGTAAGTTCTTTATATATTTTGGATGTTAACCCCTTATCGGATATGTCATTTATGAATATATTCTCCCATACTATAGGATGCCTTTTTGTTCTGCTGATAGTGTCCTTTGCTGTACAGAATTTTTTTAGTGTGATGTCATCCCATTTGTTCATTTTTGCTTTTGTTTCCCTTGCCCAAGGAGATGCATTCAGGAAAAAGTTGCCAGTGTTTATATTCAAGAGATTTTTGCCTATGTTTTCTTCTAAGAGTTTTATGGTTTCATGACTTACATTCAGGTTTTTTATCCATTTTGAGTTTACTTCTATGTATGGAGTTAGACAATAATCCAATTTCATTCTCTTACATGTAGCTGTCCAGTTTCCCCAACACCAGTTGTTGAAGAGGCTGCCATTTCCCATTGTATATCCATGGCTCCTTTATCATATATTAGTTGAACATATAAGATTGGGTTTATATCAGGGCTATCTATTCTATTTCAGTGATCTATGAGTCTGTTGTGCCACTACCAAATTGCCTTGATTATGGGGAACATAATCCCCCTTGCTTTATTCTTCCTTCTCAGGATTCCTTTGGCTATTCAGGGTGTTTTGTAGTTCCATATGGACTTTAGAACTATTTGCTCTAGTTCAGTGAAGAATGCCATTGGTACTTTGATAGGGATTGTATTGAATCTGTAGATTGCTTTAGGCAGGATGGCCATTTTGACAATATTAATTCTTCCTATCCATGAGTAGGAGATGCATTTCCATTTATTAGTATCTATTTTAATTTCTCTCTTGAGTGTTTTGAAGTTTTCAGGGTATAGGTCTTTCACTTCCTTCATTAGGTTTATTCTAGGTATTTTCTTCTTTTTGATGCAATTGTGAATGGAATCATTTTCTTGATTTCTTTTTCTGCTAGTTCATCATTAGTATATAGAAATGCAACAGATTTCTGTGTATTAATTTTGTGTCCTGTAACAATGCTGAATTCAGTTATTAGTTCTAGTAGTTTGGGGATAGATTCTTTATAATATTCTGTGTATAGTATTATGTCATCTGCAAACAGTGACAGTTTGAGTTCTCCATTACCAATCTGGATGCCTTTTATTTCTTTGTGTTGTCTGACTGCCATGGCTAGGACCTCCAGTACTATACTGAATAGAAGTGGGGAGAGTGGGCATTCTTGTCTTGCTCCTGATCTTAAAGAAAAAGCTTTCGACTTCTTACTGTTAAGTATGATGTTACCTGTGGGTTTCTTGTATATGGCCTTTATTATGTTGAGGTATTTGCCCTCTATATCAATTTTGTTAAGAGTTTTCATCATGAATGGATGTTGAATTTTGTTGGTAGCTTTTTCAGCATCTATGGAGATGACCATGTGGATTTTTTACTTCTTTTTGTTGACGTGGTTTATGATGTTGATGGATTTTCAAATACTAACCATCCTTGCATTGCTGGAATGAATCCTACTTGGTCATGATGGATGATCTTTTTATGTATTTTTTAATTCTATTTGCTAATATTTTGTTGAGGATTTTTGCATCTTTATTCATCAGGGATATTGGTCTGTAGTTTTCTTTTTTGTGATGTCTTTGCCTGGTTTTGGTATTAAAGTGATGTTGGCCTCATAGAATGAGTTTGGAAGTATTCCCTCCTCTTCTACTTTTCGGAAAACTTCAAGGAGGTTGGTATTAGGTCTTCTCAAAATATTTGATAAAATTTAGTGGTGAAGCCATCTGGTCCAGAGGTTTTGTTCTTGGATAGTTTCTGATTTCCAATTCAATTTCCTTGCTGGTAGTTGGTCTGTTCAGATTTTCTGTTTTTTCCTGGCTTAGTCTTGGAAGGTTGTATTTTTCTTAGAAAGTTGTCCATTTCTTCTAGGTTATCCAGTTTGTTAGCATATAATTTTTCATAGTATTGTCTAATTATTCTTTGTATTTCTGTGGTATCATTAGTGATTTTCTTTCTCATTTCTGATTTTGTTTATGTGTGTAGACTCTCTTTTTTTCTTGATAAGTCTGGCTAGGGATTTATCTATTTTGTTTATTTTCTTGAAAAACCAGCTCCTGCTTTCATTAATTCTTTCTATTGTTTTATTCTTCTCGATTTTAATTATTTTTGCTCTAATCTTTATTATGTCCCTCTGTCTACTGACTTTGGGCCTCATTTGTTCTTCTTTTTCTAGTTTCATTAATTGTGAGTGTATACTTTTCATATGGGATTGTTCTTCTTTCCTGAGGTAGGCCTGTATTGCAATATGCTTCCCTCTTAGCACAGCCTTTGCTGTACCCCACAGATTTTGCAGTGTTGAATTATTGTTGTCATTTATCTCCATATATTGCTTGCTCTCTGTTTTTATTCGGTCATTGATCCATTGATTATTTAGGAGCATGTTATTAAGACTCCTTGTTTTTGTGAGCTTTTTCATTTTCTTTGAGTAATTTATTTCTAGTTTTGTACCATTGTTGTCTGTGAAGCTGGTTGGACAATTTTAATCTTTTTGAATTTACTGAGGCTTTTTTTGTGGCAGAGTATCTGATCTATTCTTGAAAATGTTCCATGTGCACTTGAGAAGAATGGGTATCCTGTTACTTTTGGATGGAGTGTTCTGTAGATGTCCATTAGGTCCATCTGTTCTAATACGTTGTCCAGAGCCTCTGTCTCCTTATTTACATTCTGTCTTGTTGATCTGTCCTTTGGAGTGAGTGGTGTGTTGAAGTCTCCTAAAACAAATGCATTGCATTCTATTTCCCTCTAATTCTGTTAGTATTTGTTTCAAATATGTAGGTGCTCCTGTATTGGGTGCACAGATATAATATAATGGTTATATCCTCTTGTTGGACTGATCCATTTATCATTCTGTAATGTCCTTCTTTGTCTCTTGTTACTTTATTTGTTTTGAAATCTATTTTGTCTGATAAAACTACTGCAACTCCTGCTTTTTTCTCCCTATTAGTTGCATGAAATATCTTTTTCCATCCCTTTACTTTTAGTCTATGTCTTTGGGTTTGAATCGAGTCTCTTGTAAACAGCATATAGACATGTCTTGTTTTTTTATCCATTCAGTGACTCTATGTTTTTTGATTGGTGATTATCAATAGGTATGTACTTATTGCCATTGAAGGCTTTAGATTTGTGGTTACCAAAGTTTCAAGGGTAACTTCCTTACTATTTAACAGTCTAATTTAACTCACTTAGAATACTATAACAAAGATAATCTAAAGGTTCTTTTTTTTCTCTTATTTATCCCTCATTATATATTAGGTATCATATTCTATATTCTTTGTCTATCCCTTGACTTACTTTGGGGGTAGTTGATTAGATTTTGCATCTTCATAGTAATTTACTGGTCTACTTTCTTTACAATGTTTTTATTTCTTCTGGTGGAAGCTATTTAGCCTTAAGAACACTTCCGTCTACAGCAGTCCCTCTAAAATACAATGTAGAGATGATTTGTGGGAGGTAAATTCTCTCATCTTTTGCTTATCTAGAAATTGTTTAATCCCTTCTTCAAATTTAAATGATAATATTGCCAGGTAGAGTATTCTTAGTCTGAGGCCTTTCTGCTTCATTGCATTAAATATATCATGCCACTCCCTTCCCGCCTGTAAGGTTTCTGTTGATAAGTCTGATGATAGATATCCTTATGGGTTTTCCTTTGTATGTGATCTTTATCCTCTCTCTGGCTGCTTTGAAAAGACTGTCCTTGTCCTTGATCTTTGCTATTTTAATTATTATATGTCTTGGTGTTGCCTTTCTTGGGTTCCTTGTGTTGGTAGATCTGTGCACTTTCATGTCCTGAGAGACTATTTTCTTCCCCAGATTGGGAAGTTTTCAGCAATTAGCTCCTCAAAGACAATTTCTATCCCTTTTTATCTCTTTTCTTCTTCTGGTACCCCTATAATGCAAATATTGTTCCATTTGGATTGGTCAAGCACTTCTCTCAATATTCTTTCATTCCTAGAGATCCTTTTATCTCTCTGTGCCTCAGCTTCTTTGTATTCTTGCTCTCTAATTTCTATTTCATTTACTCTCTCATCTCCTTCATCTAATCTGCTTTCAGATCCCTCCAGGGTATGTTTCATTTCAGATACTGTATTCTTGTACATTTGTATCTCATTCTTGAATTCCTCCCTGAGTTCTTGAATATTTCTCTGTAGCTCTGTGAGCATGTTTATGAATTTTATTTTGAAATCTCTTTCAGGAATAAGAGTTCAGTTTCATTTGGATTTTTTTGGTGTTTGTGGGATTTGTGTTTGAACTAGGTTCCTTTAATGTTTCATATTTGTGTGTGGCACCCTCTAGTGCCCAGAAACTCTACTATCTGGAGCTACTCAGCCCCTGGCATGATATTGAGGGTCCCCAGGAATGGCACTGGTGCCTGGGGGTCAGAAAGAGCTGTTTCCTGCTTCCCGGCTGTACTGCCTGTCTCCACTGCCAGAACTAGTGAACTGAGCACACAGGTGTAAGCCTATGTGTTCTGAGTTTATAGCTGCCATAGGCAGAGCCTCACTCTGGCTGGCCTGATGGTAGGAAGGCACAGAAGGGTGCATATCATGCTGGGGGGCCTCAGGGCTGGGTAGCCAGCCATGGGAATGGAGCACCTGAAGCTCCTAAAAGTTCTCAACCTGCTGGGCAGAGTGCACCCAGACAATTTTGTCCATCTGTCCTTTCTCCTGAGCAGCAAGCTCTGTGCAATCCTTGCTCGGTTAGCAGCTCTCTCACTGTTGGGAAGTCTCTCACACTGCCCACCTTTCTTTTGTCCCAGAGCAGCCGGATGTTGGTCCCTGTTTTCCACAAGCAGCTGGAATCTCAGTCTCTCCAAGTATTTCACCTGTCTTAGCTTTCCAACCCCACTCACCTCCAGAGCACCATGCAATGTTAGTTCTTCCTCACACAGCAGATCCCTAGGGCTGGGTGTTCAGCAGTTCTGGGCCTCCACCCCTTCCTTGCTTCATTTCTCTTCCTCCCTCCAGTGAGCTGGGGTGGGGGAGGGGCTTGGGTCCCTCCAGATCGCATATTTGGTATGTTACCCTTTTCCTTGAGGTCTGCTGGTTTTCCCAGGTGTAGACATTCTGCTGCAGACTTTTTTCTTGTTGCTCTTTCAGGATTTGACGTATTTGTTATATTTTCATATTATATGTGGTTTTTGGATGACGTTTCTGTTGCAACTCTCACGCCACCATCTTTAATCCAAGTCCTCCTCATTCCAATATAATTTACCATCTCCTAGGGTTTCTGAAGTTTCTCCTAAGCTGCTTTTTCAGAACTGAGATGAGAGAGTCACCTACTAAGACAACAGAAATTATGTAATGACATCTCCTCTTAGCTCTTACTCATATTAAAAACTGAATAATAAATAATTGAATGTCTCTGTGTTTGACTCACAGTGATTGCATTTTAGAACCGGGGAAGACCTTACAGAGTAGTCTGGGTTACCAGTTAACTAATAGTCAAAAATAAGTAGATAAATCCATATCTAGCCAGTTATATGATCTTTGGATGGCTGCAAGCCCTCCAGAACTTTGACGTTGCATATTCCTTTAAAAATAAAGTAAAATAGCTGGAGTCTCCATCCCATGCACAATAGGAGAGTTGATGTTCTCTTCAAGATACCTGTTGATGGCTCAACAATATAAAATAGTGATTCCAATGTGAGTTTACAGAGTTTGAATGCCATCTACAGCTGTTGTGATTTTGATTAAGTTGATTAAGCTTTGTGTGTCTCCATTTTCTTATCTGTGAAAGAGAAATAATACTACCTACCAAATAGGATTATTCATGGGTTAAATTATCAATGCATTTTGAGTGTTCAGAAAAAGTATTTGGAACACAGTAAACAGTCAGTGAAATTTAGCTATGATCTTCCCATGTCACTTTGTTTCCTGTTTCCTCTGAACACTGGATCTCAAGTCTTAGTAGGGTTCTTTTCCCTTTCACTAGTCCTTTGATGGCAGTTTCCTTCAGACTTCCCAGCTGCATCAAAAGCTCCTCTCAAAGCAGGTTAGCTTCTCTCACTCACTGTAACATCTTCCTCTGTTGACAGTGCTTGGATGCAGTTGTGGAAGAAGGAGGTTTCCCCTTCCAAACCTTCGGTCTGAATAGGTGGTTTTCCCAATTAAGGGGAAGTTCTCTCCCCTAGTAGAATTCTGAACTGTCTAATTCTTAAGCGGCATTTGTTTCCTTCTCTCAGGAACAAGAATGGTGACCCTAATCCAAGGTTTTTTCTACAAAACTGGGTGCTTCCTTTTCCACGTATCTGACAACAAATGTCTACCCAGTAGCTGTTGATGTAATTTCTTCATAAGCTATGATTTTATAAAAATTAATTAAATAGAAGTAGACTCATGGACACTGAGAAATGACTGGTGGTGACCTTGGGGGAGGGGTTGGGGCATATATTTGGAGAGGGTGAGGGGGATAAATTGTAATGGAAATTCTTAATCATAATATAAGTTGAGGATGGTTGTACCGCATGGGGAATATAACCAATGATTCTGTAACATCTTCCTCTATTGACAGGTAGTAACTGTACTAGAGGGAGTGAAGATTTAATAATGTGGGTAATAATACTTGAAACCAATATAAGATTGTATAGAAACTATACTTCAATAAAAAGAAAAGAAAATTGATTGATATGGAAATCTATGGAGTTTGTAAAATTGTGTATTTTTGACAAAAGTTATTATAAAATGGACAGAAGAGAGAGATGGAATAATTAACAAGGATGATCCCATGGGTTCATAAATAAATTACCAAGTAAAACCTGAGCCAAACTATCTTCTATCTTCATTGTTATTCAAGTGAATTTCCTCATTTTCCCAAGTGAAAACTGTTTGCACAAAACAAAAATATCAGAAACAGAATCCTAAGAATTTGGGCAGTATAAGAAAACCTTGTTAAAACCTGAGAGTAGATGTGGCTTTTGGCAGAATTATAAAGAGTCTCTTTGTCACCTTTCTGAAGCTCTCTTCTGTCCCTCTTTTCTTTTCAAATTCTCCTTTCTCCCAGGCATCTCTCTTCATTATTCTGAGGTAAGTGTACCTTTTATTAACTCATTAATTCAATCAGTCAACATTGCGTTCTTAAGATGTGCTAGGCCATAGGTATTGGGAACACAACATAAACAGGAGAGGAATCTGGCTTTCCCAGAGCTTATGTTCATTTCTATAGGCTATTCACCAGTTTGTAAAAGCCTATCTATCACTATGTAAAAAACAAGCTAGACTGAACTATACAGGGGGATGACAACACAACACAACACACACACACACACACTCAGACCTAAAAACCCAGAGAAACCTGAAGTTTTCAATCGTGGTGGAGGGATTTTACGTACATTTGCTTGTTTCATTGGTTTTTATTGTTTATATCTTTTTGTTCTCTTTGCCTGGGAAATCAGCCTCTAAAATGAAAATAAACAATCTCTTTTTTTATTGGCTTTCAGATAACTGAGGAGACATCATGGGACTTATAATCAGTGGATTCACCTGTCCCAAAGTAAGGAGTTATTATGTATATAGTCATATATATTTTGAGCATCAAATGCAAGAAAAAAACTTGTTATTTTTCTTTATATGTAGTCTGGCTAGCCACACATAACATAACTCAAAGCAGGTTGAGTTCCACAAGAATACAAGTTTTTATTTGCAACAAATGTGATTAATATCTTTATCTAAAAACAATTGATAGAAACCAATAAGAAAATCACTAACATTTCCTAAGGAAAATAATCAAGATACATAAAAAAAGGAATTCAGAAATAGTAAATGCAAACAACCAATAAACATTATTTATTATTTACATTAAATACATACTAAGGCACACTGTTTTCACTAGCAAAATTAGGACAAAGTATTTTATATGGTGCATCCTTATGTGAAAATATTATACATTCCACAAAATAAGCTAAATCAAAAGAAGCAAATGATACAAAATTATTATGATACTGTACCCTTCTTATGGCATTATATCAAGAGTCATATGATGTCAATTTGTCTCATTCCTGGTGACTTCAACTGTAAGTATTTGGGTAAACAAGTGTCTGCCAGTTTTCTCCACTGTGAAGTTTCTACTTTTTTCTTTTGTAATTGTGCTTGATACAGTAGCATTTTGACATATTTTGAAATAACCAACATAAAAATGTCGTGTTTCTCATGAGAATTATCCACTAGTTTTAGCATCTATCAGCATTTCCCAGTCTGAATCAAGTATTTCTATAAAGGTTGTCAAATGGAAATTTTCTAATTTCATTTCCTCATTATTGTAATTATTCATTATCTAATTCCATATCTTCTACATTTTCAGTTTTCATTCATATACCCAATATTTTTATTAATGTACATGTATGAAATATATAATCATAAAAAAATAAATGTTGCTAAAATTATAAATTGATGCAACTAATCTCTTCATTATCTGTTACCTTTAAAGAGTTTAGGGTTCTTCATTATTTTATAAATTTAATAAATTCCAGTTGACTTTTCTTTAAGAGTAGCAGGTTACATTTTTTGGTTAACAAATCAATTGACCACAAAGTGAGAAAAATTCAATTCACTCAACTTCAATTGCACCAAGTCATGTATTTGAATTCTGCCTTCTCTTGATTATATGAACTTACTGCTTTGTCCAAGATAAAAGGAGAAAGGTATTCAAGGTGGAAGCCAGGATTTCTAATTCCAAAAGCAAAATGCATATGACATGACATCAAGGACGAACGAGTAACTGAAAAAACAAAACAAAAAACAGCAGTAGGATTTGTCTTTAAACTATTCCCTGGGCTTAGATAGTAGGGCACAGGGCTAAGTAACTGCAAATACCATGACAGCAACATGATTCCTGAACTCCTAGGCACTCTCTGTCTTTTTCTGGGAGAGGTCAACTGCCTATAGGGAAGGTGTCATGGAAGGAAGTGTTGAGATGTAATGAGGGCTACAGTTTTACAGTGGGGCTAGGAAAATCTTGATATGCTGCAAGAGATGTTAACTAAATTAACTAAATGTTAATGTGCATGTTGCAAAATTGAGTAACTGGTGCATTTCTGCATATCTCACTCCCTTAGACATATCAGGGCAAGTAGTGAAAAAAAATCTGACCACATCTTCCTTTAAAATTCCCCGTTCTCTCATTATTTTGGTCTTCCAGGAAGGGCATCACTTCCCAGAAAAAGGGGTTCTTGGTGTTCTTGTTTTTTTCATTCATCATACTGTTTTGTGTGGTAGAGGTGGAGATAGAGACATGAATATTTTAATGGATTGCTCCTTGTTAAATGTTTGCTATTTGAAGATAGGCTGAGAAGGTTCATCAAAAAAGGTCCATGTACACGATGATGAAGAGGAAGGAAAGTTATAGAGCAGGAAGAGCAAGTAGATGACATCTAGTGCACCCTGTTATTAACAATCATAATAATAAGGAAATTGAGGACCAAGAAACATGTCTCATAAAACTCATGAAATGAAATAGAGATAAGACCCAAGGGGTCCTGCCACCTGCAAGGCTGCTGGCTCTTCTGTGCCCTGCACACCCCAGCGCTGCATTAAGGAACTCCAACTGAAGCCTACCTGCAGTGGTGAAGGTATGAAATTCCAAGAGTGTGGTTGCCATATAAAATAAAGAACTCCCAGTTAAATTTGAGTTTCAAATTAAAAACAAAAAATTTTAAGATAAAAAAATCCTAAGTATTGCATAGGATGTACTTATGTCTTATAAACAATTTGTCTGTGTCAGCAACACAAATTTCATAGGACATCATATATCTTTACTTGCTAAATTGGCAACTCTGCCTAAGAGCCACACAACCAAATAGTTAGAAATAAGGAGTCAAGCAATAAAATGCGGTAATGTGTCAAGGGGAAAGGATAACTTGACCAAGGCATTCATGATTTAAGAAATGATAGATTTGAGATGATACACCCATGATAAAATTTTAATTTCTTATCTTTGAAAATAAAGATTATTAATTATGTAATATCCTTAACTGTAGTGTTTTACAGGTTCATTGTAAATATGTACTGAGATTTTGTGTGTAATGAATACAATTAAAATAATACCTGGTAAGTGGTAACCATGAAATACACATGTAAATATACCTTATTTTATTGTCTTTAAGCATAAATATCCTCATTTTCTAGATGATGAAATCAAAGCTCAAAGAGGTTGGGGTTGAGTAGGTGTCCCATAATATCATGTTTTGGAGAGTGTGTGTATATATTTTGTTGTTGTTTGTTTTGTTTTGTTTTGTTTTGTTTTGTTTTGTTTTGCTGGACCTGCTATTTAACCCAAGCCTGCATGACACTAAAACCCAAAATCTTAACTATCATACTATAAACATCATCCTTATATTAGTAGGAATTCACATTAAGAAATTAACCAGAGATTAATGAGATTTATTTACTAGAATATTCACCGAAGAGTTATTATAAAGGAATGAAATTTTTAAATGGCTATCAATGATTGAAGAAACTGAAATCACACACTGACAAAATACTATCATCTTAAAGCTGATATATAGAAAGATGAAATTCGACTAACTCAACTATTATTTTTATGGTAAAAGAAAAGTTTATCATATTTACTTGCAAGTATTTGAGTAAACATGTCATTTCTAAAAAGTGGAACTATTATTTTTAATTTATTCTTCATGCTTTTTGAATTTTCTACAATATACTTTCTTAATCAGAGAAAAAAAATTGTAAACATTTACAAATTTGGTCAAATAAAGAAATATATTTAATATAATCAGGCTTACTCCCTCTTTATTAGGAAATGAACAATAAGCACCGATAACTATAAAACAGGAAAAACATTTGAAACAGAGTCAAAACTGAAACAAAAAAATATAAAACAAGTAACAGTGGACTGAAAACTCTTATCTTTTACAATACATTCAAACGGCTTTAACGTACCATTATTTTTCAGGTTTTTTACAGTAACTATAAGGATGGATGGCTGATAAAATTGGGGACTGGTTAACAAAAGTCACACCTCAAATATAAAAAAATAATTGAAATAGAAATGGCAAATTTTGACAACTAGACATCACCATAGGAAGAAATGTTCTATTCCAAAATAGGTATCAAACTTTGCAACTTTGGAGTACTAGATAACTGCAAAATTATAGTTTCTTAGTTGTTATAATACTTGTGAAAGTCTGAGGTCCTCTTGTTCTAACTCTACTTATCCGGGAGGGCAGATCATTTCAGTGTGTCTTTAGAATAGATTTTGTACCTAGTCTTCCAGCAATTCCTTCAGAATTTAATTGTAGCTCATGTGGAACGGAGATATTACGAGTTTGACCCTTTTTATTTATCTTCTTTGCATGTTTCTCGTGGTGCCTAATAAACTAATCATTGCTAAAGACAGTTACTATCTAACTGTGTTATAATTCCAATATTACTTGATTTAGCAGACTATCCCTTGGCACACAGAGAATATAAGAGAATTTTAAAAGATACGATTTTGGACATCGAGGCATGTGAGTTGTCTAGCAGTGTTGCCTGAGTATGAGGAAAGACTTCTAGACTAAGTCATCCAAGCACTTTACAGAGCAATAGATAGTCTGAATAAACTCCAACTTGTCAGAGGGTGCATGTGATGATGTTAGCAAAAAAAAATCAAAATAAAAGCAACCTTAGGATCCTAGCAGGTTGAGATAATATTTATCTTTAGAACTGGGAAGATACAAATGAATGCAGGGAAGATCCACTAGCCATTCAGGTTATTCTATGTAGAAGTAGCCAAGTCTTATTCATATTGTAGAAGCTTCAAATGGCACAGCTTTCCATTGGGAACTGTGCCCATAAACCTGGCTGATACAAGTACCTACAAACTTGTATTAAAGTGATACAAGTCCCAGCTTCCAGGATGTATGACCTAGTCCCTAATTCAGTTTCTGATTAAAACTATATATTGACTCTACCAACACCATCCTGATCAGGTTCTAGCCATGTGAAAGGTCGTGGTTTAGGTCGATAGAGCTGTATAAAAGGTTACTACTCCAAATAAGAGAAAAAATCTAGAAGACTAGTGATGAAAAGACTGTGAGGGAAATCAAAGTTCTTGGAAGTGATGCAAAATTCAAATGCCAAACTAGAGCTCAGAGGTAGGAAGTAAGGTCCCAAAGAGAGGTCACAGCCAACTGATTAATGATGGAGTCTAATGACAGGTGCATTGCACAGCAGTGGTAGGATTTGCGTGCAGTTACAGAGCTAGCAGGTACTGTAATCATCTGGAATAAGTCACGTTCTTTTTCTGGGTCTCAATTTCTTCACTAATACAAGGGCAAAATATCACCTACTCTCCCTTAAGCTTCAAACTTATTTGGAGAATCAAGTATGATCCAGTCTCTTACAGAGTAAAGAGTGAGGAATTCCCTAAATAAAGTAATAAAAAAAAACTGAATTTGGAATACTGATGACACTTAGTTTCTTTCAATGATTAAGCACATTATAACCTAAGAAGTCCTTACCTCCCCTCTCACCATGCCTGTGCCCTTTGACCCTCCATTACCAGAATGACACCTTTCCTTCTAGACAAAGCCCATCACTCTAGATTTACTGTGGACTCTGTCCTTTCATTCATTCAATAGGCTTTGTTCCCTTAATTTCTTCTTCTCTTCAACATTTTTCTCTCTTCTTGTCACTTTTTCTCATCATATAAAAGTGCTTATTACTCTCATCTGAAAAAAAAAGTTTCTTTTTTTACATCTAGTTATAATCTTATCTCTCCATTTCTCAGTGTTTTAGAAGGAATAATCAACAATCTTACTTGCTTCTGCCACTGTAATATGTCTTCTGCACTTAACTTACTGAAACAGTTCTCACTAGAATAAAAACCAATAATGAAAATAATTACAGTGTGAAGAAGTCAGCATTAAATGATACTATGTGGAAGACACTGTGAGGATATCTCCATAGCAACTTTAAAAAGTAAGCAAAATTTTTATTTCTATGTGACACCTAACTCTCCTACTAAGGATGCAGAGATAGTCAGTGTTGGAGCCAGAACTGGACCACATGCTTAGCAAACTACAGATTTCCAACCCAGAGTTCCCTTCAAAGCTCCAGACCCATTACATAGTCTGGAACAAAAAAAATGGTACCTCCTTTCCCAGGCATAGAAATTTCAACAGGTGAAAAATCAAACCCATAATCCCCTTGCTAAATCTGCGCCCCCATGCCTATCCACTTCTTATTGCCTGCCCCTTTGAGAGGGGCTCACAGCCTTCCTGTGTTCCTCTTCTTCTTAAAGGCTGAGCTCCTCCCAGCCCTGCAGCAAGTGAAACACACACTATGCTTGATTTTGCTTTATCTCTGAAGAGTCTCTATCATTAAATTCCATAAACATTTATTAAGCAGTTACTATGTAGGGTGAAGCTCAGGGACTAGTGATATCAAGAAATGTACAATATGATACCTATATTCCATAAATTTATAATTTGAGCTGGAAAAGACAACTCAAAACAGTTGAAAGAAGCTGTACAAATAACTTAGTTTCACTTGCAGCAAAATATAGGAATCTATTTTTTTTTTTTGAGGGGGTATCTCTCATATTTATTGATCAAATGGTTAACAGTTAACAACAATAAAATTCTGTACAGGGGACTCAATGCACAATCATTAATCCACCCCAAGCCTAATTCTCGTCAGTCTCCAATCTTCTGAAGCATAACGAACAAGTTCTTACATGGCGAACAAATTCTTACATAGTGAATAAGTTCTTACATGGTGAACAGTACACGGGCAGTCATCACAGAAACTTTTGGTTTCGATCACGCATTATGAACTATAAACAATCAGGTCAAATATGAATATTCGTTTGATTTTTATACTTGATTTATATGTGAATCCCACATTTCTCCCTTACTATTATCATTATTATTTTTTAATAAAATGCTGCAGTGGTAGGTAGATGCAAGATAAAGGTAGAAAGCATAGTTTAGTGCTGTAAGGAAGCAAATGTAGATGATCAGGTGTGTGCCTGTAGACTAAGTATTAATCCAAGCTAGACAAGGGCAACAAAACACCCACGGATGCTGAAGATTTCTCTCAAAACAGGGGGGGGGTGGTTCTAAGCCTCACCTCTGTTGATCCCCAATTTCTCACCTGATGGCCCCCCTGCGACTGTGCCTGTCTTAGGTTGTTCCTCCCTTGAGGAATCTTACCTGTCTCTGGCTAACCAGTCCTCTTCCGGGGCCATACAGGGAAATGTAAAGTTGGTAAGTGAGAGAGAAGCAATATTGTTAGAAAAGGTTAGCTTTTTACTTCTTTGCAGATTTATGCCCTGTGGCTTCTATGCCCAGCATTTGTCTTGAGGTATCTTTACCACTTGGAAGAATTATGATACTTGGTAAATTCGATATGAGGCATGAATTCTATTTAAGGGTTGTAATTAAGAAGGAAGAAGAAAAGCTATAGAAGTAGCAGATGGAAGAAAACATGGGAAGATTGATTATTTCTTTGACATATCTACTTGTAGAGTAACTTAAGCATGTATAGGTTTTAAACTCCTAATTAAATTGTGCACATACATTAACATAATAGGAATACAGCTACATAACCAAAGCAGACCTATAATTACCAGCCATCTCCAGTGAAACCAAGAAAACCAATTAGGCACCCTAGGCATTTGCGAAAATTTATCTATGATATGATGGATATTGTCCAACTGAACTTGAACAGTCTGAGAGAAATCAGACAAACTAAAACAACCCATTCCTGGGAACTGTTCACATCCCATATGTTCTTTTAACCCTAGATAGTCTGTAGTCGTAAGATTTTGGAGTGCTACAACTTGCACTTCTCCTAATTCTCAGTTGAGTTCCAACAGTATAGATCCAGTCAAATTTGTTGTTTTACTGTATGCACAGGCCAGCTTAGACATCTCCTTCATTCCCATGGCAAGTCCAGGAACCGGTGGGATGAATGCAGCTACAACTGTAGCAGTGCCTGGATCATTGTTGAGGTTTTTTGATGATCATCTTCTGGTGTGACTCTTCCAGAGAGTGCTGATGTTGGAAGTTCTTCTTCATAGCGCATCTTAATTCATTTTCTGGGTAGCCAAATTAGGCTTTGATCCTCTGTATAAACACAAACAGACCCTTTGCCCACACTTTGATATGCCCTTTATACCATTGTGAAGAACTTATTGGAGGTCACCACACAGGAACTGCTTTTATTTTTTTTAAGAGAAAGGAATATTATCAGAAAAATGCACTTCCATAGCTGATCATCTAACACCCTTTAAATGATTAAAATTAAGAATATTTAAAGCATGCATTAATCATTGATTTACAGGTAGTTTTATCCTATCAAGGAGTAATACCCTTTTTTTATTGTTATCATTAATCTACAATTACATGAAGAATATTATGTTTACTAGGCTCTCCCCTATACCAGGTCCCCCCTATAAACACCTTTACAGTCACTGTCCATCAGCATAGCAAAATGCTGTAGAATCACTACTTGTCTTCTCTGTGTTGTACAGCCCTCCCCTTTCTCCCACCACTCGTTTATGCATGCTAATCTCAATACCCCCCTTTGTCTCCCCTCCCTTATCTCTCACTACTCACACATCCTCCCCAGTCCCTTTCCCTTTGGTACCTGTTAGTCCACTCTTGGGTTCTGTGATTCTGCTGTTGTTTTGTTAGTTCAGTTTTTCCTTTGTTTTTTTACTCCACAGATGAGTGAAATCATTTGGTATTTCTCTTTCTCTGCTTGACTTATTTCACTGAGCATAATACCCTCTAGCTCCATCCATGTTGTTGCAAATGGTAGGATTTGTTTTCTTCTTATGGCTGAGTAATATTCCATTGTGTATATGTACCACATCTTCTTTATCCATTCATCTACTGATGGACACTTAGGTTGCTTCCAATTCTTGGCTATTGTAAATAGTGCTGCGATAAACATAGGAGTGCATCTGTCTTTTTCAAACTTGAGTGCTGTGTTCTTAGGGTAAATTCCTAGGAGTGGAATTCCTGGGTCAAATGGTAAGTCTATTTTGAGCATTTTGAGGAACCGCCATACTGCTTTCCACAATGGTTGAACTAATTTACATTCCCACCAGCACTGTAGGAGGGCTCCCCTTTCTCCACAGCCTCGCCAACATTTGTTGTTGTTTGTCTTTTGGATGGCAGCCATACTTACTGGTGTGAGGTGATTCCTCATTGTGCTTTTAATTTGCACTTCTCTGATAATTAGCAATGTGGAACATCTTTTCATGTGCCTGTTGGCCATCTGTACTTCTTTTTTGGAGAACTGTCTGTTCAGTCCCTCTGCCCATTTTTTAAGTGGATTGTTTGTTTTTTGTTTGTTGAGGTGGGTGAGCTCTTTATATATTTTTGACGTCAAGCCTTTATTGGATCTGTCATTTTTAAATATATTCTTCCATACTGTAGGGTTTCTTTTTGTTCTATTGATGGTGTCTTTTGCTGTACAGAAGCTTTTCTGCTTAATATAGTCCCACTTGTTCATTTTTGCTGTTGTTTTCCTTGCCCGGGGAGATATGTTCAAGAAGAGGTCACTCATGTTTATATCTAAAAGGTTTTTGCCTATGTTTTTTTCAAAGAGTTTTATGGTTTCATGACTTACATTCAGGTCTTTGATCCATTTTGAATTTACTTTTGTGTATGGGGTTAGACAATGGTCCAGTTTCATTCTCCTACATGTAGCTGTCCAGTTTTGCCAGCACCATCTGTTGAAGAGACTGTCATTTCACCATTGTATGTCCATGGCTCCTTTATGAAATATTAATTGATCATATATGTTTGAGTTAATGTCTGTAGTCTCTAATCTGTTCCACTGGTCTGTGGCTCTATGCTTGTGCCAGTACCAAATTGTCTTGATTACTATGGCTTTGTAGTAGAGCTTGAAGTTGGGGAGTGAGATCCCCCCTACTTTATTCTTCTTTCTCAGGATTGCTTTGGCTATTCGGGGTCTTTGGTGTTTCCATATGAATTTTTGAATTATTTGTTCCAGTTCATTGAAGAATGTTGCTGGTAATTTGATAGGGATTGCATCAAATTTGTATATTGCTTTGGGCAGGATGGCCATTTTGACAATATTAATTCTTCCTAGCCATGAGCATGGGATGAGTTTCCATTTGTTAGTGTCCCCTTTAATTTTTCTTAAGAGTGACTTGTAGTTTTCAGGGTATAGGTCTTTCACTTCTTTGGTTAGGTTTATTCCTAGGTATTTTACTCTTTTTGATGCAATTGTGAATGGAGCTGTTTTCCTGATTTCTCTTTCTATTGGTTCATTGTTAGTGTATAGGAAAGCCACAGATTTCTGTGTGTTAATTTTGTATCCTGCAACTTTCTTGTATTCCGATATCAGTTCTAGTAGTTTTGAAGTGGAGTGTTTAGGGTTTTTTATGTACAATATCATGTCATCTGCAAATAGTGACAGTTTAAGTTCTTCTTTACCAATCTGGATTCCTTGTATTTCTTTGTTTTGTCTGATTGCCGTGGCTAGGACCTCCAGTACTATGTTAAATAACAGTGGGGAGAGTGGGCATCCCTGTCTTGTTCCCGATCTCAGAGGAAAAGCTTTCAGCTTCTTGCTGTTCAGTATAAGGTTGGCTGTGGGTTTATCATATATGGCCTTTATTATGTTGAGGTACTTGCCCTCTATTCCCATTTTGCTGAGAATTTTTATCATGAATGGATGTTGAATTCTGTCGAACGCTTTTTCAGCATCTATGGAGATGATCATGTGGTTTTTGTTTTTCTTTTTGTTGATGTGGTGGATGATGTTGATGGATTTTCGAATGTTGTACCATCCTTACATCCCTGGGGTGAATCCCACTTGGTCATGGTGTATGGTCCTTTTGATATACTTTTGAATTCAGTTTGCTAATATTTTATTGAGGATTTTTGCATCTACATTCATCAAGGATATTGGTCTGTAATTTTCTTTTTTTGGTGCGGTCTTTGCCTGGTTTTGGTATTAGGGTGATGTTGGCTTCGTGGAATGAGTTCGGGAGTATTCCCTCCTCTTCTATTTTTTGGAAAACTTTTAGGAGAATGGGTATTATGTCTTCTCTGTGTGTCTGATAGAATTCTGAGGTAAATCCGTCCAGCCCAGGGGTTTTGTTTTTGGGTAGTTTTTTGATTACCGTTTCAATTTCTTTGCTCGTAATTGGTCTGTTTAACTTTTGTGTTTCTTCCTTGGTCAGTCTTGGAAGGTTGTATTTTTCTAGGAAGTTGTCCATTTCTTCTGGGTTTTCCAGCTTGCTGGTATATAGGTTTTCATAGTAGTCTTTAATAATTCTTTCTACTTCTGTGGAGTCTGTCATGATTTTTCCATTCTCATTTCTGATTCTGTTGATTTGTGTTGATTCTCTTTTTCTCTTAATAAGTTTGGCTAGAGGCTTATCTACTTTGTTTATTTTCTCAAAGAACCAGCTCTTGGTTTCATTTATTTTTGCTATTGTTTTATTCTTCTCAATTTTGTTTATTTCTTCTCTGATCTTTATTATGTCCCTCCTTCTGCTGACTTTAGGCCTCATTTGTTCTTCTTTCTCCAGTTTCGATAATTGTGATGTTAGACTATTCATTTGGGATTGTTCTTCCTTCTTCAAGTGTGCCTGGATCGCTATATACTTTCCTCTTAAGACTGCTTTCACTGCGTCCCACAGAAGTTGGGGCTTTGTGTTGTTGTTGTCATTTGTTTCTATATATTCCTTGTTCTCTATTTTGATTTGTTCATTGATCCATTGATTATTTAGTAGCATGTTGTTAAGCCTCCATGTGTTTGTGAGCCTTTTTGTTTTCTTTGTATAATTTATTTCTACTTTTATACCTTTGTACCTTTGTGGTCTGAAAAATTGGTTGGTAGAATTTCAATATTTTGGAATTTACTGAGGCTCTCATTGTGGGCTAGTATGTGGTCTATTCTGGAGAATGTTCCATGTGCACTTGAGAAGAATGTATATCCTGCTGCTTTTGGATCTAGAGCTCTATAGATGTCTATTAGGTCCATCTGCTCTACTGTGTTGTTCAGTCCCTCTGTGTCCTTACTTATTTTCTGCCCTGTGGATCTATCCTTTGCGGTGAGTTGTGTGTTGAAGTCTCCTAAAATGAATGCATTGCAGTCTATTTCCCCCTTTAGTTCTGTTAGTATTTATTTCACATATGCTGATGATCCTGTGTTGGGTGCATATATATTTAGAATGGTTATATCCACTTGTTGGACTGAGCCCTTTATCATTATGTAGTGTCCTTCTTTATCTCTTGTTACTTTCTTTGTTTTGAAGTCTATTTTGTCTGATATTAGTACTGCAACCCCTGCTGTCTTCTTGCTGTTGTTTGCCTGAAATATGTGTTTCCATCCCTTGACTTTTAGTCTGTGCATGTCTTTGGGTTTGAGGTGAGTTTCTTGTAAGCAGCATATAGATGGGTCTTACTTTTTTATCCATTCTATTACTCTGTGTCTTTTGATTGGTGCATTCAGTCCATTTACATTTAGGGGGACTATTGAGAGATATGTACTTATTGCCATTGCAGGCTTTAAATTCGTGGTTACCAAAGGTTCAAGGTTAGCCTCTTTAGTATCTTACTGCCTAACTTAGCTCGCTTATTGAGCTGTTATATATATACTCTGTCTGGAGATTCTTTTCTTCTCTCCCTTCTTATTCCTCCTCCTCCATTCTTCATATGTTGTGTGTTTTGTTCTGTGCTCTTTTTAGGGGTGCTCCCATCTAGAGCAGTCCCTGTATGATGCCCTGTAGAGGTAGTTTGTGGGAAGCAAATTCCCTCAGCTTTTGCTTGTCTGGGAATTGTTTAATCCCACCATCATATTTAAATGATAGTCGTGCTGGATATAGTATCCTTGGTTCAAGGCCCCTCTGTTTCATTGCATTAAATATATCATGCCATTCTCTTCTGGCCTGTAGGGTTTCTGTCGAGATGTCTGATGATAGCCTTTTGAGTTTTCCTTTATAGGTGACTTTTTTCTCTCTAGCTGCCTTTAAAACTCTTTCCTTCTCCTTTATCTTTGCCATTTTAATTATTATGTGTCTTGGTGTTGTCCTCCTTGGATCCTTTCTGTTGGGGGTTCTGTGTATTTCCGTGGTCTGTTCAATTATTTCCTCCCCTCGTTTGGGGAAGTTTCCAGTAATTATTTCTTCAGAGACACTTTTTATCCCTTTTCCTCTCTCTTCTTCTTCTGGTACCCCTGTAATACAGATATTTTTCCTTTTGGATTGGTCACACAGCTCTCTTAATATTGTTTGATTCCTGGAGATCCTTTTATCTCTCTCTATGTCAGCTTCTATGCATTCCTGTTCTCTGGTTTCTATTCCATCTGTGGCCTCTTGCATCTTATCCATTCTGCTTATAAATCTTTCCAGAGTTTGTTTCACTTCTGTAATCTCATTCCTGGCATCTGTGATCTCCCTCTGGACTTCATCCCATTGCTCTTTCATTTTTCTGTCCATCTCCATCAGCTTGTTTATGATTTTTATTTTGAATTCTTTTTCAGGAAGATTGGTTAGGTCTGTCTCCTCTGGTGTTGCCTCTGTGATCTTGGTTTGCCTGTAATTTTGCCTTTTCATGGTGATAGAAATAGTTCGCAGAGCTGGAACAAGTGATGGCTGGGAGAACTTCCCTTATTGTTGGTTTGAGGCCTTCCTCTCCTGGGAGAACAGCGACCTCTAGTAGCTTGTGCTGGGCAGCTGTGCACAGACAAGGCTTCTGCTTCCTGCCCAGTTGCTATGGAGTTTATCTCTGCTGTTGCTGTGGGCATGACCTGGCTCCGGTTGCTGCTCCAAAGTGGTGGAGCCCCGTTGGAGGGGGAGCAGCCGGGAAGCTATTTATTTCCGTAGGGGCGTCCGTGCTCCCTGCTTCCCAGGGGATTAGAGTGCCCAGAGATCCCCAGATTCCCTACCTCTGGACTAAGTGTCCCACCCTGCCCCTTTAAGACTTCCAAAAAGCACTTGCCAAAACAAAACAACAAAAAAATAAATAATTAATTAATTTTAAAAAAAAGCTCTCTTTTCTTTGTCCTCAGGCACCAGCCTCAGGCATCTGCTCACTGGTCTTGCTGCCCTGTTTCCCTAGTATTGGGGTCCCTGTCCCTTTAAGACTTCCAAAAAGCACTCACCAAAAAAAGAAAAAAAAATGGCCGCTCACGTTTCTTTGTTCTCTAGCGCCAGCCTCAGGCACCCGTTCATTGGTCTTGCTGCCCTGTTTCCATAGTATTGGAGTCCCTGTCCCTTTAAGACTTCCAAAAAGCACTCACCAAAATAAAAAATAAAAAAAAATAAAAATAAAATAAAAATTGGCCACTCTCTTTTGTTTGTTCTCCGGTGCCCACCTCCAGTACCTGCTCACCGTTCTTGCTGCCCTGTTTCCCTAGTATCCAGGGCCCCACGCATGCACTGTGTCTGCGCTCTGGTCCGGATGGCTGGGGCTGGGTGTTCAGCAGTCCTGGGCTCCTTCTCCCTCCCACTCTGACTCCTCTCCTCCTGCCGGGAGCTGGGGGGAGGGGCGCTCCTGTCCCTCGGGGCCGGGGTTTGTATCTTACCCCCTTCGCGAGGCGCTGGGTTCTCGCAGTTGTGGATGTGGTCTGGATGTTGTCCTGTGTCCTCTGGTCTCTATTCTAGGAAGAGTTGTCTTTGTTATATTTTCATAGATATATGTGGTTTTGGGAGGAGATTTCTGCTGCTCTACTCACGCCGCCATCTTCACTCCCAGGAATCTATTTTTGTATATCCTTGATAAATGGGCATCCTCAATATGCTTGGCCATGCCCAATAAAGTGTACTTTACATACTCTTTTACACTGGACTGAAATCTCTCTCTTTTTTTCTACCCTCTGAAACAACAAATAATAAATTCAATTTTTTGTTCCTTCTCTTTTCCTTCAAATATTAAAAGCATAGGACTGCTGTCCCTGAATTAAGCTTCTGGATTTCTTTGTAATTCATTGTCCAGCTGTATTAATAATACAACACAGTTATCATAATTGTCAGTTATTATTCATTGAACCCCATATAAGCCAAGAACTGTGCTAAGAGATGTGGGCATATGAGTGCAAAAGACACAGCTCCTGTCCTCATAGATGTTTAATGAATTCGGAGTGATAGTACATATATACAAAATGGGACATAACCAATGGTGAAAACTGCACTAAATGCCTTGTTAAGTATAATAATCCACTCTAGGAAGAGTCTTCTATCAACTGTGATGACACTCAAAGTAAGTACAAGATCTGAAATGGTCACTGCCCAGAAGGAAATCGTAGGTGCTTTTACTTTTCAATGTAAATACTCTATATATTGATAATATTTATAAACATGTAATTTTTACAATATATATAATATATATAAATGTATTTATAATATTTACAAATATTTGCTTATAATACATGTGCCTACATATAACTTACTATGTACATATATTTATTTTAGATATCTATCTCTAACTCTTGTTGATCTATCTACCTATCAGTTGATTGATCTCTCTGTATCTTGTATGTACCTGAAAACAGGTCTAGATTCAAAATGCACACACTCTAGTTCTCAGAAAACCCTCCATCATCCTTGCGCATCAATACCAGGTACAGGTTCCTTCTCAATGGTTCTAAGAAGATTTGCATGTGTATAGCAACATGCATGCAGAAAATGAAGTGGATACTCACTAAATATATCTTTTGACAAGCAAGATAAAAAGAGTGGAAAAAAAAGAATAGAAAAATGAAATTAAAGACTTTATTCTGGCATTACCTTGCAAACCTATCACAAAAATCTGTATGTAAGAGGTTTGGGACCATAGTGAAATTTCTCTGAAGAAACCCATTTTTTGAAATAAAGTATCAGGCCAATTTCAGATTCTCACATGATTATTTGCTAAAAAAAAAAAAAAAAAGAAGAAGAAGCAAGCAAAGTCATTGCCTTTATGGGAGAATCAAAATTTATTTTAGTGTTTCGAAAATAAAACAGTACCAAATAAATCAAAACATCATCAACTTTTTTTCAAAGAAACATGTTTCTCTAATCTAAATATTATAAACATTGGCAATATACTCAGTTTTTAAAAGTAAATAATAAATTATAATAAAATACCTGTTTGTCATCAATTTTCTCTTTCAACTATTAATCACACATAGGGATATCAGGTAAGCTACACAAATTTTGTAATGATATGTAACTGTCACATAATATATGTGAGAAATACTTTAAAAGGTACTTGTAATTAAATTATATGTTAAAAATATACTCTTCTTCTGTTCAGCTTGAAGTATCTAAACTGTATATACACATTCACAAAGGTCATCTGTGTTGAGGATCATGACTTTTTTTTTTTTTCATTGTATCTCTGTGTCCTGAAAATCTAATTACCTTTTAAAAAGTAAATACTAACAAGAATATTAGTTATCTCTGTTACAAGAAAAATTACCCCCAAATTTGTGGCCTTTAGCAGTTGTTTATTTTTCAGTCATGTCCAATGTTGGAAGCTAAGGTTTCTGTGGCTATTCCAGATGCAACTTACCATTCTGGGATGATAGAACACTATTTTTGAGCCGTACTTACGGTGGAGAGAAGAAGCAAGAGAACTGGCAAAAATCACTCAGTGGCTCATCAGACCACATGACCACCTGCTCACTGGTCATTGACAAAACAAATCACATGACTCAGCCCCACTGGAGCCCACAGAAGGCACAGTCATTTGGCAATGAGTGGGTAATACCATTTTACTGGAGGAAGTAATGACTACTGAGTACAACAACAGCCTCTACCAGAGTGTAAACTATTCTATTTTGAAATTTCCAGACTGCGGAAATTATAGTGTTCATAAAGGGAACTTTAAATAAAATATTTATGTAGATTGTATATATATATGTATATATATAATGTGTAAAATGTATCTAGCCAGAACAAGAAGCTAAACTCCTGCTGGGTATTTTTTAAATATTTAAGGTTCATTGCCATCTTTGGGGACTTAATCTTGAACAAATCTTCTCCTATCCCAAAAGTATGGCCCATCAACAATTTTATGAAGTTATACAGTGACATTAGAAAAATATTCCTAACATAAAATAGCCCAAACAGCTTCCTTGTTCAGAGTGTGTTACCCATGTCAGTAGTCTACTTCTGCACATCAAGATGGGCTTAATCCTAAAAGCACTTATTAAACACTCTTCTCTCAAAAAGCCCACACTCAAAGGGAATATGGACACTTGTAGGTAAGACAGAGCTGGGTGCCAAAGTCACACTGAAGAATACACCAGCATTCACGCACGGCAGGGAGAGGCGGTCACTTCCAGCTTCAGAAAGCCACCACGCGGCTTTCATGACTGCCCACCATAAATACGCTCATCAGACCTAAGGAAGGGGCTCGCATGTGCAGTCTGACACTACTCACATCGTTGGGCAACTAGACCAAAAGTGCTTAAGCAATGAGCCACTTGAGGCCAAGGAAGGAAGCCAGTGTTTGATACGAGGAAAATAGAAACATTTACAATCTAAAGTGAGAGACATGCAAATAAACTTAGTAATATTCTTAGAGCTTTTATTTCTTGGTTAAATGGAAGAGCCACGGCTCCATGCCTGCATAACAGGAATAACTAGGAGGTACAGACTTAGGATTAAATGATAAAAAAAGCATAGCTCTAAGTTTCGGAAATAATTGGAATAATTTCAGACTACTGAGAATATGGAGACCATTGCAGTTTGCAAGCTAGAGCTGGCAGGCTCAAGTCACGGGCCTTTACCTTTTTTTTTTTAAATAGCAAGAAAGAACAAAAGAAAAAGAAAAAAAAGGATGAGAGGAACTGATACAAATATCTGAACAAAAATACATGAAAAATACACATGCAGTTTTCTTTTTCTCAAACCTTTTTTTCAATCCTGCACTCTTTAAAGGTAAGATTTGATTTAAACGCTATGCTCAGGATGGAAGAACAGACAAATCCGATGATGCCTTCTTTATTTTAGTAGTTTCAAGCTGCAACAAGGTGCTGCTAAGCCTTGTGTTTGTGACCTCATCTCATTTTTTAAGTGGTTTATAACTTCTCATAAGATTTCACTCCAAGATGAGAACATGAGGTTTCAATCTAGAAGCAATCATTATTTATAAATGTTTAAAGGATTTCCAGGCCATTTTGAAAACAAATAAATGAATAACTAGAAAATTACAAAGTGTGGTCAATTTCTTTTGGGCCATTCTCTGGTCTGATGAGAAGGGGAGAAAAAGTTTGACTTCACACAGTTTTCCACCAAAAGGGAAGTTTTGCTTTCCACATGCATGGGTTCCTACAACATGACCTCTTTTTCACCCAGACTTGGTTATACTGCCTGGAAGATTAACAGGGGTCTGACTAAGGCTCAGTTCTTTTGGGATTGGCTCTTCTGCTTGAAGCTTAGAATTCTACACATTTGCTCTCTCCTGCAAATTATATCAAAGAGCAGCTCATAGGCCAGTCAAAAAAGGCAGAAGACCAGAATCAAAGCCAAGACCTTTCATCTTTGTCCATGTTTTGGCAGGGATAATAAGTAAGCATCACTATATTTTTAGGGGTCTGCCCTAAAGAAAAGCAAGCCCATATACATATATATATGTACATATATATATATGACTGTGTATACCAAATATGTATTTTATATATATCATTATATATATCAAATGTATATTATATATATCACATGTACATGTAATTTATGTATATAATAATTGTATATAACCATATATATAAAATACTATATGGCAAATGCACCAAGTATAAATGTATTCTGTAGTTTAACTGAACTTCTTCCCAAATGAGCCACTAGACCTGAATACGTTCTTGCTCATCTTTAAGAACAAGGATGAGAAAACAATGACAATAAATCCTAATATTTGATACCACGGAGACAACTTTTTTCTCTGTCCTTTTGTCATTGCCAAGCAAACTTTGAATGCATCTTCAATGCCATATGAGAAAGATAAGACTGAAGATTTCACCTAGGAAAGAGCTGGGCGTATGGACAGGAATCCAAGTGTCAGGTCGTATACTGCAATGACTAGGTGAATGTTCATACAATTCTTGTTTTCCTCTTTATCTTTTTTAAGCTTTAATTTCTTCCCCTATAAAATAGGAGTGAACAAGATTCTCTCTGAAGTATTTTTAGGTCTAAAAATATCAGTTGCTATACTTCAAGATGTTATTTCCTCCAGGAATTAGACATATAAGGGGAAATAGCAAGTTTTTAACAATAGCAATATCATGAAGTTGTATTTCTTCCTTTGTAAATTGACCTACTATTAATTGGATGTGGACCTATGTAATTGCATTCATTGAAAGATATTTCTAGGCCCATCTTATGCTCAGTAATCTCTGTCATGTTTTCCATTGCATTCCCATCACTTGTATTTAATACATAGGATGAGCTTGAAATATGCATTGAATAAAAAAGACAACAAAGAAATGAATGAGCTCATGCCCCTGCAGAGAGTTGTCTTTATCTGGCATGTAAAAATCAGGAAAGCATACCCACAACAATGAAAAGAGGATCTAAGTCCTCCAAATTGTACTTTTTGCTAAAAGGTGATGCTTCAGACCATGGTCAGGAGACTCGGCTCTGCATGAACCATGCATGAACCATCTGCATGAACAAGGGAGCTGTTTGGACTGGTTCATGCACAGACACTTCCACCTGGACATTCCTACTGACATTTTTTGATGTTGGAACCTCACATCACTTGGCCACCCCAAAAGTACTGCCGGGAGTGAGGGAATCACTGAGGCAAAGGCTATTTGCAGATGAAAAGGAATGAATTCCTCTTCCCTGTCCAGGGCAGAAACTCCACATTTGCTTCTGTGCAAGTGCAAATAACACCACTTATGCTTAACTAGAAACCTGCCGCTCTGCAGTTCTGCTCTCCTTTTGGAAGGCACCCACTACCGACACCCAGTCATAAGCGACACTCTCTTTCTCTTTTTCATCCACTATAATCCAAAAGTTCAGGAGGTGAAATATTCTGTTTATTTTGTTTAAATGACAATCCACATTTTTATTTCTTGATCAGAAAATCCACAAAGGTGACACATTAAGCTCTCATTGCCTTGTTTCATGTCCCATGTCCTTTGAGTTATATACGTATTTATTATATGGCTCAATATGTAAAAAGAAGAAAGAGAAAAAGAAAGAAAAATAAAAGAGAGGGATAAAAAAAAACCTCTGTTTCAAATAATGAGCATGGGCACCTTTTCGCCTCAGGCCTTCATACACAATTTAGCCAGGAAGCCAGGGTAGATCATGATTTAGCTTTTGACATCTCCTGCCTTCAGGCCAGGAGAGACTAATACCGATTTCTGACTCCGAGCACGCCACAGGAAAAAAAAGTGAGAGAGAGAGAAGCCTTTTATTGACTAAATGATAAAGAGGTTTGTAATGATAAATAACAGTCATTTTATTGTGGAATTCCCCAGAAAAGATGCATTCTGCAGTGTCTGAAGGAGCCTAAAAGCTGAGTTTGGTTCCCTATGGAGCCGAACCTGTTAAACTCCAATTTTTACAGCCAGGAATAGGGGTCACAAATTGTGGGGACCTCTGGCTATTAAAACCACACATGTACCTTACGTGCTTTGGTTCTAGCCTGTTTCTTGGCTCAAAAAAAAATCACCAAAGTCTGGGTCCAAGGGTAACTGGTGGGGCTGTGTCCATCCTTCAGTCTGTTATCTGTCTGTCTGCTTCACCTTCTTCTGACTCCACACGCTCAGGTCCTGATGCAATTCAGTGTCTTCTATACTCAGGCTGCTGGAGGAACCACTGCCAGGGTTGATCGATAGTTTAATTGTAAACTTTGGGAACAGGAATGGATAATTTGGCTTGAACCGTCCATTATGAACAATGTTGTCTAGAAGAAAGCCTTCAAAATTAAACAAGAGTTGGGCCACATTATTGCATTTGTACAACTCACCCAGAGTTAAATAAATCCCCTTTCACAAATGCTGTCTTGGCATTCTATGGAGCTCCATACACACAGGCCAGGCAAGGAAGGAGGAAGAAAATAACAAATATACCAAAGGTAAAATTATCTATTTCATTTCTTCAAATATGTTATCATTATATTATTACTATTGTTACTAATGAAACATCTAAACAAGTAAATGAATTATTTTTCAGGGGATGATTTTTAAAAAAATTTTTAATGGAAATTGCAGTCAATGAACTTAAGAAAAGGTAGATGTAAATTATTTATTAAAAAATTCCCTACAAGAGCCATTAGCATTGAGGACTTCCATAGAGCAGACTTCTTAGAGAAGTATGCAAGATCATTTGAGCGTCAGTTCTTTCTGCATAAAGAAACTCTATAAGAAAAAGTGAAGAACAACAAGGGAATTGTATAGTTATATTTGGGGTTTAAAACTACAACCCTCAAACCAGGGTGATCCCATCCAAGTAGGAACCATTATAGCCTTCGTCAAACCTGCAAAGGGTATCCCCACAGACAAACTGCTCATGGTTACCCCAGAGCAGGACATGCAAACACACAACCTGGTGAAGGGGTAGGGCTCAGCTGCAGTGTTTGGTGGGGGCTTATCTTGGTGGCTCACAAGAGCATTTTCCCGAGGAAATATCCAGTAGAAGATTGAAAATATCACCATGCAAATATTGAACTCTAGAAAAAAAAAATGAGGGTTCTGAAGTGACTTGGACAAGGTACTTAGCCAAACCATGCCTCAGTTTACCTGTACATTAAATGAGGTTAATAATAGTATTCAGGGTGGAGGATTCTCAAGATGGTAAGATGGTAGCATGAGTAGGGTGGCAGAAATCTCCTCCCAGAACCATATATACTTAGAAAATATAGCAAATACAACTATTCCTAAAAGAATGACCAGAAGATATAGTACAACAGTAAGGTTACATCTACATCTACGAGAACTCAGCATATCACAAAAAGGGTAAGATACAAAACCATGACTAGGTGAGACCTGAGCACTTCCCCCACCCCAGCTCACTGGTGGGAGGAAAAGAATTAGAGTGGGGAGGGAGTGGAAGCACAGGACTGCAAAATAACCAGAACTTCAGACACCCTAAACACCTGGGTGGCAACACAGTACCAAAGCCCCTCATGGCGATATGCAGCCTGCTGTTCATTGCCCCCCACTGGCACTGCAAGTGAACTGGCTGATCCGCCATTGCTACATAGCAACCGGGGAGCAGCACAGCCCACAGCAACCACACAGAGGGTTCTCCCAGCACACGACTAACTAGGTCAGACCCAGAGGCTGCCCCCTGCCTGCAGTCAACCAATACAGACAGTGGAGACTGGTGCAGAATCCAGAAGGCAAAGGGACTTTATTCTCATGGTGAACACGTGTTGCTCACCTGCAACCCCCACCTGTGCCATAGGCCATCCTGAGGTCCACCCTGCCCATGGCAGCTCAGGGGATCAACCCAGAGGCTACCCCCTGTTCATGGCTGACTGGCACAGGCAGAAGAAGCTGGTTTGGAGTCCGTAAAGCACATAGGAGCTCTGTTCTCACAGCAAACATGCACTGACCACCTGCAACCACCACCAGTGTCCTAGGCCTGAGACCCGTCCTGCCCCCTGCAGCTCAGGGGATTAACCTAGGGGTACCCTGCATGCGTCTGACTGGCACAGGCAGAGGAAACAGGCACAGAGTCCACAAAGCACATAGGGGCTCTTTTCTCATGGTAAACACACACTGATTGACAGCAACCACTGCCAGTGCCCTAGGCCATCTTGAGGGGACACTGCCCATGGCAGCTCAGGGGATCAACCCAGAGGCTGCTCCCTGTATGTGGTTGCCCAGCATAGGCAGCAAAGATGGGCAAGGCAACCAGGAAGCAGGGAGGGACTTTGTTCTCCCAGCTAACACACATGCCACTCACCAGTGATCAATTCCATCACCACAAAAAGGCAGAAGAAATTTGATCAGTCCAAAATCCCTCAAACCCTAGTGAGAGGGCCTGGTGAGACCAAGATCACCAATCTTCCAGAAAAATAATTAAAAATAAAAGTCATAAGCATGCTGATGGAACCACAGAGAACTATGCAAGAGTTAAGGGATGAATTTAGAAGGGAGATAACAGAAATGAACAAACAATGGGAGGATTTAAGAGCAGACTGGATGAGGAGGAAGAGACTGTTAATGGAATAGAAGCCAGAGAACAGGAATGCAGAGAAGTTGAGGCAAAGAGAGATAAAAGGATCTCTAGGAATAAAAGAATATTAAGAGAACTATGTGATCAATCCAAACAGAACAATATTTGTATTATAGGGGTACCAGAAGAAGAAGAATAGAGAAAAATAGATAGAAAGTGTCTTTCAAGAAATAATTGCTGAAAACTTCCCAATCTGGGGAAGGAAATAGTCCCTCAGACCATGGAAGCCCACAGATCTCCCAACACAAGGGACTCAAGGAGGACAACACCAACACATAATAATTAAAATGGCAAAGATCAAAGACAAGGACATAGTATTAAAAGCACCCAGAGAGAGAGAAAAGATCACCTACAAAGGAAAACCCATTTGGCTATCATAAGACTTCTCAGAAGAAACCTCATAGGCCAGAAGAGAATGGCATGATATATTCAATGCAATGAAAAAAGAAGGGCCTCAGACCAAGAATACTGTGTACAGGGATTTGCATTTGAAGCAGGGATTAAACAATTTCCAGAGAAGCAAAAGTTGAGGGAATTTACCTCCCATGAACCATCTCTACAGTGTATTTTAAAGGGACTGCTCTAGATGGAAGTGCTCCTAAGGCTAAACAGATGTCACCAAAGAAAATAAAACCACAGCAAAGAAAGTAGACAAACCAAACACTAAATAAATACAAAATAAAATCAGCTGTCCACAAAATTAGTCAAGGGAAACACAAAAGAGTACAGAATAAAACACCAAACATATAAAGAGTGGGGAAGGAAGAAAAAGAAGGGAGAGAAATAAAGAATCATCAGACTGTGTTTATAATTGTGTAATAAGTGAGTTAAGTTAGATGGTTAGATAGGAAAGAAGCTACCCTTGAACCGTTGGTAACCATGAATCCAAAGCCTGCAATGGCAAAAAGTACATATCTATCTATGATCACCCTAAATGTAACTGGATTGAATGCACCAATCAAAAGATACAGAGTAATAGAATGGATAAAAAAGCAACACCCTTCTATATGCTGCTTACAAGAGACT
This sequence comes from Manis javanica, assembly GCF_040802235.1. NCBI lineage: Eukaryota > Metazoa > Chordata > Mammalia > Pholidota > Manidae > Manis > Manis javanica. The sequence continues at coordinate 5,553,437 of NC_133171.1, forward strand.
CACCTCAAACCCAAAGACATACACAGACTAAAAGTGAAGGGATGAAAAAAGATATTTCATGCAAACAATAGGGAGAGAAAGGCAGATGTTGCAATACTTGTATCACACAAAATAGACTTCAAAACAAAGAAAGTAACAAGAGATAAATAAGGAGTAGAAGAATTAAAGATGTCGGCATGAGAGGTGAGACAGAGTCTTCCTCCTAAAACCACATACAATAAGAAAATATAATTAATACAATTAACCCTGAGAGAGCAACAGGAAAGAGGACTGTGCCAGACTGCATACACCTGGAGAAAAGTGCAGACCTCATGGAACAGGGTAAAGTACCAAAGCTGTGGCCTGGCAGGACCCAAATCCTTCCCCCACCCCAATTCACTGGTGGGAGGAAGAGAAACTGAGCAGAGAGGGAGTGGAAGCCTGGGACTGCTGAATACCTAGCTCCAGAGATCTGCTCTGGGAGCACAAACTTACATTTCATGGTGCTTTCATCATACTCTCATGATTACAGGGTTGGAAAGCTGGGACAGGCAGAGTTCCTGAGGAGACTGGGATTCCAGCCACTTGTGGAAAGCAGGGATCCATATCTGGCTGCTCTGGGACAAAAGCTTACACCTGTGTGCTCCACCCACTGGTCCAGGCAGTGGAGGCAGGCATAGCATCCAGAAAGCAGGAAACAGCTCTTTCCTACCCCCAGGCACCAATGCCACTCCCCTGCAATCCCCGACATTGCTTCAGGGGCTGAGCAGCTTCAGAGAGTAGAGCTTCTGGACACTAGAGGGCACCATATACAAAAATGAAACGCCAAGGGAACCTGGTCCAGAGTAAAATTATTAATACATCTCCTGAGAAAGATTTAAGTGACATGGACCTCATGACTCTTCCTGAAAGGGAGTTCAAAATAAAAATAATTAACATGCTAATAGAGGTTCAGAAAGGTATTCAAGAACTCAGGAATGAATTCTGGTCAGAGATTGAATAATTGAAGACCACAATGGGGGGTATTAAAAGCATATTGGATATGGGGGAGGAGATAATAAATGAAATAGAAACTAGAGAAGAGGAATACAAAGAAGCTGAGGCACAGAGAGAAAAAAGGAACTCTAAGAATGAAAGAATATTGAGAGAACTGTGTGACCAATCCAAAGGGAACAATATTCACATTATACGGATTCCAGAAGAAGAAGAGAGAGAGAAAGGGATAGAAAGTGTCTTTGAAGAGGTAATTGCTGAAAACTTCCCCAATCTGGGGAAGGCAATAGTCTCTCAGGCCATGGAGCTCCACAGATCCCCCTACACAAAGGACCCAAGGAAGATAACACCAAGACACATAGTAATTAAAATGGAAAAGATCAAAGATAAGGACAGACTATTAAAAGCAGCCAGAGAGAGAAATAATATCATGTACAAAGGAAAGCCCATCAGGCTATCATCAAACTTCTCAGCAGAAACCTTACAGGCAAGAAGGGAGTAGCTTGATGAATTTAATGCAATGAAGCAGAAGGGCCTGGAACCAAGATTACTTTATCTGGCAAGATTATCATTTAAATTTGAAGGAGGGATTAAACATTTTCCAGATAAGCAAAAGCTGAGAGAATTTACCCCCCACAAACCATCTCTACAGTTTATTTTGGAGGGACTGCTATAGACAGAAGTGTTCCTAATGTTTAATAGCTGTCACCAGGGGAAATAAAACCACAGTAAAGAAAGCAGAACAGCTAGTTACTAAGCAAATGCAAAATTAAATTAACTATCCCCAAAGTCAATCAAGGGACAGACAAAGAATACAGAATATGATACCTAATATATAAAGAATGGAGGAGGAAGAAAAAGGAGAAAAAGAAAAGAACCTTTAGATAGTTTAGTAATAGCATATTAAGTGAGTTAAGTCAGACTCTTATATAGTAAGGAAGTTAACCTTGAACCTTTGGTAACCATGAATCTAAAGCCTGCAATGGCAATAAGTACATACCTATCAATAATCACCCTAAATGTGAATGGACTGAATGCACCAATCAAAAAACATATAGTCACTGAATGAATGAAAAAAACAAGACCTATCTATATGCTACCTACAAGAGACTCACTTTAAACCTGAAGACATACACAGACTAAAAGTGAAGGGATGGGAAAAGATATTTCATGCAACTAATAGAGAGAAAAAAGCAGGAGTTGCAGTACTTGTATCAGACAAAATAGACTTCAAAACAAAGAAAGTCACAAGAGACAAAGAAGGACATTACATAATGATAAAGGGGTCAATCAAACAAGAAGATATAACCATTATAAATATCTATGCTCCCAACACAGGAGCACCTACATATGTGAAACAAATACTAAATGAATTAAAAGGGGAAATAGAATGCAATGCATTCATTCTAGGAGACTTCAACACTCCACACACTCTGAAGGACAGATCAACCAGACAGAAAGTAAGTAAGGACACAGAGGCACTGGACAATGCATTAGAACAGATGGACCTAACAGACATCTACAGAACTCTAAACCCAAATGCAGTAGAATACACATTCTTCTCAAGTGTACATGGAACATTTTCAAGAATAGAACATATACTTGGCCACAAAAAGAGCCTCAGTAAATTCAAAAAGATTGAAATTGTACCAACCAGCTTCTCAGACCACAAAGGTATGAAACTAGAAATAAATTACACAAAGAAAATGAAAAATCCCACAAACACATGGAGGCTTCACAACATGCTCCTAAATAACCAGTGGATCAATGACCAAATAAAAACAGAGATCAAGCAATATATGGAGACAAATGACAACAATAATTCAACACCACAAAATCTGTGGGATGCTGTGAAGACCATGCTAAAAGGAAAGTATATTGCATACAAGCCTTCCTCAGGAAAGAAGAACAATCCCATATAAGCAGTCTAAACTCAAAATTAATGAAACTAGAAAAAGAAGAACAAATGAGGCCCAAAGTCAGTATAAGGAGGGACATAATAAAGATTAGAGGAGAAATAAATAAAATCGAGAATAAAACAATAGAAAGAATCAATGAAAGCAAGAGCTGGTTCTTCGAGAAAATAAACAAAATAGATAAACCTCTAGCCAGACTTATCAAGAAAAAAAAGAGAGTGTACACACATAAACAGAATCAGAAATGAGAAAAGAAAAATCACTACAGACACCATAGAAATACAAAGAACTATTAGAGAATACTATGAAAAATTATATGCTAACAAACTGGATAACCTAGAAGAAATGGACAACTTTCTAGAAAAATACAACCTTCCAAGGCTGACCAAGGAAGAAACAGAAAATCTGAAAGACCAATTACCAGCAACAAAATTGAACTGGTAATCAAAAATCTATTTAAGAACAAAACATCTGGACCAGATGGCTTCACCACTGAATTTTATCAAACACTTAGTGATGACCTAATACCCATCCTCCTTAAAGTTTTACAAAGAGTAGAAGAAGAGGGAATACTTCCAAACTCATTCTATGAGGCCAGCATCACTCTAACACCAAAACCAGGCAAAGACACCACAAAAAGAAAATTACAGTCCAATATCCCTGATGAACATAGATGCAAAAATAGTCAACAAAATATTAGCAAACTGATTTCAAAAATACATCAAGGGGATCATACACCATAACCAAGTAGGATGCAAGCATGCAAGGATGGTACAACATTCAAAAATCCATCAACATCACCCACCACATCAACAAAAAGAAGGAAAAAAAACCACATGATCAACTCCATAGATGGTGAAAAAGCATTCAACAATATTCAAAATCCATTCATGATAAAAACTCTCAACAAAATGGGTATAGAGGGCAAGTACCTCAGCATAATAAAGGCGATATATGACAAACCCACAGCCAACATTATACTTAATAGTGAGAAGCTGAAAGCTTTTCCCCTAAGATTGGGAACAAGACAGGGATGCCCACTCTCCACACTTCTATTCTACATAGTACTGGAGGTCCTAGCCACAGCAATCAGACAACACAAAGAAATAAAAGCCATCCAGATGGGTAAGGGAGAACTCAAACTGTCACTGTTTGCAGATGACATGGTATTGTACATATGAAATCCTAAAAAAAACCACTCCAAAATTACTAGATCTAATATCTGAATTCAGCAAAGTTGCAGGATACAAAATTAATACTCAGAAATCTGTGGCATTCCTATACACTAACAATGAACTAGCAGAAAGAGAAATCAGGAAAACAATTCCATTCACAACTGCATCAAAAAGAATAAAATATCTAGGAATAAAACTAACAGAGGAAGTGAAAGACCTATACCCTGAAAACTACAGGGCACTCTTAAGAGAAATTAAAGAGGACACTAAGAAATAGAAATTCATCCCATGCTCTTTGCTAGGAAGAATGAATATTGTCAAAATGGCCACCCTGCCTAAAGCAATCTATAGATTCAATGCAATCCCTATCAAAACATCAACAACATTCTTTAATGAACTGGAAGAAATAGTTCTAAAATTCATATGGAACCATAAAAGACCCTGAATAGCCAAAGCAATCCTGAGAAGGAAGAATAAAGCAGGGGGTATCTCACTTCCCAACTTCAAGCCCTACTACAAAGCCATAGTAATCAAGACAATTTGGTACTGGCACAAGAACAGACCCACTGACCAGTGAAACAGAATAGAGAGTCCAGATATTAACCCAAACATATATGGTCAATTAATATATGATAAAGAAGCCATGGATATACAATGGGGAAATGACAGCCTCTTCAACAGCTGGTGTTGGCAAAATTGGACAGCTACATGCAATAGAATGAAACTGGATTATTGTCTAACCCCATATACAAAAGTAAACTCAAAATGGATTAAAGACCTGAATGTAAGTCATGAAACCATAAAACTCTTAAGAAAAAACATAGGCAAAAATCTCTTGGACATAAGCATGAGCAACTTCTTCATGAAGATATCTCCCTGGACAAGGGAAACCAAAGCAAAAATGAACAAGTGGGCTATATCAAACTTAAAAGCTTCTGTACAGCAAAGGATACCATCAGTAGAACAAAAAGGCATACTACAGTATGGGAAAATATATTCATAAATGACATTTCTGATAAGGGGTTGACATCTGAAATATATTAAGAGCTCATGCACATCAACAAACAAAAATCAAATAATCCAATTTAAAAATGGGCAGAGGATCTGAAAAGACACTTCTCCAAAGAAGAAATTCAGATGGCTAAAAGGCATATGAAAAGATGCTCCACATTGCTAATCATCAGAGAAATGCAAATTAAAACCACAATGAGATATCACCTCACATCAGTTAAGATGGCCAACATCCAAAAGACAAACAACAACAAATGTTGGCCAGGATGTGGAGAAAGGGGAATCCCTCCTACACTGCTGGTGGGAATGTAAATAAGTTCAACCATTGTGGAAAGCAATATGGAGATTCCTCATAAAACTCAAAATAGACATTCCATTTGACACAGGAATTCCACTCCTAGGAATTTACCCTAAGAATGCAGTACCCCAGTTCGAAAAAGACAGATGCACCCCTATGTTTATCACAGCACTATTTACAATAGCCAAGAAATGGAAGCAACCTAAGTGTCCATCAGTAAATGAATGGATAAAGAAGATGTGGTACATATACACAATGGAATATTATTCAGTCATAAAAGAAAATAAATCCTACCATTTGCAACAATGTGGATGGAGCTAGAGGGTATTACTCTTAGTGAAATAAACCAGGTGGAGAAAGACAAGTATCAAATGATTTCACTCGTCTGTGGAGTATAAGAACAAAGCAAAAACTGAAGGAACAAAACAGCAGCAGACTCACAGAACCCAAGATTGGACTAACAGTTACCAAAGGGAAAGGGACTGGGGAGGATGTTTGGGAAGGGAGGGATAAGGGTGGGGAAAAGGGGCATTACTATTAGGACACATAATATAGGGCTGGGCACAGGGAAGGCTGTACAACACAGAGAATACAAGTAGTGAGTCTACAGCATCTTACTATTCTGATGGACAGTGACTGTAATTGAAGGGTCCCCACCAGTAAGATGGCAAACTTCCGGCTTCTCTTCGGGGTCCTCAGTTCCCCTCGGCGCCACCTGAAGCCCAATCACCTCTCGCCCCCCTCCCAATCCCAGCACCTAGCCAACAGCCACCAGCCCCGTAGAAGTGACACCTCAATCAATTCATGCCCCCTCCTATATAACCCAGCACCTTTCCCTAATAAAGCGGAACTCTCCGGTGAATTGCTGCTATGTGTCGCTCCTTTCCTTTCATTGGTGCCGAAACCCGGGAGATGGGACACCCCAACTGGGCCCCATCTTCCCCCCGACACCAGCAGCAGCTTGCCCTCGTCCTCTTTTTCCGGCGCTGGCTCATCATACTCACCACTCCTCTCTGGCCTTTAGGTAAGTTTTCCCCCCGGAGTGGGCCACTCTTCTCCGAGCTATCGCAGTGCCATTGACCGTGATCGTCCGGCAAGGCCCTGACGCTCGGGGATGAGGAGGGAACGCTCCCCGCCTCAGGCCTTCATGGCTGCAGCGGACCCTCAGGCCCCTCCTCCAACAGCCATAAATCCCCACCTCAAGCCTTTACGGCTGCGGCGGACGCTCAGGCCCCTCCTCCGACAGTCATAAATGCATTCACCGTCCCTTCCATCAGTGCTGAAAGTTTTTAAGCAAAATTTCCCTGGGGTGGGCCACTCTTCCCCTAGCTATCGCAGTGCCATTGACCGTGATCGTCCAGCAAGGCCCTGATGCTCGGGGATGAGGAGGGAACTCTCCCCGCCTCAGGCCTTCACGGCTGCGGTGGACCCTCAGGCCCCTCCTCCGACAGTCATAAATCCCCGCCTCAGGCCTTCACGGCTGCGGCCGACTATCAGGCCCCCCTCCAACAGCCATAAACGAGGTGACTCCTTTGTGGATGAGAACGCTCCATTTTCTCCCCCTCCTCCTTCTGCTCCATCCACCGAAAACGCCTAGTGCTAGGTACCTCGTGACTCCGGCACTCTGCCTTCTTAGGGAAGTCTGGGTGACGACCCACACTTCCCAAGAAATTCCGACTCGTATACGAGTTTCCGCAGACCACCAAGGATCATCGGGGACGCCCTTTGTCTCCTTGTGGTCTGCTTCCAGTCCGAGGATCTCAGTTCATCTTTCCCTGTTTGTCTCCTTCTCTGTCCTTTAGCCATGGGAGCCTCCTCATCCCTCCCTGAAAGTTCACCTCTTGAATGCCTGCTTAAGCATCTGGCTACCCTCTCCCTGACGCCTGATATAAAACCAAAACTTCTCCGTAAATATTGCTCCTAAGATTGGCCGACATACCCCCTAGACAATAACAACCAATGGCCCGCAGGGGGAACTCTTGATCCTAACATCACTCGCGATCTTTTTAACTACTGCCAGTGCCTGAAAAAATGGAAGGAGATTCCCTATATCGAAGCTTTCCGCCTCCTCCTCTCCCCGCCCCCTCCCAAGTTCTCCTAGCCTGCAAGCCGCCGCCCCCGCAGAAGCCTCCTGTTCACTCCCTATCCCTTCTTCTCCTACAACAGCCCTTCTCCCTTCCTCCCCCACCATCTCCTCCCCCATCTCACCTCCTCCGCCTTCCTCCCCCACAGATTAAGCCTGAGCCTTTCAGCCCCCCCTTTAACTAGGTCCCAAGGGCCTCCTCCCTCTTTGCCCTCATCACCTGTTTCTCCCCTGTTAGGGACCGCCTTTGTCTTCTCACATGTTTGTAGAGAGAATGGGAAAGCACCTTCCCCCATGTCTGAACGCAGCATGGGAAAGCACAAGCTAGAGAACAACCGGTGCAGTCCTTAGAAGTTATCTGTCCACAAAAACATATCTTGCCAAGACTCCTCACTCTGAAAATAGGGAGACTTTGAAGATGTGTAGAAACACCGCCCCTGCTTCTACTATGCCCTTCCCCCACTTGCCGATGTGGCATGAATAGAAAACAACGCATTCCATAAGCAATTAACTGGAGCCCTGCTGTAGCTCAGTTAGTAGAGCATGGGACTCAATCTCAGAGTCATGAGTTCAAGCCCAACTAAAGCAGCAGAGGCAAGCAGCTGGGCTGCAGGCTGGCAACATGTGGGTCTGATTCTATCTTTCTTTATTTTCTTTGCCCCCCTTCTGCACTTCAGGACCTGCTCGACTAGGCACGGCTAGACTGCGTCACTCCCCCACAGACTGAGCCAGAACCCTTCAGTCCCCCTCAGACTCAGTCCCGAGAGCCTCCCAAAATTATCACCTCCCCTCCGGGAAGTAGCAGGATCCGAAGGCAGCGTGCGCGTTCACATCCCTTTCTCCCTAGGAGATTTAGCCCAACTAGAGGAATGCCTAAGTTCCTTTTCCACTGATCCCATGACATACATCAGGGAGTTTCAATAGACCCTCCAGTCTTACAGCCTCACACATCATGACATTTTAATGCTCCTGGCCAATACTCTCCTCCCTGAAGAGCGTAGACGAGTTTAGGACTTCGCCCAAATGCAGGCTGCTGAAATCCACAGGACTGACCCCACCTATCCCCCTGGCCCCACTGCTGTCCCCGAACAAGACCCACACTGAAATTATAACACCACCATGAGTCTCCGCTCTCGAGATATTTTTGCCTCCTGCTTAATAGCAGGTCTGAAAAAGGGCAGCTTGTAAAGTAGTCAATTTTCAAAAGCTCCAAGACATAATTCAAAAGAGAGATGAAATCCCCTCCGAGTTCTTAGACAGACTCACTCAAGCCCTATTACAGTATACCAGCCTGGACCCAGAAACACCTGAAGGAAGACACGTCCTTATGACATACTTCCTAGCTCAAGGCTACCCCGACATTAAAGCTAAACTCAAAAAGTTAGAACAGGGCCCTGCTACCCCACAGACTGAGATCCTAACAGTGGCCTTTAAAGTCTTCCATAAGCGGGAGGAGGAGAAAGAATGCCGTAAACAAAAGGCTGATCAGGCCAATTTCCAGATGTTGGCCCAGCTGATAAAACCACAACCTGGGCGCCCCTCTACAAACAAGCCCCCCCAAGAGCTTGTTTCAAGTGCAGAAAAGAGGGACATTGGTCAAGGGCGTGCCCCTCCCCCAGATCTCCTACCACCCCATGCCCCGGATGCCACAAAAAGGACCACTGGGGGTCTGATTGCCCAACCACCCGAAGGGGAGGCTGGACGAACAACCCCCATCCTAAGCCCGCCGTAGTGGGGCTGGCAGAAGAAGATTGATGGGGCCCGGGGGCTTCTCGCCCGACCATTTCCATCACCAAACAGGAGCCCAGGGTTACTTTAACAGTAGACGGTCACCCCATCTCCTTCCTCCTAGATACAGGAGCCACCTTCTCAGTCTTGTGAGAATACAGAGGCCCTACCACACCAGCCATTACTCCTATAGTCAGAGTAGGAGGTAAACAGATTTTCCCATTAAACCCCCCACCCACCCTTTTATGCACAATCCAAGACAATCCCATACCTTTCTCCCACTCCTTCCTGGTTATGCCCCAGTGTCCCATCCCTTTACTAGGACGAGACATCCTTTCCCTCCTCCACGTTTACATAACTATATCCACTCCCACAGCCCCCAGTACTCCCTTTCTGATGGCCCTCATAGCCGATGACCCCCCTCTACCCAATGAAAGCTCCGGTTCTGCCCTCATACACCCTGTAAATCCCAAAGTTTGGGACATTACAAGCCCCTCTGTGGCCCTATTTCCCTTTGCCTCTATCAAATTATGTGACCCCTCTCAGTATATCTGTCAGGCCCAATAACCCCTAACCACTTCAGCCCTCATAGGCCTCCAACCCATCATTCAAGCAGACCCACTCACTCCCCATTTAATACCCCCATATTAGCTGTTAAAAAAACCAACGGATCTTGCCGCCTTGTCCAAGACCTTCGCCTCATCAACATAGCCATTGTCCCTATCCATCCCTTAGTTCCAAATCCATACAGCCTCAGCATCCCACTTCTCTGTCCTAGATCTCAAGGACCCATTTTTCTATCCCTCTAGACCCCTGCTCCCAAGATTTTTTCATCTTCACCTAGACGGACCCATACATAAGACATTCTGAACAACTCACCTGGACAGTTTTGCTACAAAGCTTCCGAGATAGTCCCCATATTTTTAGACAGGTCCTAGCTCAAGACCTCAAACAGTTTCATCATGATCACTCCAAGTCCACCTTATTATAATACATGGACAATCTTCTACTCTGCAGTCTCTCGTGGGAACAGTCTCAACTTGACACTGCCTCCCTACTTAACCTTCTAGCGTCCAGAAGTTACCAGGTATCCCCCATCAAAGCTCAAATCTCTTCCCCTCCTGTCACTTACCTCAGATTCCTTCTATCTCAACAAAGAAAGTCCATTACCTTAGACAGAAAATGGCTCCTCTCTGACCTGCCCATTCCCAAAACCAAGACAGAAATCCTTTCCTTTCTAGGCCCTTTCTAAGCCTGGCTAGATATTTTAAAATGTAGATCCCTAACTTCTCCCTGCTCCCTGTTGGCAAGACCCCTATACGACCTCAGCAAGAGCCCCCCCTAAAAAACCATTATCCTCCTCACCCCGACACTCCTTCATTAAGCTCTGTCAAGCCCTTGTGGAAGCCCCAGCTCTCCATCTTCCTGATTTGTCGAAGCCCTTCTCATTATACATTCATGAGAGGTCCAGTCACGCTCTAAGAGTCCTAGGCCAATATTATGGCCCATCCTTTGCCCCAGTAGCTTATCTCTCCAAGCAATTAGACCCCACAGTTCAGGGATGGGCCCCCTGCCTACGAGCATTAGCCGCTAGACAGCTCTTGCAGAAAGAAGCTCATAAACTGACATTCAGAGCACCCCTTACCATTCTGTCCCCACATCACCTAAAAGATCTCTTAACCTACAAAAGTTTACAGACTCTCCCTCCCTCCAGACTCCTGATCTTACTGTCCTCTTTCCTCCAAAATCCTGTTCACCCCCTTTGCCATCCATACCCGAATCATGACTTTTTCCTCCTTTACTGCTCTCTCGCTTTTTTTCCTCATTCCTATTGTCTTCCCCACCACCCCAGCCTCCTTTGTATGGCGATTCAAAGTCAGACAGACTTACACACAGCATCAAACAAAAGTTACTGCCCTCATTGCCACACCAGACTGCCCTCTGAAAAGCTGCTCTGAGCCTTTATACCTCCACTTTCCTCCCTCCACTGAAGTGTTCACTAGCAGCTACTTCCTCTATGACCAAAAACAAGCCTATTGCAGGCGATGGCCAGATACCTACGGGAGATGTCCCTACTAGTCTTGCACCATTCACTACATAGGTAACTTCCAGTACCCACAGTATTACTCCTCCAACCGTTTAATGAAATATCCCAATGGCTCATTCTCCTTATCAATCCCAGATCCCTGGGACTCTCGATGGGCTGCCAGAGTCACAGCCTCAGTTTACTACAGGAGTCCTCGACCCCCCACAGTACCCTTCATATCTCTCGAAAGTATGTTCCCTCTCATTCCCAGATCTCTCAAGTTGCATCAGATAGCAGACATTCCGAAAAAGTCATTATCCAAACTCTTGATAGCACCTCTTCATCTTCTTATCCCCACCCCTCTTCCCATTTCTCCTACTCTTGGTTACAGCTCATTCAGGACACCACCATCTTTCTCAACCACACCCTTAACACAGCCAATTGTTTCTTGTGCGCATCACTACAGCGCCCACTGCTGGCCGCCGTGCCCCTTAATATTTCCAACTACTGCTTCCATGCAGAAAGACAACCCCTCTGCTCCCTGGCAGACATACCCCTATGGGAACCAGAATACACAGATAATCTCACCATCCACCACTGTGTAGGCCCAACTCCATCCCCCTCCAGCGCACTTCACTGCCTCTCTATCTACACCCCTACCTCCGGCTCTAAGACTTTTACGCAACCGGGACACTTCTTTTAGTGTAATGGCAGTCTTTTCAACTCACTGCCTCTCAACTCCGATACACCCTGCATTCTCATCACCCTAATACCACAGTTAACACTTTACAGCATGGCAGAATTCCTTGAGCTCCAACCTCCCTTGCCCTCGCACACAAAAAGAGCTGCTTTCCTTCCCATCATGGTCAGTAGCTCTTTGATCACCTCAGCCATTGGGGCAGGGTTTTCGGGAGAAGCCTTGGGTCACTCTCTATAGGCAGTTAGAGATCTCAACGCCAAACTTGAGGGAGCCCTGACATCCACTGCCGATTCCCTAGCCTCTCTCCAAAGACAGGTCACTTCACTAGCTAAAGTCACCCTTCAAAACCAGCAGGCCCTAGATCTGCTTACAGCCGAGAAGGGTGGCACCTGCGTCTTCCTCTGGGAAGAGTGCTGCTATTACATCAACGAATCCGGCATTGTAGAAACTGACATTACCAAACTCACCGACCTTGCCTCCAGTCTCCACTCTGCTTCCAATTCCAACCCATTCTCATCAATACTAACAAACCCCCTCCTCACCTGGCTCTGGCCCATTGCAGGCCCCATAATAATCATTCTTCTTGCCTGTCTCTTCTTACCCTGTATAATAAAGTTCATCAAATCCCAAGTCAGAAAAATCTCTAATCAAGCTTTCAACCAGCTTTTACTCAGGAACTACCAGCTTCTGGCCACAGAAGATCCCTCACCCTCACGTGACCTCCTCACCACACGCTGAGATGGACCCCTCTCTCCACTGGAAACTGTTCCTGGAAACAATAGCCGCAGACGCCTGGCTCCTGACACCCATATCCTCTTGGCCAACCTATGGTTACAGGGAACCTTCATTGATTTCCAACCTGAAGAAGTCCACATCTACTCGTCCTTACTGTGGGGAGTCCTATCAACCCTTTCCTCCCAATCCTCAAGCCCTCACTCCCTTCTCCACCCCTGTTCAGCAGGAAGCAGCCAGAGAGAAAGCAACGTCCACAAACCCATAGAGGAGAAAGGGGGGAATGAAGGGTCCCCACCAGTAAGATGGCAAACTTCTGGCTTCTCTTCGGGGTCCTCAGTTCCCGCCGGCGCCACCTGAAGCCCAATCACCTCTCGCCCCCCTCCCAATCCCAGCACCTAGCCAACAGCCACCAGCCCTGTAGAAGTGACACCTCAATCAATTCATGCCCCCTCCTATATAACCCAGCACCTTTCCCTAATAAAGCGGAACTCTCCAGTGAATTGCTGCTATGTGTCGCTCCTTTCCTTTCAGTAATGGGGTATGGGGTGGGGACTTGATAATGGGGAGAGTCTAGTAACCATAATGGTGCTCATATAATTATACATTAATGATACAAAAATAAAAAAAATAATAATAATAGTACTCAGTTCATGGAGTTCTTATGGGCATTAAGTAAACTAATTCATGAAAGGCAGTTAAATCAATAGAAGGCACATTATAACTGCTGGCTTGGGTAATAATAATTGTGATTCCTAAAATGTGAAGAGTTGTCAGTTTGGGGCAGTTTCTTTTAAAAAGTCTTTGTATTTCTAGTTACAAAGTTCTGACCATTCCTCTTGTATGGAAGGAGGGGAGATTTTCCTTGGACGTAATTTCACTTTTCAATCCATATTTAATAATAACCTTCTTTACTATAGCCAACATTCTAAATTGTTTTGAGATAGGAAGCAGTTTCATAGTTCACCTTACACTTGGAGTTGTATGACAGTAAACTACCTTGCACGTCATATAATAAAGTTCAAGATCCACAGGTCCCAACTCTTTACATTCTGTCCTCTCAGCCCCTGGGCAGCCACTGAGCTCTGTCTTCCCCCTCAGGCCATCTCCCAGATTCCTCAATTAATTCCAGGGCAAGAAAGCCACATTTAAGAGGCTTGGTAAGCTCTGATTATGAACAAGTGCTCCACAACCAGATTGGCCTGCCTGGATTCCAGCTTCACTGTTAACCAACTGGGTAACTTAGGCCTGGGACTTAAATACTCTGAACTCCAGTTTCCTCATTTGTAAATAAGGATAGTGATAGCTATCCCTCAGGATTGTGTAAAAAATTAAAAACAATCAAGTTGGTGAAATACAATAAAAAATAGCAATTGGTTGTTGTTGTTATTTTTTTTTGACAAATCCATTTTGTTATAATATTACTTAAGTATGTATAAATATAAAACTAGGTGCAAGTGTATGCTTATAGTTCTTATGTGATTATAAGGCCAAAAGCAAATTTACAAATTAAATACAAACCAAATTACAAAACCTGTAAAATATGGAGAACTGTCTGTTCAGTTCCTCTGCCCATTTTTTAAGTGGATTATTTGCTTTTCGTTTGTTGTGAGCTCTTCATATATTTTGGATGTCAAGCCTTTATCGGATCTGTCATTTACAAATATATTCTCCCATACTGTAGGGTATCTTTTTGTTCTATTGATGGTGTCTTTTGCTGTACAGAAGCTTTTCAGCTTAATATAGTCCCACTTGTTCATTTTTGCTGTTGTTTTCCTTGCCTGGGGAGATATGTTCATGAAGAGGTCACTCATGTTTATGTCTAAGAGGTTTTTGCCTATGTTTTTTTCCACGAGTTTAATGGTTTCATGACTTACATTCAGGTCTTTGATCCATTTTGAATTTACTTTTGTGTATGGGGTTAGACAGTGATCCAGTTTCATTCTCCTACATGTAGCTGTCCAGTTTTGCCAGCACCATCTGTTGAAGAGACTGTCATTTTGCCATTGTATGTCTATGGCTCCTTTATCAAATATTAATTGACCATATATGCTTGGGTTAATGTCTGGAGTCTCTAATCTGTGCCACTGGTCTGTGGCTCTATTCTTGTGCCAGTACCAAATTGTCTTGATTACTATGGCTTTGTAGTAGAGCTTGAAGTTGGGGAGTGAGATCCCCCCTACTTTATTCTTCTTGATTGTTGTTATTATTAAAACTATATTATTAATCGATAAGGTTTTCTTCTAGCCAGACTCTGAGACACTTCCATTTCTTCTACAATGGCTCTGCATTCTCTCTGGGTTCAAGTTTACCACATGTGTTCTGCTGCTCCTAGTGGGGTTTATGCCTGTGTGCATATTGTAGAATTCTTATGCTGGCACTATGTCCACTATCTCAGTATTTGTTTAAAAAAATAGAGATCTGGCTTTTTCTGTCTAGAGTTCATATTACTGGTGCCACTTGAATTTATGTCATATATAACTATATCATATAAGATAAGGCAAATGTATGTTATAATTATGGTGCTTGGTTAAACAAAGGTGAGGGTCCTTGGCAATCAATGTTCAAAATAGCATATGGAAGATAAGTCTCCAGATGTAAAAAGGTACCATGAAAAACTGAATTATGTTCAGAAGAGGACCATGGAGAGGGGGAAATGTCTGGAGACTATACCATATAAGGAACCATTATAAGGAGAAATAGAAGGAAATTTTGGGTAGAGTTTCTAGCTATCTTAAAGGGCTGCGATGGGGAAAGTAGATAGATGTAATTATGGCCTGAAACAATGCCAATAGAAAGAAAGAAATCCTTTCAACCCTTAGAAAACCCTTAGCATAGCATCAGTTAAAATGTCTGACCCAGAATGAAGCGACAGTCCCATTCCTGGAGGCTGCTTGTAGCACCAGCACATGGGTTAGAGTGAAGATTTATTTTAAGAAGAGGTGTGGGATTACATGGCCCCAAATGCCATTCTAACTCAGACTTTATGATCTGATCAAGCTTCAGGGAATTAGTGCCTTAGAGTTTTGTTGAGTCTCAGAAGCTAGTACTATAAAATGGATCTAACATCTAAGGGCAAGGAGCATGCAAATAGCCTAGCCATTTCCCAGAGTCCCAGCTTCAGCTCAGGTACAGACATTTATTTCCTGGCCCATCACAAGGTGTGCAGAGGGCAAAGTTACAGCAGCATGCATGGATGTCAAAATAGGAGCTTCCGATTCCATACAGTGTACCTCTATCCCTGGCAACCATTAACTCAGAAACATTATCATTTTCATTAAAATTTGCATCACAAAAATAACATCTCTATGGAGAGTCTGTATGCAGGATGAATATGAAATTATTCTGTGAACTATTGCAAGTGCACTCCCCAGTTAAGGACTCTTTAAAAAAAAAAATCTCCTTTGCTTTATTTGTGAAAATCCACACTCAAAGACTTATTTTTCTTCATTCTTCAAAGCTCTTTATCTCTGTTATTTAAGACTATGAATCTTTCCATTGATGGAGATATCAAATGCCTTCCATAACCAGATTTAATCTTAGAATATCCTCTTCTACTCTTTGTAGACATTTGATTTAGCTTCACCCACACAGAAACCCAGGATGGATAAGCTATTCTTTGCATTGTTATTGACAAATGCTTACTTGTTATTCCTATAGACTGTGACAATAAGTTACTTGTTATTGACCAAATTTTGACAGTGCCATAAAATATTTTAACTTGCACTGACACAAGAGTAGATGATCACACAGTCATTTCTCTGAAATATTACCTGGGGGTGTTTAGATACTCTTTTCCCAGGATAAAGAACCCTCCGGAGATTTGAAATGAAGGACCATTACTAACAAAATGTAACCACTCTATAAGGTTTTTAGGAAACACATTGTATTAAAAATACATGTAAAACTGGAATGTTTGCAAACATGCTCTGCCATCCTTGATCCTTTACAAAACAACAGTTTAAGGTGCTCACTCCAGGAATGTTCACTAGAAATACTTGTAAATGGCTTCCTTACTTGAGTGACTGACACATGTGAATCTAGTAAATTAAATCCTGTGGTCAAAAGTCTCCCAACCTGCATTCAGCCAAACAGTGGCCTGTGAGCATCCTCAAAGCAGCCAGGTCATGCAGCTTTGGGGTTGAATAAATGCCTTGATTTTATTTATAAATGCTGTGCTTTTCCTTCTTAAAGTCAGAATCTTGGAAATTCGTTGATTATATTTTTTCAATCATGAGTTAAAATTGCCAGTTTCATAATTAACTGGGTTTCATTAAGGTAGATTTCAGAGATGTTCCTTTTTTACTGCCCTTCTTTTCTCTGAACTTAATTTAAATCTGATGGCTGATTGCCCCACAGCTACAAAAATAGTCAGGTCTGAGAAGGTTTCCTGGAATAAATGTCCTCACAGGTTATAGTTGGACACGCTCATGGATTCCCACGTTCCAGTTGCTGGCAGGCTACAGAGTCTGTCCCTGTCTTGGTCACGGACATTTCACCTGAGAAGGACAGTAAGGCTTTGATATTTTCATTTCAGTTCCTTTTTAACTAAAAGAGCTTTCTGCTGGAGATAATTATGCCCTGGTACTAAATATTTTATATTTATGTATATTCATCAAAAGCAAGTATCTTACAGATAATATGTGTCCCTCTGTTTATCCACACCCATTGGATATTCTGACCTAGAAATGCAGGCATCGACCCACTCACTATGCTTCTGAGTTCCCAATCGTTTAAGGCCTCTACTGGATTTTCTCACTCTAGTGGGGGAAACGGAGTATATTCACACTTAGACATATGTATTCTCCAAAAGAGAGATGTCATGCTGCATGTAAGTTGGGACAGAGCTTAAGCCAGCTTTGTCCTGTTCATTGCCATGTCATGTATCAGTTCACTCTTTGTGAGCATTTTCCCTCCTTTTCTTCCTGAATACCCTAGGCATCCGCCCTTCACTCCCATTTGCCAATTCCCCGCTCCTTTTTCCTTCCTTCTTTTCAGACTACTTGGAATATCTCAAAAAAAGCTATAAATTCTCTCCCCAGAAAATGTACATACCTCCAAAGCCTGTGGGCAATTTGGGGATGTTTACAAATACCAGAGATGCCTGGTGGCCTCAGAACCTAAATTCTCAACAGAAAGATGATAAGCCTGCTGTGACAATAGACCTCATATAAATTAGTTCCAAAGTCCAATTACTGTTTAAAGGAGCATCACAGAGATCGCACGAGTAACATCCGAAGAGTTTCCTGGGAAACCCTGAAATATTAATATATCAAAAACTAATCAGTTCTCAAGATTTCCTGAGGTCTGATGGACTGATTTTTTTGAGTCACTAAAGCAGAAGGGAGGTACTACAACTGGAAAGATTAATTTCACTTTATTCATCCAGTGCATCCTCTGTGCTGAGTTGCTGAGAAACAGAGATAATGTGGCTTTACTCTCATAGAGGCACCCAGTCTATAGGGGTAATTGATGAGTCAGTAGGTTATTCTTGTTCCTTCTTGTCAGCACAGAGATGTGCTGGGACCAGTGGCCCACCCAAAAAAGACTCAGAAATGGCTCGCTCAGGTGTGGGATACCAGTAAAATTAGTCTAGTGCCATAGACTGACTGACTGTGTTCCCTCCAGACTTCATATTAAATTCTGAGGACCAGTCTGAAGGTGTTAGTAGCTGGGCCATGGGGAGGTGATTAGGTCATGAGGGTGTGGCCCCCATGAATGGGATCTGTGTCTACGTAAAAGGAACCCCAGAGAGCTCTCTTCCACTATGTGAGGACTCAGCCACAGGACAGCCATCTGTGTACCAGGAGGCTCTCCCCAGACACCAAATCTACCGGCATCCTCGTCTCGGTCTCCCCAGCCTCCAGAACTGTGAGAAACAAATTTCTGTTGTTTATAAGCCACCCAGCCTATAATATTCTGCTACAACTGTATGAACAGACCAAGACAGGGAGTAGGGGAGTGATGTGTGTGTTGGGGAAGGAGTGGCATGTAGAGAAAGGGAAAAGCATGCCAAATACCTAGCAGTAAAACCACATGGTGTCTTCAAGAACAAGTACATTTGGAATTACTAGAGCATCAAGTCTGAAGAAAATAGGGGTGAGAAATAAGGGCAATGTTTAGACAGGGGTTTGTATTTTATATTAAGAGGTTTGAAAATATAAAAATATATGACATGGAACCATCTGAGATTTTTTAAGGAAGCGAATGACATAATTGAATTTACATGTTACTCAGGGGTCTCTGGGGGTGTGGCAGATACAAGCAAAGGGGCCCCTGTTGGAAACACAGAAATGATGAGACAGATGCAATACTTCCTGTTATTGCTTTTGTATATGAACTCATCACAAAGGGCTGTATTTCTTTTGTGATAGAAAAGAATGGATTTGGAAATACAAAGTCCTTTTTCTTTCCCTTCCTCCACTGAAAGAAACTTTCTTTTCCTTTCTTTCCTTTAGTTCAGCTCAAATCTTAGACCCAAGTCCTCTTTTTTTTTCTTCAAATATGTTGAAAGCAACTGAACATCCTTGACAGAAACAGCTTTGATGCATAATGTTCCATGATTTAAATAACAGCTTTCTCCCATATACACTCAGAACTTTTCTTAGAAGTGGCAATTATGGGATTATTCATTACTTCAAACATGAATTCTTTGGGCATTGCCCTGACCATTCTTTGTTTCGTTAGTAATTGTTTTTAAGATGCCTTCCCTTTACTTTGCTTTGCTTTCTGAATAATAGGTGCTGGGTTTTAATTTTTATTCTTCTTCAAGTTTTTAATGTAAAGTTGGATTTGTGCCATTCTGGGAATTCTGAGCAAAAAAAAAAAAAAAATCACCTTCTGAAATTCATCCTACTGTCCATTAAAATGAATCTTCTGAGTGGAGTATCTCTGAAAATAAGAGAAAAACAGCCTCTTCAAGGAAGAAGAAAGAAGAAAGAATGGACACAAATATAGCATCCTTTTAAATCAATAGAAAATTAAGGTCAGGGCTTTTCCTGGTCACCCTTCCAGGTAATAGTACCTTCATGAACCTGGGCATTTTGAGGATTGAGGCCTCTGGGCACAGCTTTGATGAACCCCCATTTCTCAGAAAAATCATGTGGCCCATGGGCAGCCTGTTGGAACCTCCTTGACACTCTGCTAATGGAGATAACAGTAGGATGCTGATCCTACCCCTGCAAATACCTCCCTTGGATGTCCATAGGGCTCCTCAGACTTTTGCAGCTCACTTCCAGTCACAACTGGGAGCATCCTTTTTTGTTTTATTTTTTAAAACTTTTGTGAATTGATTACTGATTCAATGAGGTTGTAAAACAATACAGAAAGGTCTCATGTACACTTTACCCAATTTTTGCCAATAGAAACACCTTACCTAGTATAGCACAGTATTAAAGGCAGGAAATTGACATTGGTACAATCTGTGCAAGTGCATGTTCTATGCCATTCTATCAAACATGCAGATCCATATAACTACGAAGAGATCAAGACATGGAAGGAACTGTTACATCACCACAAAGATCTGCCTCCTGCTACAGTGTTATGTCTACAACCAGTCCCCTTCGTAACCACTAATCTCTCTCTACATAATTTTGTCATTTCCAGAATGCTACATAATATTCTATAAATGGAATCCTACATTTATATAATCTTATATGACCTTTGATACTGTTTTTTCACTCTGCACAATGCCCTTGAGATCCATCCATGTTGTTGAGTTATCAATATTCATTCCCTTTTTTTCTTTTTAAATAGAATTTGTTTTTCAGAGAAACTTCAGGTTCATGGCAAAATTGAGCAGCAAGAGAGAGTTTCCATACACCACCTGACCCCACATATGCAAAACTTGCCTCCCTATCAATACCCCACACCAAAGTGGTACAGTTGTTAAGATCAGTGAGCCTACATTGACATCATTATCACCCAAAGTCCACAGCTTACATTAGGATTCACTCTCAGTGTCGTACATTTTATGGGTTTTGACAAATGTTTAATGACATGTATCCACAATTACAGAATCACACAGAATAGTTTTTACTGCCCTAAAATTCCTCTGTACATCACCAATTCATCCTTGCACCAGCTATTAGCAGTTACTGATCTTACTGTCTTCATAGTTTTGACTTTTCCAGAATATCATACAGTTAGAATCATAAAGTATGCAGTCTTTTAGATTGGCTTTTTTTCACTTAGTAATGGATATTCAAAAGTCCTCTATGTCTTTTCATGCTTTCAAGACTCATTTCATGTTAGTCCTGAATAATATTCCATTGTCTTCGTGTACCAGATAATTTTCATCCATTCGCTACTGAAGGACATCTTGGTTGCTTCTGAGTTTTGGCAATTATTAATAAAGCTGCTATAAACATCTCTGTGCTGGTTTTTGTGTGAACATAAGTTTCCAATGTGTCTGAGTGAATACCAAGGAACATTTGGGTCATATGGTAAGAATATGTTTAGTTGTGTGAGAAATAGCCAAACTATCTTCCAAATCGGCCTCAACGGTTTGCATTCCCACCAGCAATGAATGAATTCCTGTTGTTCCACATTTCACTAGCATTTGGTGTTGTCAAGGTTCTGGATTTTAACCATTCTAATAAGTGTGTAGTGGTATCTTACTGTTGTTTTAATTTGAATTTCTCTGATGACATGTGATGTAGAACATCTTTTCATGTGTTCATTTGCCAAATGTGTATCTTTGCTGCCGTGTCTTCTCAGGTCTTTGTCCATTTTTAGTTGGGTTGTTATTCTGGCTAACAGTGCTTTATCAGATATGTCTTTTACAGATATTTTCTCCAAGTCTGTGGCTTGTCTTCTCATCCTTTTGACAGTGTCTTTCATAGAGCAGAAGTTTTTTTTTTTTCTCATTTGAATGAGGCCCAGCTTATCAATTGTTTCCTTTATGAATTGTGCCTTTAGGGTTGTACCTAAAAAGTCAGAACCATGCCCAAGGTCACCTAGATTTTCTACTAGGTTTCCTTCTAGGAGTTTTATAGTTTTGCATTTTATATTTTAGTCTATAATCTATTTTGAGTTAATTTTAGGGAAGGGTGTAAGGTCTGTATCTGAACTTATTTTTTGGAAATGGATGTGCAGTTCTCAGTAAGTCATATTAGAGGTACATGATAATGATATGTAAGATCTATGTTTGTAATATTTTGGGATATAAAGAGATAACCTTTGTACTCCTCTAATAACTTTTTAAGTTAAGATGTAAATAAATCTAAGAGTAAACTCTTTATTCCTTCTCTAAGAAGGATGCTCATGCATGGAAAAGAGGGTTTGGAAATTTAGAAGAGATGGAAGGGCTCTTTCAAACTCACAAAACTAATATGAAGTTTCTTTGTACAAGGAGCAATTATATTTGTCATTAATAGCATAGTTTATCAAAAGCTAGTGGAAATACAAAACAAACAGCAAAATACAAATACCTTAGTTAAGTATATTTGCAAATGAATACTCTCTTAATGTTTTTCATTTAAAAGATATTGTAGGTGCTATTTTCTATTTATCTTTAATTAATGCAAGTCTGTATATATTTTTGTATGTACTCCATATAAAACTCCTAAAATATGTAGGAATGTACAACTTAATAAACCAATTTCCTTACCAATTTATCCAATACATGTAAACATTCTTTGCACACTTATTTTTCCATCATTAAGAGATCTATTATAGATATCCCCCACCCCCATTTAATACTCCTTTCTCCCCTCTGATATAGAAGGTAAATATAAACCAGAAGAACAGGGCATGACATTCCCAACAGTCAAATTAGATGGAGTTTTCTTGCTTCATTAAATTAGATTTGTGCTGGATTTACTAGAATGAAACAATTAAGCAAGAGATTGATAAATCCTGAAGTGAGAGTACGCCTGTAAAGAGAATGAAGAAATGGAAAAGACAATTGAAGAAAAGAAATATTCAAATGTGAGTTTAGCAACAGAGACAAACAATGTCAATGAATTTAAAGTTACTAAGCAAGTTTGCTGGTTTAGAAATACTGCAATTTAAAATTTGAAATATACATTGACAAAAAACGAATTCAATTGTGGTCAGAAAAAAAAGAGAAAATGAAAAGAAATTTGCTGACTCCCTTATAAATTAGGTTAAAATACTAATAAAATGTATTCAGAGAAAAAAGAGCAAAGTTGTACAGAAAAAATAATTCTGAAATTCTAATGTCATGAAGTTCATTTTACATATTTGTAGTTTCCATTTAATAACCTAAATAGAAAACCTCCTTGTGGGTAAAATTGCAATATTTCCAGAATCTCTCACCTGGCGTTAGTGCATCTGCATATCTATAGGTGTTTCCAAGGGGTGGAGAGATATACTCCATCTAAATATCAATAGGTAATCAAAGGGCGTGTGAGGGCTTATCTGGATTAGAGAGGTTGGGTGGAGCTCTCTTCTGCTGCAGCCTGGTCAAAAGAGAAATGGGACAACTGCTTGTAAGAAATGAAAGAGTTTCTTAACTTTATTTCTTCCTTTGGCTGATTTCGGTTTCAAAAGTATTTTTGCACTGGGGTTTTTTTTCAGAATTACATCTGGCAGTAGTGGGCAGAATCTCCATATCTGAAATCTGTCCAAATGGCTGCAACCCTTGGGCAGGCTGCCTCTGGGGATGATGGGGAGACCCCAATGGCTGCAGTGGTAGAAGGTGCATCTTCACTCAGGAAGCTCCAGAATCTCTCACCTGGCTTTAGTGCATCTGCATATCCAGTAGGGAAGCCCCTAGTGGGGAACTGGTCTAGGGTAAAGAATCTCCTAGAGGGGTGGGGCCTTCTCCCAGAACTTGGGAAGAGTGGAGACACTGGAAGCTGCATAATTAGCCCTCCATCAGATAGAACACTGCTTAGAGGCCCTAAGTGACCATATAGCAGCTGGCATTGTAGGTTTTCTTTTCATGGAGATAGTAGAAAGTGTTATTGAGGAGAGAGAGAGGGTTAGTGAGGAGAGAGAGAGAGAATTATTGAGGAGAGAAAGAGGCTCTGGCTGGAGAGAGACACACTTCAGCATCGCTTAGAAGAGCTGGGTTATGGCCTATGGGATGCCCTTAAGAAAGAGAGACAGTTATTGAGAAGATGGGTCATGTTCCTGGGAAATTTCTTAGCAGTAGGGAGTGGGGAGGCAGCAGGAGAGTCTGCTTTGCAGAAAATCGTGGGAGATGGGGAGGAAAGAGCAGTGCCTTCAGCTCTGGAGATGGTGGAGGAGGTGTCAGGAGAGGATGAGGGGCTGGGGCCAAGGGCCAATTGTTGCCAAGGCCACCGCCTGAGGCACCAGCCTCTCCCAAATTAAAGGCATGTCCAGTTGTACTTAAGAAAGTAAAATCACAACTACCACGTTGTGGGCAGTATGGCTTATGATCACCCAGGAACCCTCTCCTATAGTTGTCTGTACTGACAGCTGGACCATCTAACTATAGGAGAGACCTCCTGGGTCATTGGGAGCCATACAGCCTGAAACTCAGCCCATTGACTGCTCTTCCCTTCTCCATCCTACATCCATATTGTCTCAGTTTTAGGATGGAAAGCCACAGCCCTCCACTTCAGAGGCTGCCTATGACTGGAGCGGTCTGTATACCAAGCATCTTCAGGTATAGGGGATTTTCCCTCCTGATAAGGACTCCAGCTAACAATGGCTCAAAAGCAAGTTCTTCCTGCTTTCCACTAGTATAGGTCACTGGCCCCAGTAAGCATTGGAGTTCTCCATTTAAGGGGCTAGTAGAAAGGGCACTAGATTGCTGCATATATGTGCCCCATTTGGCCAGTGTAGGCATCTGTGCCACACCACCCCATGGCCTTTGGGTCCAGTCTTGCACCCACCCCACAATAGGATAGGTGGTTATTACCTTCATTGGAGCTGTTCTGATGATGGGCTCCATAGCAAGGTGTGGTACACAGCAGCCAGTTGCTTCTCTATCAAGGTGTACTAGACCTCTGTTCCTTTTTATAGTCGTGACCAGATTTTTCATTCCTACAGAGAACAACTCCTCATCAGGGCCCTGGGAAACCATATTATAGATGATATTTTTCATGCCCAATTCCTGCAACACCTGTTGGAGCTCTGCATAGTTTTCCAGCTAGGGGTAAGTATGGTAAATTGCCCTGATTAGGCCAAACTGCCCTGATGGCTACTGTCAGCCAATCTGGAAGCACCTGATTCCATGAGGTGTAATGAGCAATTTGTAACTACTGCCAGAGAGAAAGACGAGTCATCAGGGAAGTCACTCTAGTCTTTCAGAAACCAATATAACAATGTTATCCACCCCCTAATCCAGAGACACATAAACCATGTAGGCAAAGGTTCCCATGGCTTCTGCTGATACCAGACGCTCATGTTCACTGGCTCATTATGAGTATAAGGACAGAGCACAGAGTGCTCCACAACCTGGGGAATGGGTGGCTCCTTCCCCTCAAGAACCCATGGTTTTTGTATTTTTACTTTCTTAATTACAACCAGGCAGGCCTTTAATATGGGAGAGGCTGGTGCCTTGGCGGTGGCCTTGGCAACAGATCATCCCTCACCCCCACTCCCTCATGCCCTCCCGACACCTCCTCCACCATCTCCGGAGCTGAAGGCACCGCTTTTTCCTCTCCCTCCCCCATGACCTTCTGCAATGCAGACTCTTCTGCTGTCTGCCCGCTGGCTGCTTCTAAAGAATTTTCCAGGAGCATGACCCATCCTTTCAATAACTGTTTCTCTTCCTTAAGAACATCCCATAGGTCATGACCCAGCTTCTCCAAATGATGCTGAAGTGTGTCTCTCCCATGCCAAAATCTCTCTCTCTCTCCTCGATAACACTCTCCACTATCTCGACAAAAAGAGACCCTACAATGCCAGCTGCTACATGGCCACTTAGGGCCTCTAAATAGTCTTCTATCTGACGGAGGGCTAATTCTGCAGTTTCTGGTGTCTCCACTCTTCCCAAGTTCTGGGGAAGGCCACACCTCTATAGGAGATTCTTTACCGTAGACCAGTTTCCCACTAGGGGCTCCCCAGTTGAAAGTCCCTCATATAGGGGTTTCCCAAATAAGGCTGCATTCTCTACCACTGCAGCCACTGGGGCCTCCCCACCATCCTTAGAAGCAGCCTGCCTAATGGTTGCACCCACATAAACAGATTTTGGGTTTAGCGGTCCTGCCAACTACTGCCAGATGTAACTCCAAGGGGGATTTCCAGGGGCAAAATACCTCTAAAACTGAAATCAGTCAAAAGGAGAAATAAAGTTAAGAAACCCTTTTATTTCTTACAAGCAGTGGTCCTGTCTTTCTCTTGAGCAGGTTGCAGCAGAAGAAAGCTCCACCCAAACTCTCCAATCCAGATAGACCTTCTCATGACCTTGTAATTATCTATTGATATGTAGATGGACCACTTCTCTCCTCCCCTTGAAATACCTACTGATATGTGGGTACACTAAAGTCAGGAAAGAGATTCTGGAAATATTACAAGTTTACCCACACCTTATTTCCAGTACTTAGTACAGTGCTTGGTACATAATTAGAATACAAAAAAATATTTGTTGAAGGAATTAATTAATTAAGGATAGGATACAGGGAATATATCAGACCAGTGTTTGAACAAGAAAGTTGGTTACATTGCTGACTATATTTCCTTATGCATATGTAATGTATTACCCTCTTTCTGAAGAATTTAGTCACAAGAATGAGCCTTCTTGCAAGTAAAGAAATGGAGGCAGAATGCTTGATGCCCTTAAAAAATCACAAAATTAATTATTGGCAGAGATGGGATAAGGATTCACATCTCAAAATAGTTTCTGCCCCTCCCCACAAATGGAGAGTTGATTTAATCATTCTGTCACAGACTAAAATACCATACACTGGATTAAGCTCCCCAAAACAGGAGGGGGAAAGATATTAAATGGATCAATATAGACACAAGATATAGGCATAGTTTATCTAGAGACTTTACTTTCATTAACTAATTTACTGAGAAAAAATATTGCTCAAATAATCCATGGACATAAAACAATCCTAGTGTTTGGAAGGAACTAAGATAAAAAGGACTGAATTTTCCTAGAGGCATTTCCAGATTAGCCTATCTATACCATGTTCCTCCAGTGGAATTGGAAGTTCCAGAGGAAATGGTATGACTAAAATCTTTTGATAGTTAATCAGATTTCTGGCATCATCATGTTTTTGTGATTAAGCAGAATAGGCTTGCTCACACAATAGAACTAAGAAAAGACAGCTTCTCTGGTTTCAGAATACTGTGTCCTCAATTTAACAGGACTGACTCTGGTGTCCAAGGAGAGGAGAGCACCTGGTTAGCACATAGCAAACTATATACTGCTCTCTGACCTGTTCTGCTGAGCTGAAAAGATCTTATCAGCCCTTTTTAGATTATCCATTACATAGGACTTCGGGCACTCTTTCTTTTCTGCAACTGGTTTACCTCTGTGGTATAATCTGAGATTACATACAGAGGGAAAAAGAAAAAAATGAACTGCAAGAATTGTACTTAAAATATAATAGTCCCACTAGGAGACATGCAACACTTAAGCCTTTAACACCAATGGCCATGCAGAACACTACCATGATCTGAGCCATAAATCAAACACACATGGCTATGACTATTATTTATATACTGGAAAGTCTCCCTGGTGGAAGATAAGAATCTACCTTTTTGTTTTCATAGAATTGCAATAGGAAAAGAGTAGCCTTAAAGTTCTAGTGGGAGAAAAAATTTAAAATATGTTTTCAGAAATTCATTACAAAGCCTTAATGCCATACTAGATATATGCCCAGCAATACATAGGTGACTGTGTAGGACTTTTGTAGGCCAAAGTTTACCATGAAGCTTACTGAGGAAACACTGTTGCTTTACCCTGAGATTGTTAGTACATTACCATTCACAATGTCTCAGAAATTCCTGCTAGATATTTATTCACTGCACCCCCAGACCCCCAGAGATTCTGAAGATGGCCATAAATAGATGTTTAATACATAAATAAGGTTGTTTGTTCCTTTCACTGAAGGCTTTTGCAATGTGTTATGAGCATTGAGCTCTGGGTGCCTGAATGCTAAATACCTTCCCCTGCCTGATGCCAATAAAGTTGACTAGAATATCTGTCCCCATTCATCAATCCTCTTTGGCATCTGGTATTGGTCAGGCACCTACCAGTCACCAGGAATCTACCCACAGATTTCCTCCTGAGGCAAAGAGTTGGGGAAGCAGATTGCGTACCAAGGCCAGCAAGGCAGAGCTTGGAAGCAGAGCTAAGTGAGAGGGAGTGGAATGCAGAGGGAAAGAGAGAGAGAGACAGAGTGGAATAGCCGGCGGTTCCAAGCAGAGCTCCACAGGGGAGAAAGACTGAGGCATGAGAATAAAAAACTCTTAACCCCCAACCTACCCTTTCCCTTGTATTCCTTTGGTCTTCTAAGATTCATAAAAAACTTGCCCAGAGAAGGGAACTCCCTTCCTCTTAGAGTTACAACCATTGATTTTATACCAGAATTTATTTAAATATATTAATTGATACTTGAGGATTTTTTGAAGGTTTTGATTTTTCACCATTTTTATGAAGGACATAATTTCCTGCTGTATTTCAACTTTTTCCTTTCTATTTTTTTCAATCTTTTGTGTTTTGATTATTGTGAGGCCAAAATCAAAATAAGATTTTAGACAGAAAAAGAGGGGCAAAACCATTCCTAGGTCCAAGTTGCCCAGTTTATCTGTGGCAACTGTTTTTTGAAAACTGTTCAAAAGAAACTGGGCTGAGATATTCAAAGGCTTACTACTGAGTCCATGGAAAAGATCTGAGATATCTTTTATGAGACATTTCTACCTCAGGAAAGATTGAAGAAGGTGGTTTGTAATAAGAGGGTATTTCACACAAAAAAAGATCTTGTTGTTATCACTTAAATATATATACCTTTTAAGTGAGTCTCAGAACTGTGAGAATGGATATAATTTTTCACATTTTATAATTCTGGTTGCCATTACCAGCTGTGTGATCTTGGGCAAACTACCTAACCTGTTTCTCTTTGGATTCATGGTTACCAAAGGTTCAAGGGTAGCTTCTTTGCTATCTAACAGTCTAACTTAACTCGCTTATTACACTATTTCAAACACAATCTAAATGTTCTTTTTTTTCTTGCTTCTTTTTCTTCCTCCAACACTCTTTATATATTAGTTGTTACACTCTGTACTCTTTGTGTTTGACTGACTTTGGTGGTAGTTGATTTAATTTGGCATTTGCTTAGTAATTAATTGGTCTTCTTCCTCTACTACGGTTTTATTTTCTCTGATGACAGCTATTTAGCCTTAGGAGCACCTCCATCTAGAGCAGTCCTTTTAGAATACATTGTAGAGATGCTTTGTGGGAGGTAAATTCTGTCAACTTTTGCTTATCTGGAAATTGTTTAATCCCTGCTTCAAATTTAAATGATAATCTTACCGGGTAGAGTATTCTTGGTTTGTGGCCCTTCTGTTTCATTGCATTGAATACATCGTGCCATTCTCTTCTGGCCTGTAAGGTTTCTGCTGAAAAGTCTGATGATAGCCTGATGGGCTTTCCTTTGTAGGTAATCTTTTTTCTCTCTCTGGCTGCTTTTAATACACTCTCCTTGCCCTTGATCATTTTAATTATTATACATCTTGGTGGTGTCTTCCTAGAGTCCCATGTGTTGGGAGATCTGGCACTTCCATGGCCTGAAAGACTATTTCCTTCACCAGATTGGAGAAGTTTTCAGCAATTATTTCCTCTAAGACACTTTCTATCATTTTTTCTCTCTTCTTCCTCTGGTACCCCTATAATGTGAATATTGTTCTGTTTGGATTGTTTGCACAGTTATCTTATTATTATTTCATTTCTAGAGATCCTTTTTTTTCTCCCTGTGTCTCAGCTTCTTTGTTTTCCTGTTCTATAATTTCTATTTCATTTACCATCTTCTCTACCCCATCTAATCTGCTTTTAAATCCCTGCCTTGTATATTTCATTTCAGATACTGTATTTTTCAAAGATTCTCTTTCTTGAAGTTGTTCCTGAGATCTTGAATAGTTTACTGCAGCTCCATGAGCATGTTTATGATTTTTATTTTGAAATCTTTATCAAGAAGATTAGTGATTTCAGTTTCACTCAGCCTTCTTTCTGGTGTCTGAGGTGTTTTGATTTGAACAAGTTTCTTTTGCTGCTTCATAATCTTAATGAATAATATGGAAAAATAACTTTGTGTTGGCAGTGCCCTGTAGTTTCCAGAAGCTCTATTCTCTGGAGCTACCCAACACCTGGAGTGATGGTGGGGGTTGCAGGCACATGGTGCCAGCACCTGCTGGGAGGAAAGAGCTCTTTCCTGCTTTCCAGCTGCAGTGCCTGCCTCCACTGCCATGGCCAGTGGGCCAATTGCGCGGGGAGGAGCCTCTATGTTACATCCCTGTAGCTGCCATAGGTGGGCTTTCCTCTGGCTGGCCTGATATGATGGCAGGGGCAGCAGGTGTGCTGACTGGTGCCAGCCAGAGGAAGGAGTGGCAAGCTGCATATTGCAGTGGCAGGGCAGGGGCTCAGTGCTGCATTGCTAACCAGGGAGATAAAATGTCTGTAGTTTCTGAAAGTTCCCAATCTGCTGGGTTGAGTGTGCCAGGATGATTTTGTCTACCTGTCATTTCTCCTGAGCAGCAAGGTCTGTGTAATCCTTTCCCCTTTTGCTCTTGGGAAGTCTTTCAAAATGCCCACCTTCCTTTTGTCCTGAAGCAGCTGGTTGTGGGTACCTGTTCTCCACCAGTGGCCAGAATCTCAGTCTCTCTGAGTAGTCTGACTGTGTTTGCTTTCCAGCCCCACTAATCTCCAGAGTACCATGTAATGTGAATTCGTGCTCGCACAGCAGATCTTCAGGAGTGGGTGTTTAGCAGTCCTGAGCTTCTGCTCCCTGCCTGCTCCATTTCTCTTCCTCCCACCTGTAAGCTGGGGTGGGAAAAGGGCTTGTGTCTTGCCAGATTGAGGCTTTGCTACTTTACCCCTTTTTGTGAGGTCTTCTTTTTTCTCCAGATATAGGCAATCTGTAGCAGTCTTCGGGTTGCTCTTTCAGGATTAGTTGTATTTGTTGCATTTTCATGTTATATGTGGTTTGTGGGGGAGGTTTTTGCCTCACTTCTCACACTGGCACATTTTTATCCCTCCCTGTTTTTCTTGGGTAGAATGGGACCAAATAGTACTTGCCATAGAAAGTTGTAAAATGAATAGATACATAAAGTAGATAGAGCCATATATGGCTCAGAGGAAGAGTGGAGTAGAGTTTCTAGTATTAGCATTACTTAAAACAAGGCTTAGAAGATAAAATTTAGTGGGGAGGAATACTGGTCCATCACTCAAAGATTCAAAATCCTGTTCTCATGACACCAAACTTATCTTCCCTCAACTCACCTAGGCTGTCTCTGGTATGCTTTCTTAATCTGTCAAATAGGTTAAGAGGACTGACAATTATGCTATCTTTATAATAAGTATCTTCTGAGAGAATGGATTTGATTTCTAAGCAACTGCAGAATATAATTCATTAAAATCAGAGACTTTTTGCATTGTCACACTGATGTTTAACATAGTGCCTAGGTTAAGGGAGAAGGAATGGGAGAAACATTTTAGAGCAGAAATAGGCCATTTATGTAATGTAAATATTTTGGAACATCACTGCATGAGTGGGAATGATAGCACAAACCTTTGTGCATCAGAGGTTTTGACTAACTCTACCAGCTTGTGTAAAGAGTTACAGTCTTGTTTTCAAAGTGCTTCCTAAGCATTTGGGCAAGTAGCTCTTTCAGCATTCGTCTTTGTCCTAATCAAAAGCAGTAAGGATGCATTCAGTTAGAACCTCTGGTTAACAACTGAACCTCTTGCAATACTGTTTATGAATGTCTTTCCTTGTAATTTTAATTAGATGAATAGGATGTCAGCAAATTGTATTCTGAGGAATGTTTAATTCAAGAAAATTATCAATTTGATAATACAATATTTTTTACAGATTTCACACTTTGTTAACTTGAAAGATGCTCTAATCCTATTTTCTCCCCTTTTCTGGTAGATGTCTTCTCTGGGGAGGAGCAGCAAGGTACTTGAACAGACCATGGCCCTTGGAATTTGTCAGACCTGTGTTTGAATCCCATTTCTGCAATGTTGCACTGTACGACTTTGAGAAATTTGCTTGACTTCTCTAAGCCTGTCTCCTGAACTATAAAATAGAACTGAAACGATCTATGGTAGGATCACTGTGAGCATCAGAGGACTGGTAGCACGTTTGTCATGGGTGACTGACTCATGATAAGCATTTCAGATGTGCTCTTCCATCTCCTCTTCTCTTGGGGTTAACTGAGTGCAGCCCCCTAAGGTAGTGAGGACAGGAAAGGTATTTGCTGCTCCATTGCTTCTAGAGTAATGTTGTGAGGCCACATAAACCTAGGACTGAAAAAAATTTGGCTTCTCACTCTTCCAAGTTCTCGGTACCCAATGACTCTGCCTTCAAAGTGAAATTCCTTCCTCCAAACCACTTCAAATGTTTCTTGGATCCTAGAAAAATCATTCATTTTTTTTTCCTACCCACATTAAAAGAGCAGCTCTGACATGTTTTGCTGTGTGACATTGGGCAAATCACTTAACCCCTCTGTGCCTTCGTTGTCATCTATAAAATGAGGATAACAAAAGATCTAACACACACAGTTGTTTTGAGGATTATAAGAGTTAATACACATAAATCTTTTACAATTTCATCAGGCACATAGCGCTCAAATACTGGCCATTGCCACTATTCTGCTCCAGTAACCAGGAGCTGCCGATGTGGTTTAGTCTTATAGCTGAAGCTGCAGAAGGTTCCCTGGACTACTTTCTGTGTAACCTGAAACTCTCCACCAGCCAGTCTGACTGATGCTTAGAGTCAGGGGTGAGCTCTCTAGAGCCTCTGAGGAGCCACCTATGAGCTGAGGTTTCTCCTACTCAGGGACATCCTGCTGCTGCCACTTGACCACACACCACTCTGCATTTACAGCCATGTAGCTGTGTTCTCATAAAACAGAAACATTTGTTTCTGGTTGTTCTCTCTCTCTCTCTCTCTGTCCCTTTTTCCTCCTATAGCTCTCTCCTTCACACTCAGGCACCATTCTAAAAAGTTGGACCAGAGGGTAACATGGATGATAAATCTTCCTTGGATCTTGGAATCACCCTTTCTGATCATGAGGTATTTTCGAGCTTCTGTGCTTTGATTTCTTCTGTCCTAGAGATGAGCTTTGTTAAGAAGGCACTTCAACACCTCCTACAAATAAGGCAATTTCTGGGAGTCCACATGGCTGAATCTTGGACTCCCACTAAACTTGATGGCTCCCTAACCCCACCTTGTTAATGCAACTTAGTTGAATCCCTCACAGTAGCTTTGGACCAAATGTCCTTGCTAAAAAATAAAATATGATTTCAAAAAGCAGCCAGTGTGCTTGCTGGTACTGTATGAAGAAATAGAGAAGAAGCATTGATAATGCTGTAGGGAAAGACCATTTTCTCCCCTTTTTACATTATCAGCTGTAATCTAATCTCAAAGAGAGGAACCGCAAATGCCTCTCAGACATCTGTACACAGATTGTCAAGGCATGTGCTACACTGACATTTCTAGCCAGAATACTTTGGGGAAGACAATTGATGAATGTTTCCTGCTGTATTTTCTATTTGTCAGTGCTGAGTAGAAACCTCTTTTTCTGGGATTATAGCTGAGATACCCCCTGATAAAGCCATAGTGAGAAAGGGCATGTGCCAAAGTAACAGTTAGCAAACTCACCTTGAGAGCCACGTCTGCAAAAATACCGGCCTCCACAATTTGTTCTTGGTGAAGGGCAAGGGAGCCATGGGAGTCTAAATAGGGGGTGGGGGATGGTGGGAGGCGGGGAAGAGGGAAGAGGGCCACTGGGGAAGATTGTTTGTCTAACTGCCTTGGAATTTAGTTTCAAATGCATGAATATTTTAATGAGATTTTATCATTAGAATGTCATCTCCAAGAGGGCAAGAAATTTACTCTATTGTATTTACTATAGATCTATAGCATCTAGAATGATTTTTTTATATTCATTCAGAGTGAATGATTATTTCAAATATGAAAAGTAATCCCTAAAGAAAATTGGCCAGATGTAAATTATAATATTCTAACAAATACAGTTAGTAACTTTCAGAGGTCATATTCAGCAAGATCTAGTCCAGATGGGTATGAATCTCTATATCTCAATTTTTCATAACTACTTTATCTTACCTAGTGGAATACTGAGATCCTAAAATATTAAATTCACAGATTATTATAAAGGACCATGATTACTATAAGACATTGACATTAACAAACTCTTTTGGAACCTGAACTTGTGACAATTTTCTCTCATCAGTTAATTCTAGATCTCATTATAAAGTAATACATATATATATATATATATATATATATATATATACATGTGTGTGTGTGTATATAAGCTCTATAGGAATAAAAAAGAAAAACTATTGTCTTTCCTTACTTCTTCTTATTCAGGAAAACACCTGAGTAGACTGAATGAGTTGCAATTTGGATTGTGTCCTGTGATGTCAACACTGACATGTTTTGGTATCAATTATGTTTTTATTGCAGTAATGGAATTTTTTAAATTAATTACCTTAAATAGGAATTATAGTCCTTGTGTTATGACATTTTTGTTAAAAAAAAGTGAAAGCCTTAAAACAGTAATAGTGGATGCTGATATGATTTTCAAATAATTTTAATTTAGAGTATGGTCTATACTTGGTGTTCTAAATTGATTCATTTTGTCATTATTCTTCAAATCTACTCATCTTTACCTAAAATGTTTCAATAACTGTTTTGATCATCACATGAAATAAAGTTTTATATACATTAACTTTGCAAACTTATATTTACAGATTTTTGACTCTGAATCTTTTGTACCTGCTTGCCCCTCCTCCCCTTTGCTTGTATGTGTTAAAAGAAATTGGTTCAGTTAAGAGACACTTCATGAAAGATGATTTGGCATCCATTTGACATCCGTGCAGGGTCTAGAAACTCACAGAAAATACGAAAAAGGATGTTAAGCAAAATATCTCCAATTAGGCTTGTTTCCATTTAATTATTTAAATAGATGTTTTTAGTATCTGTCACATTTTATGCCAATCAGAAATCTTCCAAATCACAACTTTCATCAATCTGAAAATATTTGTTCCTGGCTTTTTATTTATACTGACTTCACCTCTGTTAGTACAAAAGAAAATAGTACCAGATAACATGCTCAAGATTAACATTTGAAGAAGAATAACTTTCTTCTATTTTTTTCTTTTTTCTTTCTCTGCTGTCCCTTTCCCTCCCCTCTCCTCTCTATGTCTTTATTATATGAGCAAATGATTAAAACTGTGGAGCAGTTCAGACCACAGAAATTACAGGATAGCCACTAGGTTCAGGGTTTCCTTCCAATAAGACTTGGCTTAGACCCTTGTAGAAAAGTTTTTTCAATGTTTGATCAGCTTTGCATATACCTAGGTGAAATTTCAAATCTTTTCCAATACCAGGGCCCTCAGGCACACATCGCTATTGTCTCTTTATAGATTCCCAACATGCCTTTAGGCTTCCCAAGACCACAGGAAGCTCTTCCATCTCTAGTTGTAAATGGAAACTGTTGATTATATAAGTATCTGTATAAAATGACAAAGTGGATTTTCCCTTAAAGGTGGCACAAAGGATTATTTTAATTAGTCCTCAAATGTAAATGGTTTTGAACCACAAAAATTTGTCTAAACATTGAAAACATACATATATATTGTAGTATTTGTAAGTCCAGGGAAAGGAAATCCCAATGCAAAATACCTCTAAAAACCAAAATCAGTCAAAGGGAGAAATAAAGCTTAAAATCCATTTATTGCTTACAAACTGCAGTCTGGGCCCTTCTCTTTTTCCTGCTCCAGCAGAAGCAAAACCAGCCCTCCCCGCACCTCTTGGGTACAGATAAGCCCTCCTTGCCCAGGTAATTATCCATTGATATGGAGATGAACTTCTCTCCACGCGTGAGGAATCATGCAAATGCACTAAAGCCATACTTCTTTCCATGTAACACCTATTGATATGCAGATGTACTAAAGCCAGGTGAGATATTCTGGAAATGTTACAATTTTACCCACAGTATTATATATTTTGAAGTGTCTGGCAAGGTGAATTGTTTTCTGAAAGAAATCTTGCATCTTTTTGAAATAAACACATTTAGAGTTCCTAACACCCATTTCCTCTGGGCACAGACATTTACTCTAAGCTAAACATGTTTTTGTTTGTCTGAGCAAATAATGTTGGTTTTATTCCCAAACTACAGTGGTTCACAAAATTTTCCAGAAATTGGCATGTTTACAGTAAGATTCTCATTTCTTCCATATGTTCAAGAACTTTCCATTCAAATGATCTTTGCCCTGTATGCAAGATATCCATCCCATGAGGAAAAAGTGGTACCATCAAGATAAATAACATGCATCCTTTCCCAGTAAGTTTCATGCATAAACAGACAAGTCAGCTACTCAGATAAGCCTGTAGAAGCTGTAGTCAGGGAACAAGTTCTTCTGTGAGTCTGTAGAATGGATTCAGCCTTTCCAACTTGTGTCATTCCCTATAAAATGAAGAACTAAACTGTTGGCCCTCTTTCCACAGCGCTTGTGGAGATACTGTTCATAAAATTTAAAAAGTAATTGTTATTATGATTTATCATAGTTTATTTGAATTAATCTACATTCTACCAACGTATTGTCAGTGTGTCTCACACACATATACACACACACACTCTCTCTCTCTCTTTCTCTCTCTCTCTCTTCCCTTTGGAAAAAACTATGCAGCACATCCTCCTAGTGATTCACAAACAGGAACATTAGAATACTTGATAGAATGTACTGTGTGTGTGTGAAATTAATTTGTATTTTCCCCCACTTTTGTTATGAAGGCTTTCAGATGCTTTTTAAATATGATTTAATTGTATGAGAATGCACCTCTGCATGGAGCCCTAAGATTAAATTGACTTGCTGGCTGAACTTAGAGAAAATCCTTTTCTAGCTTCTTTCTACCACTCAATAAATTATTACAGTCTGTGCACAAAACACAAATTACATGCTTTATTAGTATGTTCTGGGGTAACCTCAAAACCACAAGTGTTTACATGTGCTGCACGCATGCACTTTGGGGCTTTTTAATAGCTGGTTGACAAGAGATTAAAGGCAGAAATATGGCATTTTATTAAAGCAAACATATCAGTATGCCTACCATGATAAAATGATCTAGTTTTCTTCAGACACAAAAGTTTCTGTTGAGTGATACCTTTGAAATTCCTGGAGGGCACCCTATTATTCACTTTCTTCAACAGAGAGCAGCTGCAAATGGTCTCCAATTTTCAAAGAGTATTGCCTGGTCATTCTTTACTGTCAAAATGAAGAAGAGCATAAAAGTTAAGTCAATAAAGTAATATAAAATGCTTAATATAAAAATTCAGGAATGAATGATTAACCATTAAAAACTTATAGTAGCTATTTCATCCAGAAAAAAAAAATTAACATTTCCCCTGAAACCTATTAACACTCCTTGTAAACAATATTCTTTTTTGAAATATATACCCTTTCCTAATGCTCTCCACACACAAGGCATTTTTCTCATATCCACTTCACATCTGCTGATATGAGGTTGAATTCCTCAGGAGGGAGTTTTCTGAGCCCCTCCTCAGATAAGTGGTCTTTGATCATGAACTCCACCCAGATGGACTCATCAATGTTCGGTGCTGACACTGATAACCTGTTGATGCTGATGCAACTCCCAAACTGTAGAATGTTCCAGTTTGTAAACAGGAGACAAAACACACTGCCTACCATTAAACTCATAGCTTCCTTATCAATCTACAAAATTTGACTAACCAATAATTGTGAAAAATGAGTGTAAATGCCTTTCCTTGGTTACATCTGATTCTCACTGACATCTCTCAAGTACCTGTGAATGTTGCATGGAGGGTCATGCTCAGAGAAAAGCAGAAGTAAAAAATGTTTCTTTATATTTTTGAGGAAACTATTTGAAAGAACTGTTTAGTCTAGGACTTCTTTTCAGAACTAAATCATTAAAAATGCAAGACTATTCAGGATCTATCCTAAAGCCAATCCCTTAGTATCCTGAGGTTGATAAGAAAAAGAAATACTATGGGCATAATATGTATGAAGAATGATTTTGATTACAAATTGTAAAATGATACGGTTGGGGTCAATAAGGGATGGTCTGCCAGATGTTTTCTTCATAATGGTTCTAGGGTCATTGAAGAAGGCCCCTCCATGTCACCCTGAGAGAACCGTTACCCGGGCTCCAGCCAGTTGGTTAGCATGAGAGACGAGCATCATTTGGTTCAGAGAATAAATTCACAAGGTGGCAATTTTAAGGGTTCTTATATAAATCTTCCCTTTCACAGAAGTCATTTGCTTTAATAAATATTGTGAACTGCCCTTTCCAAGAAGTTTTCTTCCAAAAATTGTATAGAGATATCCAGGTCATACCACCTAAGGACAAATGAAGTACACTGAATGGTATCTTTCTTGGATTATGGAGTATTTATTTAGCACTTAAGAAGCATTCTGCTCTTGAGGAACATTGGAAAGAGAAAAGACCCATAGACAAGAAATAGCTAAATAAGAACACTCAAGTGTAGATGGTATGGAAAATTTGTTTGCCTTATGTTGACATTTTTAGAAAATCAAAAAGTAAATTCCTCTCCTGAAATTCACAGCTTGTTAATTGTCCACAACACTGATGGGCCTGGCGTAGGCATCCCACCCTATAGGAGTAATTTACAGTTGACAGCAGGGAGACTCTGCCAAGTTTTGGGGGTATTGTCTTGTGGGATCCTCTTTTGTCAGCCATTCTGATGCAATTTTAAAATAACAAATCTTATTTATATTCATATAAGTACTTATTTTCTTGTGCTTTTGATTTATTAAAACACTACTGAACAAAATGCACTACTTCCTGTAGGCTTTGTTTATACTGTAGTTTGGTTTTTGTTTCTTTCTGCCTGTGGCGTATGTTGTCCTACACAGTCTGGAAGAGTAAAACTAGTTCAACAATGAGGTGAAGGAGATGTGAAAGTGTTGGATCTGAATGAAGCTTCAAATGTTTCTCTGTAAGTCATTATTAACACTCCAATGCTATTTTCTCCCATATCTGAAACAGAGGCCTCAAAATGTAAGTTTTTGTTTTCTCATCATCATCCTTCATTACCATACCAAGAAACCATTATGATTACTTTTAAATGTTGTATGGTTAATTGATAAACTTTGCAAATGATAGTCATTTCTTCTTCGGCCCTTCCGATCCTCCTTTCTTCCCTCCACAAACACCCATTGAACACATCATATGTTTTCATAAACAAACATATTGGTCATGCTTCAAGATGTTGAACACACACAGGCAGATTAAACATAGATCCTGACCTCAAAACAAATGCAATCCAATTTGTAATTTGGTGATAAGGATAAATAAAGGATTACGTGTAGTTGTTTACTGAGCTCCTGTTTTAAGCCACCCAGCACAATAAGTGATGGATAAATTATCTAATTTATTCCTCAGAAGTGAAAAGGATATAAATGAATCCTTTGGAAACACTCATATTAAGAGGTTAGACATTAAGAAGAAATCTACCAAAGAGACCAAGAACAAACAGACATAAAAAGCTAGAACTAAGTCATTCAACTCAAAAGTAAATGGTAAATGATATCAGTGCATGGAAAGATCAAGGGCAGACATGGTAAATAAGCAAAGATTTAAGGAAAAACAAGCTACTACTAACATTTGAGAAAGGAATGGACTGGAGACATTGATTAATTGTGGCAAGATGAACACATATATATCTTTGCTACCTTAGGAAATTTTATTAAATTCACAGTAAAAGAATTTAAAAGGAAAACAGCAGAAAATAAAAAAGATTTAGAGAAAACATGATTCCAGATGAGAAATTTCTAGAATACTCAGAAGACAAAATTCGATAGCTGTGTAACCACAAGTGTTAAGTATCAGCACCCTCACCTCTATTAAAGGCCAACAGGAAGCAAGTTAATTTTCACCAAAAAATCCCAAAATACCTCAAAAATTGTAGGCAACTGGTACATATGAAGACAAAGACATGAAATGGGCATAGGAAAAGGGAGGTGTAAGTCTGCATAACTAATGACAACCCAGGGTACCTTTCCCGTCTGATTCGGCTAGATAACTACACCTCTGCCACCTTACAGGAAATGGGATGTTTGCTGTGAAAATATTTTGAGTCAGAGAAACTCTGGCTCACAGACATCGTACAGAGTTGAGCACAAGAGTGAAGCACCAAGAAGGGAGCCAGTGAATGAAGGTGAGGATTGAACTAGGATCCCACACTCCCCCTCCCTCGCCCCGTGCTCCGCCTCAGCAGCTAAGCTAAAATAAAGCTCTTTCACACCATCCTTACACTGGCCTCACAGTCAAGAGATTGCAGGGTTTCTGTCTGGGAAAATTCCCTAGTCCAAGAGAAAAAACTTATATACAATAGCATTTGGAAGCCACCAAACAAAAAACCGAGTTTCCACACAGTTGCCAAATCTCCTCACTCACTTGCAACTGCCTATTAGTGTGTTACTGAATCATTTTGAACTCTGAACAGAGAAACAGATATAGCACATTTTTTTTAAGGCTTGCAACATGAAAGACAAAAATTAAAGGAGATAAAGAAGAAAAACAGATTTTTAACACAGAAAAAAATGACCAAAAGAATTTCTGAGGAGCAGCTTACAGTGGGATGGGCTGTCAACTGCTGTTTTAATTTTCAAGCCTTAGAGTAGTAAGTACTTTTAGACACATGAATATATATTATTTAGTCAAAAATAAAAATGTGATTAGTAAAAAACATAAAATATTGAGTGAGGTGAATATTGTTGCACTGATATGGAATTATGTCCAAGACATTGTTATATTAAGTGAGCTGCAGATAAGTACATTTAATACCACCTCAGTTATTTATGTTGTTAGAATAACTATATTCAGATATTTACTCATCTATGTAATGGTGCTGAAAGACTTAGAAGGAGGTAAATCAAACTGGGATGAAAACCAGTGGGAAGAATTTAGACAATTCAGGTTTGATCCTGCAGTTGTTTATATTTACAGTGTCTTCAAATATTATAGGCATGATTTTTCAATCTTTGAACACTTTAAACAGTATTCAATTCATATATAATTATATGTGTATGCACATAGGGAATATATGAAATCAAGGTCACTAAAATATTTAGATGATATCTCAGGGTGATGGAATTTCACTTAATTTTTATTCTGTGTTTTAAACTCTTGAGTTTTTGGAAATGATAAAGCAAAAATCATGCGTGAGTTTGAAGACACAATGATTTCAGTGTAAAACTGTGGCATGAGAGTATGTATCCATGTAAGTTATTCCTGGAGAGGTAATAAAAATAAACATTGTATTAAGATGGTATAATTATAAGCAATAATTTTTAAAACTTACCCATATCTTGCATATATGGCATTTATGCACAGAAAGCATGACTTTGGCCCTAATAAAATAACTTTAAACAGAGAAGAGAATTGGCAAATGTGGAGAGAGAATGGGGAGTGAGCAGATAAAAGAACACATTTGTTTAGCACTTACTATATGTTAAATATGTCTTGGTGGCCAGGAGAGTGACATGCACAGGTTTTTCTCTACTGGCCTAGCACAGTATCAGATCTGCAATAAACATCCTTAGTAAATGACTGCATCTGAGAATGAATGATTCAATGAGTTATGGAACCTTTTTAAATTTGGCGAAAGGAAGAAGGAAAATTATGTTGTCCATGATAGTAATGAGTAGTAGCAATATTAGATAATGAAATTTTATTTGGTTTTCAGGTTAATAGAAACTGTGTATGTTTTAAGAGAGAAGAGGTTCCAGAGGTGCAGTTGTACAGGAGGTCTTGAGAGGACTTAACGCAGATGAGACCAAGAGCAAAGGGCAGCACTGGCTCTGGGTGCCTTTGCTGCAGAGTTGAGTATGGCCATTGTCCAATATAAAGACAGTTACATGCAGAGGTGATTTTGAAGGTATCTCAGGAAGTTTACCTTGGATTGTCTTAGACTTCACATAAACAGTCACAAGCTTGTGCTTGAGGAATGACCAAAATATGAAATGAAAGCTTTTAAAGGGTTTTAAAATCTAATGCTCGTGCTTTGTTAGAGTATCTCTAAAACTTAGCTGAGAAACAGTTAACAAATGCACATCTCAAAACAACCATGAGCTTTCATTAGCACATTTGATAGCTAACTGTAAGGCTTCCTGTTTTGAAAGAGCACATTACATTGTATTAAATAATTCAGATATTTTGTCATAATTCCAGACTGATATTATTGCTACAAATCAGAAGGTGAAGGATCACGAAATTCAGATCACTTTTTTCTCCTTTCATTAAACTATTGATAAAATGGGATGTTCATATTGGATTGAGTGTAAACTCTTTAGAAAGTCCCTATTCTCATCTATAAGTTAGAATTAAAATATGTTTAGAGCTCCATGAGCTAGTA
This sequence comes from Manis javanica, assembly GCF_040802235.1. Taxonomy (NCBI): domain Eukaryota; kingdom Metazoa; phylum Chordata; class Mammalia; order Pholidota; family Manidae; genus Manis; species Manis javanica. Next base: position 5,595,634 of record NC_133171.1, read on the forward strand.
GCTTTTACAGCCATAAACAAGACTATAAGTGGGAAAATATCAGGGGAATCCTTTCAATAAGACCCCAAAATGGTAAAGGCAAGTAAAGACTTTTCAACTCACAAGTGAGGAAAGTGACCTACAAAGGCATTATGATTTAGATGCAAATATCTGTGGTAGAATGAGAGAGCCCAGTAAGATCTCTCAGTGACTTAATATTAAAATTTAATGAAATGATTATTAATATTCATTTAAATGGAATATTCTTGAAGGTACGTATCTGAGGCATGCTTTCTCTGTGCTTTGTGGTCTCTAGATACCCACACAAAATTGAGACCTAAAGATACGGCCATTGATTAATATAATGAATCCTTTAAATGAATGGATTATATGTGAATAGAATTAAACTCTTAATTAAACATCAAATAACTGAGATATTGGACATAGCATATAGTGTGGAATTTTTCATTTATATTCAAAAACAATTCTGAATATTTTCATCCTAAATATCTTACTTCAAATTCCTGATAGTTTTAATATTTAATAGAAATTTTATATCTTGAATTTCAATGTTAAATGATGAGGAACATATAGGGAAAAACTAGACCAACTGAAATAGCCAGTTGTAAGACAACTGCCCTATAATCTGTAAATCATGCAGAAAAAAAAAAAAACCAGAGAATAAAGGCTGCACCCAGGGCCAAGATTGGAAAGATAGCATGTAAAAAAATCAGAAGATGTTGAATTTATTTTAAAAACAGACAAAACAAATACTTTAAGCATGACATCATGATGGAAACTGAACAAGGTTAGGTCAGCAGCAAACACTGACATCACGGTTCATGTCACAGGATATTTGACTTTTGAGAACATTTTGAACACTTACCAAGGACATGAACCAACTTTGAAAGTCCCATGGTGAGATGAAAGTGAATCACAATAGGACTTTGTAATTTAACTGGAAATGGATTTTAACCGGGTAGTAATATTGTGGGTCACACTCAAATGCTCTCATATGCTGAAGTTTAGAAAGATTTTGATTTTTTTCTCTATAGTAGGTACAGATCATAGATTCTATCTTGGACTAGTGTATCTCTTGGGCACTTGGGAGACATTGCTACTTTTCTGACAGATAGAGAAAATGAGGTTACAAAATTGCTATCCTGCCACTTACACTTAGAAGGAAGAGGTAAAAATCCTTAGGGAAATCATGTTAATGGGCTATAGGTTTTCCAGAATTTAGCTATATACTTGGAAAAAGAGTAGAATGCAAACTTCAGATTTGAGCAGTGCCCCCATTTCATTTCTTATAATAGCAGTGTGGTTTGGTGAATTATTTTTAAACTTTGAAAAGCAGGGCCATAAAGTGTATCTTTTTAAATAAGTGTATTAAATTGAAAACAATTTATTTTCCTTAAAAAAATAACACACTTATGTATCACAAGAAGTGGATATTGGTGTTCAATATTCACTTTTTGATAAAGCAACAGTTTAGACACAGGTATAAAGGGTTTCTTTTTGGTGATCAAGACAAATTCCCTTCTCATGAGAAGATGAGGATATGTTAAATCTCAAATACAATGAAGTCCACCCCAAATCCTATAAGTAACACAATAGAGAAAGTGTAAAAGGTAGACATTTGTTGAGCAAAAGTGAAATAAACAAACTGATAAAAATAGAGAGTAAACACAACTTTCTCTTAAAGCTGTTTATTCAAGCTCAGTCATTACATTAACAGAAAAGGAACAAAGATGAAACAATGAAACTTCATGAAAGTAACATGAAAATTCATTAGCATATCATTAGCACATGGCAAAGTTTACATTTCCCATTTAAAAGTACATGATGTGTATGGGACACTCAGCACGTCTCCAATCTGTACTGAAATTGTGGGCACTTTTGTTTGTTCAGTATTCCTGAGCTATTCTTTCCTGAAATACTCACCTCCAGTAAAACTCTTGAAGATACAACTCACATTTATGTTGACTTTGGAAAAAAAGGCTGCCTTCTTCAATTCCTCAGTTAAGGACATACAATGAAATGCCTCGTTAAGAACCTTAATTTAAAGCAGCACACAGTTCTATATGTCAGAGGTAATAATTACCTTCTTAATGAGTCTGACTTTTTTCTGTGATGAGTAAGCCCCTCTCTGCCTTGTTTATAGTAAGTCTGGATTTATTTCTGGTTCCCTTCAGGTGCTCTTATTTTTAAAAAATTAACATCATGTCTGTCTTCCTGGGGTCAAATTCTGCCTTCTCTGTACTCAAACCATGTGCTGTTCAAGCACTGTTAAAACCAATTACCCATATATTCCTGGGACATGCAGGAGCCTATAGAAGTCATATAATCCCTGCCCTAGCTTCCAAGTAGAGCTATAGATAAACTATGTTGGGCTGACATAGATCTACCGTATGATTTTAAATAATTTCCATGTGAGCTATATTTATTCAAAATGCCCCCGCAAATCTAAGCAATAAAATTGAAAGCCTCTTGAACAAATTGATTTTATAGATATCTGTTATAATCTTAAGAATTTAAAATATATTTCTGTGGTCTGAGGAGGGCTCAAGAGTGAAGCCCAAGCATATGTGAAATTATCTGACAACTTGCTTTTATTATAATATTAAGCATTTTTTAATTTCCTCAATATAGTCAGATCTGTCCCCCATCTTACCAGCTAACACTAAGTCTGCCCATATTTTATATGCATTTCATACAATACAACTGAGAAATTAAGTTTATTTTTAGTTTTTAGATGTTGATTTTAAATCACATAATATAATCTTCAGTTAACAAATAGGAAACTGATAGAGACACAAAATGATTTGTCGAAGTTATACAATATGCACATGACAGAAACAGAGCTGGAACCCAGATATTTAGTATTTGGTATTTGTATCCAGTGCATTCTAGTCCATTAAAATCTGTCCTTTGTTTCTGGGAAAAGAGAGAGCCAGCTATTCTTTCTAATATTCTGTAAGATACGTGACTCAGGTCAGTTTCACTTAAAAGTTCTGTGATTTTCCAATTTGAAACTCAAACCAGGGCCATTCATTTCTTATTCTTTTTACCCTAATGCCCTGTCAGACCCAGAATCACAGTTTTGGGGATGGAGAAGAGCTTGAGAGCATGTGAATGGAAAGCAGCTTCATGAAGAGTCTTACCTAAACTTGAACAACACAGAGAAAACTGAGGTATCGGCATGTTCATGTCATAAGGCAAGTTACTACTGACACCGATTCTCACCACAGCTCCGTTCACTCTGAAGCAGATTTCTTAGAACAGGGCTTGACATTTTACTTATCAGTTTATACTTATCATTGAAAATGAAATTTCAAAATTGTACAATAATTCGCATTAAAGTGACCCTAATCCTTTAGTTGCATGCGGAATCTATGTCAGTTTGGATTTATTTTTCTTTGTTCCTTTGGTGTTCTTCATAGTTGACCACACCAAAGTTTCTGTATGCAAGAAGAGTTTGTTCTTTAAGCCTCATGAATTGACACCATCCTTTCCAATATTTCCCTTGGCTTTTTCACATATTATATCAATTTTCAAAAAAGCACTGGTTTTTTAATTGTATTCTGCTACTACAAGAAGTTGAAACAACGTTTTCAAATCTCTCTGGGACAATTTAAAACTCAACAGAGAAGTCAGGAGTGTTTTATCTCAAAACACATCTCATTTTCAAATTATTTCCTTCAATTCCCAAGGTCAAATGTAAAGTGAAAAACCTGATGGGGACCTTCCTGTTGGCAGTATCAGTTGTAAGTATGGCTCATTTGACTAGATATTTAGAATTTATGAACTGTGCCAGAGGACATGGATGCTAAAAGCTAGGACTCTATAAAGCCTTCCAAATACACAGCCAAATCTGTAATGTTTAGGGTAATGAGACCATCTCCAAATGCAACAAAGATTTAAAAGGTTCAATTGTGCAATATTGTTGCCTTTATTGACATATCACATAGTCTTCTAAGCGCCTTAAGTAACACAATTAGCAGAATAATAAGTATTGAGCCGGCCCATCCTTGGCTGACTAAAATAAAGAGCTCTTTAAAATTTTAGGTATCAGTAGCTGTTCAAGAATCAGCACCTGACTGACATTTCTTCATTTTTGTTATTTTTTCATCATTCAGTTCCCAGCCAATGGAAGGACAAATGGGATGATACAAAATGGAACAGACCTGAATTTAACAGAACTGTATCTAAAACCCAATTTTGTTGCTTTGTGCTGTCCTACCTTAGAACTTTCGTACTTGTCAAAGCCTCAGTTTCTTCATCCATAAAGTGGAGGTAAGTACCTAATCTATAAAAATGCTGTGAAGAACAATACAGGTGATTGATATGAAATGGCCAAACACAGTATTTTGTAGGTGGTAGAAACTGTTTCTGAAAGCCATAATCCAAGATGAATTTGAAAAGGAGTGGCAATATCTAAATCTAAACAACTAAAATGTGTATGGTAACTTTTGTTCTTCCAACAAAAATATTTGTAAGTGCAAAGAAAAAGTATCAAAAATGATTATTTTGTTTTCTTTTCTACATGGGTTTTGAAGGCAGCCAAGTTAAGCTATTTTAAATTCATGCAGAGAGTTTCATATGATTTTTCAGCGTTTGTATCTGAGATGATATCTAGTCAAATTGTCATAATTTTGGGTTACAGATTATGCCAAAATAAATTTGAAATGCACACACCAAAGTGCAACCCAACCCTCTAAGTTGGGGTCATTCAACATCAACAAGTGCTTGAAATACGCATTGCAGCACCTGGCTCAAGCCCAGCAGAGCCTTGGCTCAAGAACACTCAATGGTTTACAAATCTTAGGAATCAGTAGCTGTTCAAGAATCAGCACCTGTGTTCATCAGATCTATTTCCCTAGCTCCTTATTGCTTACCCATATAACATGACAGAAAATGAATATATATTTAGACATCAGAACTTCATTATTCCAAACAGGTATTAGTGCTACCAAATAAGGTATTAGATAACTCCAACCACCTGGTATTGGGTAAAAAATGGTGGCCGTCAGTGCGCAAATGTGGCTTCCTAGCATCTATAACATACATATTCTCCCAGAGAACAGCAACAATAGCAAAAATTAAAGACACAATATATAAAAACCTCAGTATTCATTAAAACAATAATAAAATTTTGAAAATAGACCCAGCACTTGACATCTGACAAAGGCTATGACTGTAGGTAGTTATTTTAGAAGTTTTGTGAATCTGTTTTGGATTTGTTCTGTCAGATACAAGATGTTCTAGAAGAAGGAGAGATGGAACAAAAGGAAGGGGAGGAGAAAATGAGCCCATATAACTGACAGTGTGGATTAGTGTGGGACTAGGGAAACAGACCAAAGGAACACAGCAAAGAGCCCAGGAATATTTAGATGGAATGCATGGGTTAATATTCACAATATAAAAATAACCTTAAAAACCTATGGGAAAAACCGAACAGAAACAAGTGACAAGTGAGATGAAAATTGAAAACACCATTTCATACTTATCAGACTGATCAATATTAAAAGTTGTTTTAAACTACTAGAAAGGATATGGAGAAATAGGAGAAATTGGCAATATCTAGGAAAGTTGCTGATGGCTATAATCTGGGACCAAGAATTCCACCCACAGGGAACCTTGCACATGTGAACATAAAAACACTTACACAAGAGTATTCACGGATTATTGGCTGCAATTACAAAATAGGCTCAGAAATGAGATTGCCTGGGCTGCAGTCATGGTGCCAATACTTCCCAGCTTATGAATTTAGGCCACATCAAAGTGTTTCCTATTTTAATTGTTTTAATTTGAATTATTACATATATTTAATTTACCCTTATTGCTTACCCATATAACATGACAGAAAATGAATATATTTAGACATCAGAACTTCATTATTCCATGTTCCACCCAATCATGTGGAACTCACTGGTCTTCTGGTCTTTAAATTGTGTTTCAGCAGCAGAAAAATTTCCTTAACAAACTAGAAGCAGAAGCAGGTAATAGACTGCGTAACAGACTTCATCTTTCCGAAGTCAGCATGACATGGTTGATCTACATCAGGTTACCCAGATATTAAGGGTAAATAGAAATAAACACAATTAAAGAAAACCAGATGTACTATTTCCTAAACCTAAGACTGGAAAGATTAGGGAATGAATTTCACTTTTTTGTAAGAAACCACTCTAATGTTCCCCAAAATAATAGTCTCTCACTTAATTTAAAATATGATTTGGTTTACAAAACACTATACACAGATACAGTTTGGCAACGATTTTTAGAAAATGTGCAACTCAGTGGGGAGTTTTTTTGGACTTTGGACTTTCTTTTGTAATTACAAAAATAAATAGAGAAACTTTAAATATTAAAAATACAGATTTATAAAGAGTAAAAAAAAGTTTTTTTAGAAGTCTTCTCTTCACTCTAATGATTTTCTTCTTTGACATTGTACACATATGCACACACACCGCATAAGCTATTTTCAAGGCATGTGCGGTTGCAGTATTCATTACATATGCATAGGAACAATTTTTCCTTTGTCAAGAGTATATTGGCTATATTTCCTGTACATTATGGTTATTATAAGGTAGGGTTCTAAATTTTTATCCATATATGTATCCAATTACCCCAATATCATTTATTAAATGATTTTCTCAATGATTTTTGAAAATGTCATTTTTATCATAGTCATAGTCTTTTTCTGGAATCTAGTCTAGCCTATTGATATATTATTCCATTTCCAAACCAGAAACAGATCATTTACTATATTTTTATATCATATTTCATATCGTATTTTGGTATCTGTAGAAAAGTTCTCCCTCATTCCTCTTTTAACTTTTTTCTTGCCTGTTCCTATGCTTTCTTTCCTCCATATAATCTTTATAGTTAACTTATAAAGTTTCATAAAGCATATTTTGGAGGTTTAGTTTGGCATTTAAGTTTATTGATTTATTTGTAAAATGGGATATTTTTCAACACCCCAAGATATACTGTAGGAAGAAAAAAGCAGATTAGAAAAAAATAATACCTTTCTTGAATATTGAATGTCAAAGAAAGGTAATTTTCTAAAGATAGATAAGTGAAGGTCCTCATTTTTATTGTGAAATAAGAAAAAAGGGATAAAGTGAAAAATAAAGGCACAAACAATATAATACATTATAATTTAGCAGATTTGATTTTAAGGCACGTCTCTTTTACCCTGTCTGGACCAAAATGTTCTCATCTATTATTAAATGAGAAAGTTGGACAGGGTGAGGTGTAAGGCTTTTTCCAGCTCTTTATTCTGTGATGCTCCCACTCTGGGCAGCCCAGAATCATGAGCTAAATCACATGGAGCTGAGTAGTAACCCAGACAAGCTTCTTGTTTGTCTATGCTCACACATTATTCCAGATGGAGAATAAATTTCTTGCCCTCCAATTATCTGTGGATGGGTCAGCCAACATAAAGGAAGGTCTTATCAATCTGATAGTTTACTTGACACTATTGAGGGTCAGAGGGGTTAGGTAAATTTTCCAAGATCACACAGCTAGAAAGAGACAGAATGTCATTTCAGTATTGATGTGTAATTCCCAGGCTAATTTTCTTTCTATTTTGTGGAGCAATTCTGAGCGCTCTGTAAAGAAATAATTGAATAAATGGATGGAGGGATGAAATGATCACATTTCAACTATGGGTCTTCTCATTTCAAAGTAAAGAAATAAGATACTTGCTGAGAAAAAAAAGAGTAGACACCTTGTTTTAGAATTTGCTTTTTCCTCCTCATCATAACTAGTTTCAGAGGAATTACATTACAGAAGCAGAGATAGTAACAGACCTAAACTGACATTAAGCTTCTAAGGCATAAAGACAAGAGAAGTCACTTTGTACTCCATCATATCAGAGAATTTGACCAATAAAACATGTATTGTCAGTATCAGTATCTTCTCTTTTCCTAATGATCATCTACTCAACTATCTATCTTATATATAACAACACTATTAATAGTAGCTTTTGAAGAATTATTTCTGCAAAATCAATGTAGGAAAGAAGAAATATGTTAGTAAGAATAGTTTCTATTTATTGGGTATGTCATATGCCAAGTATTATCCTTTTATATTATGAACTCATTAATCCTCACAAAAAAACTTACACTTTACCTAGTTTTAATTCATAGATGGGAAAAAAAATAACCAACAAACCCTGTGGCACAGAGAACAGGGAAATAAGGTAGTTTGCCCTCAACCATATACCTAGGTAACAATAGTGTGTTTGTTGAATGTGATATTATTCAACCGTCTTCTACCAGGTAATGATAATGGGCTTTGGGGTCATAAAAAGATGATGAAGAATAGGCCAGAATTAGAGTGCATACTAGATGCTGAGGGCTCTCCTATGCTCCTTAAATACAACTCATAAGAGCCCTACGCAGGTCAACTTCTGTTTATATTCCTTATACACTGTGATTTGGAGGCAAAGTAGTTACATATCTGAGCTTCAGATTATACACAGGGATGCTAATGTATAACACAGAGTTCAGTTAGTGTAAGGTTTAAATGAGAGAGTCTGTTGGAAAGAATCCAGCATGTAAGTGCTTAATGAATGTTTGCAGTTTTTACTTTTCTATACAATATTTTCTGTGTGATTTCAGAAAATTTCAATGTCCTCATAAAAAAGAGTAACTGCATGAGTCTAAATATTTAAGAACACCAAGTTGTTCACATTCATCATTCAAACCAACAAAAATCCAATCTTTCTACTCCTATTAACCACCTTCTTAATAGCTTTTATAGTTTCTTTCTCTCCAACACACTAGGATTAAATCATGAATATCAGCTTACCCACACCCTTAAAGATCCTTTGCAAATACAGAAATACTTATAAACTTGAAATGAAAACAATCTTGTGAGAGAATGAGGATCATGTTATATTCACATCAATATAATTATTAACTGATGTTAATTAGGCTCATGCTAGACTAGGAGTCATAGAATTTCAGAGCTGGAAGAAATTTTACTTACCATGAATAACAGCTACATTTCACAGACAAGAATGTTAAATCTAAGAGAGAAAGTGGGTTGCCCAGTGCCACAGGGTATCCTGGTGGCTTGTCAAGGGTCCATAATTGGTCTTTCCTCTAAGCATTGAACGTGTTGACAAATCTACTCGAATGTGAGGTATATGAAGTTTATCTTAATGCCAGCATACCATGTCCTCCTGAGCAACGATGACACCCACTGAACAACTAGACAGTTGTCGTTGCCAAGGATAGACGTTTCTTAGCCTAGAGTTGTGCTCAAGTGTGGCTTTGTAAAGTTATGGTAATCAGAGGGTGAGTAGATACGATGTCATTTGCCTCCTGTGCTCTGTAAAAGCGCTGAGGGTGCAAGGAGGTCGCACTGCGTTTATGGGTAGATGGATTAAAAGGCAGTGGTTCCCCATTATATCTACCAAAATATTCTTTAAAAAAGTATCCCTCTACCTATTCCATGATTTGGAAGAATTTATGGACCAAACTATATAAATGAATAAATCCTTCCCTGTTCCGTGAATTACTCATGCACTGTGAGAATAGCTCAAAGCCCCATTCAACATTTAACCTCTTAAGTTTAGGAATTCCTGCTTCTTTGAACACTTAAATTAAAAATAAGGTCTAATGTTCAAAGACATTTTACTCCAATTTGTACATACACATGTCCAAGGAAACTAAAATAAACTAAAAACCATACTAAGATGAATTGAATGTTTGTGTTATGTGTTCTTAATTAGGTTTTAAAGAAAATTTGACTATTTCTTATTGGTTGTCACTGAAAGGAATCATTGACAAGAAAGACTTCAGTTGACACATTTGGTTGGAACATTCACAAAATTTGTAGGTATGAGACTGAGTTGGTTTCATGGAGGATGTCCTTTGGTTTAGGGAGGGTTTGGATTGATAGAGTTCAGAGAAAAGAGAAGCAATTAATGTGTGCCTAGTATGGGCCAGAAACTGTAGTGAGTACTTGATACATGTTATTTCATTTAAAAAACACTGAAATTCTCAAAGTAGGTGCTATTACTCTAGTAATAGCAATGACCTACTACAATGAGAGGACATAGAGACATGCCAAAGGTGTAGAAAAGTGTTTATCATATGCTATTGTTAATATTTGTAAATATTAAAAATGGAAGCAATACTTGCTGATACTAAAAATGGAGAGATGAATCAGAATGTTTTCAAAAGGACACCTAAAGGTGAGAAGTGGAGGGAGTAAGAGTAGAAGCTAGACTTCTTTGAATATACTTTGCTCTTGAGGATTTATTTTGGAACCATGTAAATAGTGTATATAATGATAAACCAAAATTAAATGTTAGAAAGCAACCTGTAATCTAAAGCCAAATGAAACAAATGAATCTAAATATGCATCAAGTTAATATAATTAGAAATGGGAAAATTTTCAAGGAACTTGAAAACACAGTAATATGACTGAACATTCCTAGGAGATGAGACCCTATGGACAAAAATAATCATGAGAAAAACTTTAACTGTTCATGTTAATCATAGTGTGGGTGGCAGTATTGGTTTGTTATTCTGAGACTATAGTGTATGAGTTGTGTAATAAAGTACATCTGTATTGATGCTGCTGTTATAGATGACTGGAACTTTCTCAGTTGGAGATACAATGTTGATGAAGGCAAGTAAAAATCCTGGAGTCTTGAATTTGATTTGGAAATATCAGTATGAACTGATTGAGCATTTTACCTTTTTTATTTTTTTTAATCTAGCATTATCCACTGAAAATGCCTAGAAACCATCACCAATACCACAGCAATAAGCACCATTAATGCTCAGATTACTGCATCTCAATGTTATTCCACACCAAAAGAAACCAGTGATCTTTGGAGAAATTACTAATGCCAGGCATGAAAAATAAAACTTCAAAATGAGTCTGAAGCATCTTACTATTCCAAAAAGCAAAAAAGCAATCAAAGACTCTTAAGGTTGTATAGAAGGGATTCAGGAACTAATCTAAAGAGACTCATACTAGCCAGACACAGGATGGTAATTGCAATCTGAGAGCAATGATTTTATGTGTTGCAAAACACATTGAATAAATTAAATTAATGAGTTTATCACAACAAAAAAAATCAGTTGCTTAGCTTTGCAAGGTGATAAGGAACCAACTTATTGTTTTGAAAATTAGTAAATAAAGAGAAAGAATCAAGTGTTTATCCTGCTTTTCCTATATATATTCGTTGGTTTTAAAAAAACAATGTAAGAATAAATTCAGTTTTAAGCATGCAAATATAATACAGTAGAATTTAATGTATAAACTAACATTTACACATACAGATCTATCACACCTTGCAATTTGCATCCTATTTCAGTCTTTTAAAACTGAAGAATGAATGACTTCAAGTGGTCACAGTAAATGACCACTTAAGAATGAAAGTAACTGGCATTTTATATATTCCTCTTCAAAATAATGGTAATACCATTATTGATTTGGAATTAAACGCAGGATTATATAGGCCCCCCAGGGATTCGTTGGAGATGCAGATGACACTCAAAGCAAGCTCTAAAGAGTCCAAATTCTTATGAATTCATTCTTCAAAGGAAAATATTTCTCCAGGTCTTCATGGGTCAAGGCCAACTGTGAAACCAGACTTCTGTGATTTATAGAATTTAGACTTCTGTGCTTTGGATTTCATGTAGAAGAAGCAAATGTTTATTACAGGATTGGTACTAAAAATGTGCTAATTTGAAGTTTATATATATATATATTATTAAAATCAACAGGAACCATAGCAATTAGTCCAACAGATTTTTTTTCTCAGAGATTTTACAGTTGGAAGCCTTAGTGATAATAAAAAGTATGCCGGCTTTTACTTGATTTTAGTACTGCTTTTATATCCTCTTTATGATTCAAATTAATGCAGCCAATATACCCCTTATAGCCTGCACCTAGAATGGATCACCTCCACTGCTCCTACCCCTAGGATCTGACATTAGATCTGGTCAACTGACTCTGATAAGACACAAGAGACAACCAGATATTATCGCCTCGTCACTGAAGAATAGAACATTATCTAAAAGGCATTTCTTGCAAAAAATAGAAGAGCTGAATCTGATTAAGCCTCGAGGCTTTTTGCAGGAAGTACAGGGTTCAAAATCTGTTACATTACACTATAGGATACAATCAGCAAAATTCAGAGTATGGGAAAATTCACATAAATCATACAGATATTTTGACAAAGTAATTGCAGAGAGAGAGAAAGAGAGAAATTAAAGGAAAAGATTTAGAAGGTATGTCAACTAACTGCAAAGTATAATCCTACTTGATTTATTCATACACTTTAAACGTATCTGAGACAATTGGGAAAATTTGAACACTAGACAGTTGGTGGTTACTAAGCATTATTTTAAATGTTAAAGTATGATAAGAACATCATTGTTATATTTGATGGAAGAGTCCTTTTATTTTAGTGGTAAATAATGAAGATGATATAACATCTTGGATTTGTTTCAAAATAATCTGATAGGGAGGCAAAGGGTAGAAACAGATGAAACAAGACAGGCCATGAGCTAGAGACTGTTGGGTGTGGCACAAATGGGCCCCCTTATTCTATTTCATCTCATTATGCATATATATATATGAATTTTTCCATAATAAAATGTTAAAACATTTTCCAAAGATCACAAAGCTGATAGGAGTTTTGAATGGAGTGCAATCTGATTTCCTTTTACGGGAAGTGGAAAGTGGAAGAGACGTTACATAAAGAAGGGAGAGAAGGCCATTGGCGGAGGAAGCCCCAGAGTTAGCAGGAGAGGAGGAAGCCAGGGTTCAGCAGAGGATTAGCCTTGCAATTTACGCCTGAGGAAGGTCACTTCCTGAAATGGGGGATACGAAATGAAGACCCTGGGAGGATATGGAAACGTGTATTTGCTGGGGAAGGAGAGGAAATGTGGGAAGCTTGAAGGCTTTGATCAATTTACTAAACCTTTTATCTTGGGGAATAAAGTGAGGTCAGTGTGGGGGAGGGGCAGACCAGAAGCTCTGCAGGCCTCTTCATCCAGTTCTACTGCATTTGTTTCTCGGATATTAACAACGGAGAATAGAACTCATACCTTTTGAATTTTTGACTTTCTGGTAATAATGATAATGAAGGCCAGTAATTACTTTCACTGTAAACTACAGCATTTCTTTTCCTGTTTCAACAATACCTACTAGAAGTTCTCACAAATATTCTCTGAGAATCACCTTTTGGTGCTTGAGCGTTCCTCCAATGAGCTGTTAATGATTCGGTTTACTACTGGATAATGCCTTGACTTTATTACTTTACTAGGATCATTGATAAAACTAGGGTCACAGCATTGGCAACTCAAGAAACAGAAAGCCATTCTTGTAGTAAATATTAGCAAATTCTGATAGACTTTTTTTTTTAATGGGTAGTAGAAGCTAGTGAGATTGGTTGTATGAGAGATTTCAGCCCTTAAATGTGGTCCTTTAGCTGCAAACATCTGAGAACAGATGAAATACAGCTCTCACGTGGCAGTATCCAGCGACCTGAGGCAAAGCTCGCTAAGACGGCCTGGACGACTCAAGAATTCTGAGTTCATCGCTTTCCACCTACAACAGCCATGGAAAGTGCAGGAAAGCTAACACTATTTCCACTCCACCGAAAAACATGTTCCATAGCACCTCACCCCAGGATCCTGGAGCACAGAACTCACACAGACTGACGCTTCGATCGTACACACATCGACACATCGCATCACGTCATATCTCCTGAATGGAATAGGCAACAGAAATCAGAAAAGGGTGGCCACATTCAGTGATCCGAATTTTTTGGAGACAGCTCAGTATTCTGCAAATCAAAAGAAAAATGAATTATTGTGGAAGACTTCCCAATACAGCTGCTTCAAATTAAACACTGTCAAATAATTCCCAACTTTCTTTGATCTGAGTTCTATGTTACTTTGGTGACCTTGAGCACCTATCTTTTTAACTTCCATTCTTTTCTATTTTATTTTATTTCTGCCTATAAACATTCATTTTTCATCTTCTCTATGTACTCTCTCTCCCTCTCTAGAGATAGACAGATACACACACATGAATGTGTATATAGTGAGAGACAGATATCAGCTATTTAGTAAGTTTATTTTATGATATGAATATACAAAAATGAATAGGTAGTTTAGTAACAAAAAATGGTAAATAAATAATATATTAAATAATTTAGCAAGAAGTAAAAACATTGTTCTGGACTGCTAAAGTATTCTGTGATGGTTTGTGGTTTGAAAAAGACAAATCACAAAATCGGTGTCTAATGACTTCTTATACATTTCCTAGGAGTAATAATAAGGATTTTGAAATCTTGGGAAAAAATGGATCAAAAAATATAGAGGGAATCAACAGAGTATATAATGAAAATAAATACAGTGGGAAAGATAAATAGAAATATTATAAATGGAGAAAAAAGAGAAACCTAATTATTAGACATGAGAGATTCTGTTTATTTAGCTTTAAGAAAAAACTTTACAAAGCCATAAAAATTAACTGAGTGTGCCAAAATATAATATATATATATATTATTTATTTATATTTAGTATATGTTATTATATATTTTAATAATATCATAATAAATATATTTACTTAATTTTTGTATTATAGCAGCAGAATAATAAGAAAAGTATCATTGTATATATGCAAATCTACTCTTTAACAATTATAGTCTGTAGCTAACTTAGAAATCTCAACTTCGAGATTTAAAATATTTTATTGCTGTATCCAATATCAATTTTCTGTAATCAATTGCTTGAAAATAATATAAAGAAATGAGGAATACATTCATATCCTATAATGAGATCTTGGGTCAAAAGCTTATATAGCCAAGAAATCTGTGCCTTGGAACTATTATTTTTCAAAAGTTTAAAAGATATAACCACTTTTAAACTTTCAACAGCTTTTCATCTTTTCCTAAATAATTCTAACAAGCTAAACAATTTTTCTGGAGGGGAGAATAAATTTGTTTGAAATGAACTCAGAACAGTAACATTCTTTGCCCACTTCTCTATTATCTGTGCGCCAGTGCAAGTTAAAAACATTACAGACTCAGTTCATTTGGGGGCCAAGTACTACAACACAATAATAAAACATGATAGAATGCAGAACTGCAAATGAGCCACTTGAAGAATAGTTAGATAATACAATTGTACATCCAGAACCCAGGTCTGCCTTGTTAGGAATCATAATATTTTCACCCCTACCTTCATATTACTAATTGAGACCAAAACATTTCACTTAAAAGGATTTGATTCTTTGCCATACGTAGTTAGGTGACCTCCTAACAGTACCTAATATTTATGATAGAGCCACTATTGCATGAGGTCACTCAGCCTTCAGAATCAAGGCAACTGGGTTCCATCCATACTTGCTGGAAATGGCACATATGAGACACTATCAATACTCTGATCCATCCTAGATAAACATATTTTATTTTCTCCTTTCCCATCACTTATTTATTCTCTAATAGTTTCTTTCACATGAAGAATAAACTTACTTTACAACAAGTTCTGAATAGCCCATTTTTCTTATCCTAGGGATGCTGTTAATTTTAATTAGTTAATGATTATGAATCATTTTTAGACTCTTAAATGGAAGAAGCTTCAGCACACTAAATTTATTCTTATTACCAAATTGTAAGTATAACAATGCATTAATTATGGTTTTATACAAACCTTAATTATAAGGGATTTACCTCTGGAGATAATTTCAGTGTTGGCAGACCTCTTGATTTGTGAAGTCATGTAAAATTGTTGTGACTAGAAAATGGACTTCTTCTATGGTATGGACTTTATCAATCCATAGTCCTGATTCCGTGTGAATCTCTACTTTCTTTTAAATCAAAATCATGTTCTGCTCTAAGTATTATTCAGCAAGCTTTCCCCTTAAAATTCTTTTTCTGACCAACTCAATGTTCTTCCATTACAGGAAGTAACAGATTAATTAAATCAGCTCATTGGTTTTACATCCTTTGGTAGTACAATGTACATGTTTCTCATACTTGAAATTAACAGTACTTTTATTCTTTCTTTTTTTGTCTACAGAGAAAATGGCATCAACACATAATTTAAGTGGCTCAGAATTAAACTACTAGCATCCTTTAGAATTACCTGCTGAATCAATAGTGAAGCTATACAAATCTTTTCTTCTAGCTTTATTGATTAAAATCCTTCAGGGGCTTTTCATTCCAGCAGGATAAAGAATTAGTGTAAAAGAGCTTTTACCTTTGGACCCAACCTATCTCCAGCTTCTGGTGCTTCCCCATTTTACCACTTCCTCAACCTCCCCTGTACAAGTATACAAGCACACACACAAGCGCACGCACACACACAGTGTTCACAGAACATGGGTCGGCCCACAGTCCTGCAATTACCCGTACACTTCCTTCTTCCTTGATGTTCATCTGCAAATCTTTTTTTGCTGTTTAAATACCATAATTTTTTCCAAGACTTCCTTAATATCCGAGGCAGAATCCATCTTTTATTATCCAGTTTACATCTCTGTTAAGCATTTATTAATTAATGTTATAATCTTATTTTTTATTCTTGTTGTGTCTATGTCTACTATTATATTAAGTTAGGAGGTCTTGAGAACAAGAAAATAAGGTAAGACTAATATTTTTAAAATATCTATCTAACTTGAAAATATGTAGTGTCTTCCCCATTTTTCATGGGATAAAATTGGGTGGCAAAGAGGTCAAGTAATAACCAACATTATTTAGCTAGTGAGTGGCAGAGTCAGGATCTGACTCCAAAGCCTATTATCTTCCATTGTGCAAACAAGACTGTGTCTAGTTCATTTTGAACCCCAAGTGCCTTGCACAAAGCCTGGAAAACAACACTAAATTAATAAATGCATAGATAGATGGATAAATAAAACTCCTATGACATGAATTGGACTAAGAAGGTAGGGATGAACTTTACCAGGAACAAGGTAAGAACACCACAGTGATATCCAGGCTCCAAGCTCTGCCTTCTACCAGCCCAGTCCTGGGTGAGTGACAGCATTCAGGAGGTCACACGACTCGGGCCAGTGCTTGGCCGGGACGGAAGCTCTCAGCACACACCCGGGGTCTGTGACTCAAGCCACTGTCATTTGGGCAGCACCCAATATTGTACTCTCTCTTCTTCCAAATCTATGAATTTTGTACATAGTCCATCATTTTATATTTTATTAAAGGTGACATAATCCTAGAGTACAAAAAGAAGCCCGACCAGGATACACTGGTTCATGTGTTTCAGCAGACTCAATTCTCAATACAGAGTCCATTAGATGAGTAACTTTTACCTACAGGAGGAAAATATAGTTTAAATGAAGAATTCTCCAGTGAAAACTCTGCTCATCACATTACCATTTCCCTAAGAAGACTATGTTCTCCCTATAATTCATTTTTTGATATTGTCTATTAAACAAATTATAAATCTTCCAGATGCAAATATATTGATGTTCATTGTTCGCCTTCTTGTTCCCCCAAAAATCCCTAAGTCAGGCTGTTCCAGTTTGTCTTTTGCTTTCTACTCTTGTTTCCTTATGCATTCAAATTGACAAATGCCCTTGTACATTATTTTTAACCCACCCATAGCTAATGCATCAGTATCTTGTTATGTTTCCTTTGATTTCATTGCTTGCAATGCTGCTATCAGCAGCTCAGAATTGCCAAAGCACTAAGCAGCCCAATTTTTCTTTAATTTCTCAGAAAATTGACAGTTTTATGAACTGTCTCTTTACCTATGCCCCATAAACATGTCAGACTGTGGAAAACCATTCTAATTAAATTCCAGGGGGATTGCAATGGAAGATTATGGCTTCTTGACAGGTTATTAAAAAACAGTTGTTCATATATACACAAGTATGTGTACTGGAGCCTAACATTTGACAGAAGAGTCAAGGAATTAACCCCACTCGCAACTTCAGCTCAACCTGACTAAAGAGAAATGAGTGAAGTGAGTGGGAGAAGACTGCCCCATACAAGCTTTTATTTTTATATTCTTTGTGAGTTCCTATAGATTAGCAGATAGTTTAAAAGGTGTCTGAGGTCTCCACCTTCCTCAATGGATTTTATATGCCTGCTGGAAAAAATTTATATAACTGTTGTCTTTCCAATGAATATTTTCAGATACCAGCATTCCCTTAGAACACATACAATTGAGCTGGTGAAAAAAAAAAAACATAAAATAAAGAGACTTTTTCTCCCTCATAAACTCAGAACAGAAACATCTGGTATTTGGAAAGTCAAATTTAAGAAAAAAAGAAAAAACAAGATAATTCTTCTTCCTGAAAATGTTTTTCAGCATTTGCATTCTTGCCTAATGAATTGTGCATTCTAACTGGATAGGTAAATATTTCAACCTAATTGGAGACAGCCATTTCTTAGATGGTTAAGTTAAAATCCAGTGTCAGGAGGGATGAGTTGTAGAGCTCTCTGTGGAATATATGATTCATAGAAATGAGTATGTTTAATTAATTAGTTAAATTGGGAATTGTGTACCCAGTAAATGATGATTCTGGTTGACATAGTCAAAAGTCATTAAAATCTGATCTTAAAAGTGTACTTTCCCACATCATGCTGCTGAGGTCAGTTTACATACTTGGGCTTTAACAAAGACCATTCCCTTTATCCTCTTCCATGGTCACAGAGTGTACCAGACTTTCTGACAACTATACAAAAACTTCATGCCCACAGTTTACAGGAGAAGTGAATAAGAAAGTATGGCTGGCTCATTGCAAACCCACTATCACCATAACAAAGTCAGTCCAAGTGCCTCTCTTAAAAATAAGGAGCCAGTGGTAACACTTTGTGTAAATGAAAATCTTGCTCTATTTCACCTAGAATATGAGTCCGTTGGCAGTCAGTTCTACTAAAATCAACTTTGAGTCTACTCATAAGTCAGGTCGTATGGCATAATAAACACCACAGCATCTTATAACCCAAATGAGGAAGTAACTCCTAATTCTTAGAAAATTAAATTGGTTTGGGTTAAATTTTTTTTCTTTCTATCTCTTTCTAGCCATATTTACTCTTGCTTTTATCTTCATATCCCCCTCGTTTTCTAGAATCATTTTCCTCTGCCTATGAATATGTGCAACTCTCCTATAGCCTCATAAATAAGTCCTTATCCTGAAACCACTGTCTCTTCCTTCCCTTCAATGTAAGACTTCTTGCAAAGGCACTCAGTCCTACTAAATCAAGCACTTCATCCATGCTAACTGCATGTCAAGTAGCAGTAACCACATATATGTAGTGATTATTGTGTTTGAGAATACAGATTAGAGAATATTTTCTTCATCACAGAAACTTCATCCTGAAGCCACTCTCTCTTCTTTCCCTTCATTATAAGACCTCTTGCAAAAGTATCCCTCCTGCTGCTAATTCTAGCTTGTCTCATCTGCTCACTTAATGCAGACTGCCTTTCCACCACTTCCAATACTTATGGTTCCAATAGGAAGTGGCACCAAAGGTCCACTAAAGAATTTCCAGTCCTGCGACCAGCTGATGGTATGTCTCAACTCCCAACACTGATAAATTACCCACTCCTTGTCTTGAGAATCTGCCCATGTCTACCTTGTCTGTAGCTCCTGATTACCTGTTGATAAACTGCATCTAGCCTTTGGTTGTTGAGGTGTGTGCTGCTGCTGCTCATGCCTACTTCCTGGTTCTCTTAAGATAAACCATCCCAATACACCCTCTCTTAAGTCCTGTTTGGTTACAAGGATTTTCAACCTCTTAATTCTTAAATCAAGTACCACCCATTCCTGGTCATCCCCACGTCTGAAATCTTCCTCTTATATTGGACCAATCTTTGGGTCAATGAGTATACAACCGCAAAATAAAATGACTTGGACCCAATTCCTCTTCTGTTTCGTCCTTCATCTGAGTGTTGCCTCCTGAGAACCTCTCATCTCTTAATTCGCATGCTACCAAACTATGTTCGTTCTTCCTGACTCTATGAAGGTTCTTTCTTTGTCCCCTTCAAAAGCCCCTTATAGTCTTCTTTCTTCCTAAATGAAAAAGATGATGTAAGATTCTTTCTTAAGCCACCTTTACCTCAGTACAATCACTTGAATTAACATCTCCTTAGAGGGCAAGTACCTCAACATAATAAAGGCCATATATGACAAACCCACAGCCAGCATCATATTTAACAGTGAGAAGCTGAAAGTTTTTCCTCTAAGATTGGAAACAAGACAAGGATGCCCACTCTCCCCATTTTTATTCAACATAGTACTGGAGATCCTACCATGGCAATCAGACAACACAAAAAAATAAAAGGCATCCAGATTGGTAAAGAAGAAGTTAAACTCTCACTGTTTGCAGATGACATGATATTGTACATAAAAACCCTAAAGAATCCATTCCAAAACTACTAGATCTAATATCTGAATTCAGCAAAGTTGCAGGATACAAAACTAATACACAGAAATATGTTGCATTCCTATATACTAATGAAAAATTAGCAGAAAGAGAAATCAGAAAATCAATTCCATTCACAGTTGCATCAAAAAGAATAAAACACCTAGGAATAAACCTAACGAAGGAAGTGAAAGACCTATACCCTGAAAACTACAAGACACTCATGAAAGAAATTAAAGAAGATACTAATAAATGGAAACACATCCTGTGCTCATAGATAGGAATAATTAATATTGTCAAAATGGCCATCTGGCCTAAAGCAATCTACAGATTCAATGTAATCCCTATCAAAATACCAACAACATTCTTCAACAAACTAGAGAAAACAGTTCTAAAATTCATATGGAACCACAAAAGACTCCGAATAGCCAAAGCAATCCTGAGAAGGAAGAATAAAGCAGGGGGAATTACACTTCCCAACTTCAAGGTCTACTACAAAGCAACAGTAATCAAGACAATTTGGTACTGGCACAAGAACAGAACCATAGACCAATGGAACAGACTGGAGAGTCCAGATATAAAACCAAGCATGTATGGTCAATTAAAATATGATAAAGGAGCCATGAACATACAATGGGGAAATTGGCAGCCTCTTCAATAGCTGGTGTTGGCAAAACTGGACAGCTACATGCAAGAGAATGAAACTGAATTATTGTCTAACCCCATACAAAAAGTGAACTTGAAATGGATCAAAGACCTGAATGTAAGTCATGAAACATAGGCAAAAATCTCTTGAATATAAACATGAGCAACTTTTTCCTGAATGCATCTCCTTGAGCAAGAGAAACAAAAGCAAAAATGAAGAAATGGAACTACATCACACTAAAAATCCTCTATATAGCAAAGGACACCATCAGCAGAACAAAAAGGCAGCCTACAGCATGGAAGAATATATTTGTAAATGACACATCTGACAAGGGGTTAACATACAAAATATATAAATAACTCACATGCTTCAACAACCAAAAAGCAAATAACCCTATTAAAAAATGGGCAGCGGATATGAACAGACAATTCTCCAAAGAACAAATTCAAATTGTCAACAGGCACATGAAAAGATGCTCCACATCACTAATCATCAGGGAAATGCAAGTTAAGAGCACAATGAGATATCACCTCACACCAGTAAGGATGGCCAGCATCAGAAAAACTAAGAACAACAAAAGCTTACAAGGATGTGGAGAAAGAGGAACCGTCCTACACTGCTGGTTGGAACATAAGCTAGTTCAATCATTGTAGAAAGCAATATGGTGGTTCCTAAGAAAACTAAAGATAGAAGTAATATTTGACCTGGGAATTCCGCTCCTAGGAATTAACCCAAAGATACAACTTCTCAGATACAAAAAGACATATGCACCCCCATGTTTATAGCAGCACTATTTACAATAGCCAAGACATGAAAGCAAGCTAAGTGTCCATCAGTAGATGAATGGATAAAGGAAAGGTTGTACATATACACAGTGGAATACTACTCAGCCATAAGAAAGAAACAAATCCTACCATTTGCAACAACATGGATTGAGCTAGAGGGTATTATGATCAGTGAAATAAACCAGGCAGAGAAAAACAAGCACCAATGATTTCCCTCCTTTGTGGAGTATGGCAACAAAGCAAAACTGAAGGAACAAAACAACAGTGGACTCACAAACTACAAGAAGGGACTAGCGGTTACCAAAGGGGAGGGTGGGGAAGGGAGGATACAGAGGGAAGAAGAGGTTTGAGGGGTATTATGATTTGTACACATGGTGCGGGGGGATCACGGGGAAGCAGTGTGGCACAGAGAAGACAAGTGGTTACTCTGTGGCATCTTGCACTGATGGACAGTGACTGCAACAGGGTATGAGGAGGGGACTTGATAATATGGGTGAATGTAGTGACCACTTTGCTTTTCATGTGAAACCTTCAGAAGAGTGTATATCAATAATACCTTTATAAAAAAATTAACATCTCCTTCTACAGATGTATGGCAATCTCAATATCAAAGACTGCCAATTTTTTTCTCTTTTCTGTTCTTCACTTTAGCCTTAAGTTTCCAGTTGTCTTGTAGACATTTATATTTAGATACCTGTCTACTTTCCTATGTTCCAAATGTTGGTGATTTCGCAAGTCCAATTGCTCTTCCTGACCTTCCTATGCCTGTTAGAGACTATTTTTTCAGGTTCCAAAGTTCATTAACATTTTTGACGCCTGATTTTTGCTGAACGCCTATATTCAGTCAATGACCAAGTATTGCAGCTTTTACCTCTAGAACATCTCTCACATCTGTAGCATCTTGCCCAATTCTATTGCAATTTTCATCGACTTTTATTGCATTTATTGTAATACACCTGTAATTAATTTCTTTGTAGTTTCTCCTCACCTAACATAAAAAATCTGTCACCTTAAAATTTGGTTTCAATCAAGTTATCCATCAGTTTAAAAATACTGAATTATAATGATAAGATAATTCAACATTGCCTACAGTTCTTGGAACCAATTCCCCACAGCCATCTCAATCTTAAATCTACCTACCTTCTGATCCTTTGGGTAGACTTACAAAAGAGTTTTTCTGCCTTAACTCCTCTCTCAACTCTTAGAAATGCC
The DNA here is from genome assembly GCF_040802235.1 of Manis javanica. Taxonomy (NCBI): domain Eukaryota; kingdom Metazoa; phylum Chordata; class Mammalia; order Pholidota; family Manidae; genus Manis; species Manis javanica. Next base: position 5,618,633 of record NC_133171.1, read on the forward strand.
TTTCTTCTACCTTCTGAAGCTTCATTCCACTATCGCAGATTTTTTTTAATGTTGCCCTTTATTATTCCAAGTCTAGGACAGGATTTAAGATAAGCCTGAATATCTTGTTAGGAAAGCAAGGAATCTATGAAGGACTAGTAGGATCATCTTCTAGGTCACAAGGTCAACATGAAGCATCCAGTGGCCAAAAGTGGGGGTCCAGCTAGCCAAAATGGATCATATCTGAAATGGATTATAAAACATCAAATACATGAATAGTTATGAGTTTATAGTGATATTATTAAATGTCATGAGAAAATGTTTCCTATCCTTTAAGGTCCATTTCTGAAGTTAGCTTGTCCATATATCACTTTTTTATTCCCTTAAATGACTTCGTTAGCTTCCTTCTTTGAATTCCTGTAACATCTCACTTTTACTACTAATACTCCATTTTTCCTAATACATGTAGGAGCTTGTGGTTCCTACACAAATATTGGCAGTTGTGGAAAGGAAGTCTGCATTAAGTGAACAGATGAGACAGCTAGAATTAGCAGCATGGAATACTTCTGCAAGAGGTCTTACAGTGAAGGGAAAAAAGAGAGAGAGAGGCTTCAAGATGAAGTTTATATGATGAAGAAAATATTCTCTAATCTGCATTGTGAAACACGAAGTCACTATGTATATGTGGCTACTGCTACTTGACATATGGTTAGCATGGCTGAGGCACTTAATTTTATTTTATTTTAATTAATTTAATTAATTTAATTAAAATGTCACCTGTAACTAGTAGCTACAGTATGGTATAGTACAGCTCTAAATAATAATATGAAGGACATATGATTCATGAAATCACTTTGAGAAGTAAAGATTTCATTTCAAATATATGTAATTTTTTTATTTTCTTTTAATCTGCATTATTAAATGTTCACCCCAACTAGTATAGTTACTATACGTCAATATAGAAATGTTATAGAATTATTGACTTTTTCTCTGTATTTTCATTCCTGTGACTAATTTACATTGTGATGGAGATTTTTGTGCCTCTTTATCCCCCACATCTACTTCACCCCCAGAGCCAAACCCTCCCCCAGTATAAACACCAGTCACTTCTAAGTGTCTATGAGTCTATTGCTCTTTTGAGTCCATGTATAAGTGAAATCATGAGGTATTTGTCTTTCCACATATAAGTGAAATCATGTGGTATTAGATTTTAGATTCTATATATAAGTGAAATCATGTGGTATTTGTCTTTCTCTGCCAGGATTATTTTACTTAGCATAATACCCTCTAGGTCCATCCATGGACCTAGATTTCTTTCTTTTTTATGGCCAAATAATATTCCTGTGGGTGGTGTGTGTGTGTGTATACATACACTACATCTTCTTTATCCATTCATCTATTGATGGACACTTTGGTTGCTTCCTTATCTTGACTACTGTAAATACTGTGGCAATAAGCATAGGGGTGCATATACCTTTTTGAATCAGGGAGTTTGTTTTTTGGGGGTAAATTCCTAGATGTGCAGTTACTGGGTTGTATGGTATTTCTATTTTAAGTTTTTCAAGGAATTTCCATACTGTTTTCCACAGTGGCTGCACAAACTTTTGTCCCCACCAGCAGTGTTGAAGGGTTCCCTTTTTTCCACATCCTCACCGACACCTATTATTTCTTGCCTTTCGGACATTGGCCATTCTGACTGGTGTAATTCGGTGTCTCACTGTGGTTGTGATTCGCATTTGCCTGACGATCGGTGATGAGGAGCATCTTTTCGTGTGCCTGCTGGCCATTTGTACGTCTTCTTTGGGAAATTGTCTATTCAGGTCCTCTGCCCATTTTTCAATTGGGTTATTTGGTGTTTTGGTGTTGAGCCATATGAGTTCTGTATGTATTTTATATGTTAGCCCCTTATTAGATACATCATATGTGAATAAATCTTCCCATATCATAGGAAGCCTTTTTGTTTTTTTGATGGCTTCCTTTGCTGTGCAGAAGCTTTTTAGTTTGATGTAGTCCCACTTGTTTAGTTTTGCTTTTGTTTCCCTTGCCTGGGGAGATGTATCCAGAAAAAATTACTCATGCTTCTGTTCAAGAGATTTTTGGCTAAGAAAACTTCTAAGAGCCTCATGCTTTCATGTCTTATATTTAGGTCTTTAGTCTGTTTCAAGTTAACTTTTGTGTTTGGTATTAGACAATGATCCAGTTTCATTCTCTTGCCTGTACCCGCCTTGTCTTCCAAACACCATTTGCTAAAAAGACTGTCTTTTCCCCATTGTACATTCTTGCTTCCTTTGTCATATATTAATTGACCATATATGTGGGAGTTTATAAATCTGGGTTCTCTATGGTGCTCCATTGATTTATGTGTCTGTTATTGTGTCAGTAATATATGTTTTATTACTGTAACTTTGTAATATAGCTTGAAGTCAGGGAGTGTAATACCCCCAGCTTTGTTCCTTTTTCTCGAGATAGCTTTGGCTATTTGGGGTCTTTTGTGGTTCCATATAAATTTTAGAATTTTTTGTTCTAGTTAATTGAAAAATGCCATTGGTATTTTGATAGGGACTGCACTGAATCTGTAAATTGGGCAGGATGGCCATTTGGACAATATTAATTCTTCTTATTCATGAGCATGGTATAGATTTCCATTTATTTCCATTTATTCATGTCTTCTTCAGTTTTTTTCATAAGAGTCTAAAACTATAAGTTTTCAGGATACAGATCTTTTACCTCCATGGTTAGGTTTATTTCTAGGTATTTTATTCTTTTTGTCTCAATTATAAATGTAATTTTTTTCTTGATTTCTCTTTCTGCTAGTTCATTGTTAGTATATAGAAAGCCAGAAATTTCCATATATTGATTTTGTATCCTGTGACTTTGCTGAATCCATTTATTAGTTCTAATAGTTTTTTGGTAGGATATTTAGGGTTTTCTACATACAGTATCATGTCATCTGCAAATAGTGAGAGTTTTGCTTCTTTCTTACCAATTTGGATACCTTTAACCTCTTTATCTTATCTGATTGCTGTGGCTAGGATTTCTAGTACTATGATGAATAAAAGTAGTGAGAGTGGACATCCTTGTCTTATTCTTGATCTTACAGGAAAATCTTTCAGCTTTTCACCATTGAGTATGATGTTACTTGTGGGTCTGTCATAGATGGCCTTTATTATGTTGAGGTATGCAACCTCTGTACCCATTTTGTTCAGCTATAGAGTCATCTGGTCCTGGACTTCAGTTTGTTGGGAGTTTTTTGATTACCAATTCAATTTTATTACTTGTAATCAGACTGTTCAGACTTTCTGCTTCTTCTTGGGTCAGTTTGGGACAATTGCACCTTTCTAGAAATTTTCCCATTTCTTCTAGATTGTCCAAATGTACATAAATTTTCTGTTAGTGGTAAATTACCCATTCTTCAACCATAAGAATTCTAGTAAGAACCAATACCTTAGGAGACCAAAAATTTTAAGTATTTTATTTTTGTTTGTTTTCTTCATTTTTAAAGTTAATTTTACTTTATTAATTATGCATAACTTTTATGTCTGTTACTGCAAATAACATAAGAAAAAGGGAATAACCTTATAGTAGCCTCTTAGGTTACAATTATCAATATCAATTTTACTGCTGCTCTGTGAAGTTGGTTATGGGTTATGTAAGAAACTACTTTTGGATAATTATAAAGAATAGACAAATAACAGAGGAATAGAATAATTTTAAACATCTTAAGAAACTAAGGTTCTTATATCTGTCTTATTATTGGAAAAATAATAAACATAAAGTAGTCTGGCTTATTATTTCCTTTCCACAGCAATCCCTACAAAAATTGTTAAACACTGTTTTCAGCACTTCACTCTCTCTTGATTCTCCTTTATCAAACATTGTATAAATTCCCATTCTTGACAGCTTTTCTGGATGACTTTTATTATGTCATTACCAAGGTAACTTTAAGAAACTGAATAAATGCATCTGGAAATCTAAACTAACAGAACTATCAACTTATGCCAAAACTATAGTAACAAAGTAAAGTGGAGATTTAAGGTAAATGATTGGATAATTCAAGATTCAAATGATATTTTAACCTCAACATATGAATTATCTAGTTCGGCTCTGTCCATATCACATTCTGTGATGAAGAAAATGTTCTCTAATCTGAATTGTCCAACACAATAGTCACTGCACATATGTAGCTATTGTCATTTGGTATGTGGTTAGCATGGCTGAACAACTTAGTTTTTTATTTTAGTTTAGTTTTATTAATTTGATTAAATTGTTATAGTGACTAGTAGCTATAGTACTAGACATTATAGATCTGAATAATTGCTTCCGTCCTTGACTTCTAATTACTTAGTATTGATATTTTCAGTAACAAGTGTGCACAAGCAAAAAGCACCGATAGACCATTCACAACTGAAAATATAACTACTAATAATAATTTTTTATCTTTTATATGTTCTAAGCACTATTCTGTTCTTTACATATGTCATCTGACTTAATACTCAGAACATCCACATGACATAAGGACCACAAATATTTAGGTTTTGCAAAACAGAAAAAAAAATCACAGAGAATTTAAGTAATTCCTTCAATAATCTAGTAGTTGGCAGCATCAGAATTTGTACTCAAGTGGTCAGACTCCAAAGCTCATGAAGTTGTTCTTTGTTACTGTTGGTGGGAATATAAATTGATGCAGTCCCTATGGAAAATAGTAGAGAAGGTTCTCAAAAAATTAAAAATAAAACTGCCATATGATCTAGAAATTTCAGTTCTGGGTATTTATCCAAAGGAAAGGAAAACACTAACTCAAAAAGATGTCTGTACTCCCACATTCATAATAGCATTATTTACAATAGCCAAGACATGGGACAACCTAAGTATCCATAAAAAGATGAACTAATAAAGAAGATGTGGCATATATTCAATGGAATGTTATTCAGCCATAATAAAAAAACAAGGAAACACTACCATTTGTGATAATAGGATGTACACTGAAGGCATTATGTTAAGTGAAATAAGTCAGACAAAGAAAAACAAATACTATATGGTTTCACTTACATGTGGAATTAAGGAGGAAGCAAGGAGACAAGGAAGGAAGGAGGGAGAAAAACTCAAAAAAAGAGATCAGATTTGTGGTTACGAGATGGAGGATGAAGAAAAGGAGAAATGGACAAAGGTGGTAAAAAGACACAAACTTGCAGTTATAAGATAAATAAATCCTTGGGGTGGAATGTACAAAGTGATGACTATAGCTAATACTAACACTGTTGCATGATATATGAGAAAGTTTTTTAAAGTAAACCCTGAGTTCTCACCATAAGGAACATTTTTTTTCTTCTTTTCCTCCTTATTTTCTTTTTATCTGTAAAAAAGATGAATGTTAGATGAACTTATTGTGTTAATCATTTCACAGTATATATAAATCAAGCCATAATACTGTATGACTTAGTCAGTGATGTATGTCAATTATTTATTAAAAAACAGGGGAAAACAGGACAAAATTATTAAGTAACATTAACAATTAAAATATACACAGGTAGTCATAGGTTGTCATTTTATCAATGGACAGAACTTGATACAATATAACTGTTCAGCAACAGCTTCATAATTAAGTGACTATGATGTTCAATGGTATATTAAGCATAATAAAAATAATGTTTAAGTAATGACATGGGAAAAGTTCTAATATAAAATTTTATGTAAGGTTAAGATTAAAAACTGGAACCTATGTGTATTATGATGACAATTTTAAGGAGAAATTATTGCTCACAAAATTATGATAATTATGTTGTAGTACAAGAAATGTTGTTCCACTTTTTTCCAAATTAACATACATGGGATCTGAGGAGAGTAAGTTATTCAAATTGAAAAATTTAACACCATGCTGCTAATCTGGGAGAGTCTTAGAAGTGCAGAATCCCAGGTCCCACTCCAGAATTACTGATTAGAATCTACATTTTAACAAGAATTCCAGGAGATTTTTATGCATTTAAGATCAAAAGCACTGATGCAGAATGCTGCAGGTAATCAACACTCCTGCTGCTTCTTGGAATCTACCTTTCTGGCTATGACAACTAACTGAGAACTGAGGTCTGTCCCTTAATCGTTAAGGGCTTTTTTCCATATACCATATTTTCATAAATGAGGATTAATCCTACCATCATTCTTGAGAACTTCGGTATATATGTAGATCATTCATTAAACCCTCCAGACTTCCAGAATCTTGACTTTCTTAACTCTAAATGTTTTCTCCAGCTCACAGTAGTGCCTCACTCCAATGGTTGCCCCTAGATCTGGGATGAATACATAGGAGCTATAAAATCTTCGTGACAACTAGACATCCATCCTCCTAATTCATCCTGCAGAGTTGCCATAGAATTCTTCATAAAATGCTGTAATATTTTATCATGATTGCTTCCTATTCAACTATTCACTATTACCTCCTTTACAGCATCTACCAGATTGTTTCATAATTTTTGTGCTTATGCATCTTTTCCCTCTTTCCACCTCCCAACCCTTACAGAATGAGAAAATGTCCTATTATCTCTGTGACGAAAGCTTTTAACCAGTTCCTGTCTCAAAGCAGGCACAATATTGTTTGAACAATGGGCACAGTCATAAGGTTCTTTCCACTTTCAAGAATCTACTCTCAGCCATGTGAACTAAGTACAATCACCCCCACTGTGCAAATGAGGAAACTAATGTCCATGACTTGCCAAAAATTGGAAATGGAGTATGTAACCCAGTTTAGGTAAAAACTCAGGTATTTTGCCTCTATTAAACACAATTTTTCATTTCAGTAGGTTTTTTTTCATTTATAATTCTGCCTAAATTTCAAGCCCAGTCAGTCTGTCCTCTTCCCGCCTATCCAGTGGTAAGCCTGTACTTTCTTTGGTATATTCATTGACCCACGTATACCATGCTTCTTTCTTTCTCCATGTCTATATTCATAACTGTTGGCCTAAAGGAATGCCTTAATCCTTAAACAAATCCAACTCATCATTAATCCAGTCTCTAAAATTCTATTGCATTGTTACACAGTCCTGCACAATTTTAGTATATGTAGTCCTTGCATGACTCTAACATGCACAAATTACAATTACCCTGGTTTACTTCAATAACAACAATTTCCCCACAACCTGGTTCCAATTGCAGTTACCATGGCATATTAACTGTGAGTAATTGTGTAAAGTAAAACTTTGCTACTAACTCTATAGTTCACAAATCAATATGTAAATAACAGATGTGTATCACGATCAGTGACCAACCCTGCCACTTCATTCAGGGGCTGTTGGTGATCAGTCACTATGCATCTGCTACCAGTTCACAAAAAGACAGCAAAGCAGGTAGTTGTGTTGACTACTTGTCTGTCTGTGATAAAAGCCAAGTAGCATCTTACAAAAATGGATAACCAAAAAAAGCGAACTGGTAAACAAAGATGAAAACGTAGCAAAGAAATGAAAAGTGGTAACACTAGAAGTGACAGTAGAATCAGATAGAAAATGGAGTTAGTGGAAGAAATAGCTGACTTTTGGAAAACTGGCACTGCTGTTTTTCAAGAGATTCTAGATATGCAGCCAGAGGAACTCAATGAAGGTGAACTTACTGACATAAATGGAAAAAATGGTTGTGAGGGAAAGGATGAAAAAGAAAAATCTTCACATATATTTAATATCTGAAGCTGATCAAAACTTAGAAAGGAGCATGAAAAATTTGCCAAGGCTAGAAAATATGGATGATGCATACATATCAGATGTTATGCTAAAAGAATAAGGCAACCACTACTGTAACTAGTCTCTATGTAATTTATCAAAAAATGAAATATTTTAATTCACAATATTTGTAATTTTTTCAATTACACGGTACTAAGTATTAGTTTTAGTAACTTTTCATTTCCCTATACAGTACAAGTGTTCTCAGTGGTTTAAAAACTGTATTAATGCTATAGGACAATATTCATTTTATCCATTGATTGTTATTTTTTTTATTAAGGTATCATTGACATACAATCTTATGAAGGTTTCACATGAGCAACATTGTGGTTTCTACATTCACCCATATTATCAAGTCCCCCCCTCATGCCCCATTGCAGTTACTGTCCATCAGCATAGTAAGATGCTATAGAGTCACTACTTGTCCTCTCTGTGCTACACTGCCTTACCCATGCCCCTATGTTATACGTGCTAATCATAATACCCCTAAATCTCCTTCTCCCTCCCTCCCCACTTGCTGTTTCCACCTCCTTTCCCTTTGGTAACCTCTAGCCTCTTCTTGGAGTCTCTGAGTCTGCTGCTGTTTTGTTCCTTCAGTTTTTGCTTTGTTGTTATACTCCACATATGAGTGAAATCATTTGATACTTGTCTTTCTCCACCCTGCTTATTTCACTGAGCATAATACCCTCTAACTCCATCCATGTTGTTGCAAATGGCAGGATTTTTTTTCTTCTTATGGCTGAATAATATTCCATTGTGTATATGTATATTCACCCATATTATCACCCCATCTTCTTTATCCATTCATCTACTGATGGACACTTAGGTTGCTTCCATTTCTTGGCTATTGTAAATAGTGCTGCGATAAACATAGGGGTGCATCTGTCTTTCTGAATCTGGATCTTATTTTCTTCAGGTGAATTCCTAGGAGTGGAATTCCTGGGTCAAATGGTATCTCTATTTTTAGTTTTTTGAGGAACCTCCATAGTAGTTTCCACAATGGTTGAATTAATTGACATTCCCACAAACAGTATAGGAGGGTTCTCCTTTCCTCACTTCTATGCCAGCATTTGTTGTTCCTTGTCTTTTCGATAGTGACCATCCTAACTGGTGGGAGATAATATCTCATTGTGGTTTTAATTTTCATTTCCCTGACAATTAATGATGTGGAACAACTTCTCATGTGCCTGTTGGCCATCTGAATTTCTACTTTGGAGAAGTGTCTGTTCAGATCCTCTGCCCATTTTTTAATCAGATTACTTGCTTTTTGGGTGTTGAGGCATGTGAGTTTTACATGTATTTTGGATGTTAACCCCTTATCAGATATGTCATTTATGAATATATTTTCCCATACTATAGGGTGCTGATGTTGCCCTTTACTGAACAGAAGCTTTTTAGTTTGATGTAGTCCCATTTGTTCATTTTTGCATTTGTTTTCCTTGCCTGAGAAGATGTGCTCAGAAAAAATTGCTCATGTTTATATTCAAGAGATTTTTGCCTATGTTTTTTCTAAGAGTTTTGTGGTTTCATGACTTACATTTTGAGTTTAATTTTGTGTATGGAGTTAGACAGTAATCCAGTTTCATTCTCCTACATGTAGCTGTCCAGTTTTGCCAACAGAAGTTGTTAAAGAGGTTGTCATTTCCCCATTATATATCCATGGTTCCTTTATCGTATATTAATTGGCCAAATCTGTGTGGGTTTCTATCTGGGCTCTCTATTGTATTCCACTGGTCTATCAGTCTGTTCTTGTGCCAGTACTAAGTTGTCTTGATCGCTGTAGCTTTGTAGTAGAACTTGAAATTAGGGAGTGTATTCCCACCAGCTTTATTCTTCCTTTCAAGATTGCATTGGCTATTCAGGAACTTTTGTGGTTCCATATAAATTTTAGAACTATTTGTTCTAGCTTGTTGAAGAATGCTATTGGTATTTCGATAGGGATTACATTGAATCTATAGGTTGCTTTAGGCAGGATGACCATTTTGACCATATTAATTCTTCCTAGTCATAAGCATGGGATATATTTCCATTTATTGGTATCTTCTTTAATTTCTCTCATGAGTGTCTTGTAGTTTTCATGGTATAGGTCTTTATCCTCTTTGGTTAGGTTTATTACTAGGTATTTTATTCTTTTTGATGCAATCATCAATGGAATTACTTTCCTGATTTCTCTTTCTGCTAGTTCATCAGTTGTATATAGGAATGCAACAGATTTCTGAGTATTAATTTTTCATCATGCAGCTTTGCTGAAGTCAGTTATGCTAGTAGTTTTGGGGTGGATTTTTTAGGGGTTTTTTTATGTACAATGTCATGTCATCTGCAAACAGTGACAGTTTAACTTCTTCCTTACCAATCTGGATATCTTTTATTTCTTTGAGTTTTTTGATCGCCATGGTTAGGACCTCCAGTAATATGTTAAATAAAAGTGGTGAGAGTGGTCATCCTTTTATCATGTTCCCAACCTTAAAGGAAAAACTTTCAGCTTTTCACTGTTGAGTACGTTTTTGGTTGTGGATTTGTTGTATACGGCCTTTATTATGTTGAGGTACTTGCCCTGTACACCATTTTGTTGAGAATTTTTGTCATGAATGGATGTTGAATTTTTTCAAATACTTTTCAGCATCTATGGAGATGATCATGTGGTTTTTGTCCTTTTTGTTGATGTGAAATATGATGATGATGGGTTTTCAAATATTGTACCATCCTTGCACTCCTAGAATAAAACCTACTGTATCATGATAATGGTTTTTTGATGCATTTTTGAATTCAGTTTGCTAATAATTTGTTAAGCATTTTTGAATCTTTATTCATCAGGGATATTGGTCTGTAATTTTCTTTTTTGTGGTGTCTTTGCCTAGTTTGGGTATTAAAGTGATGCTGGCCTCATAGAATGAGTTTGAAAGTATTCCCTCCTCTTCTAGTTTTTGGAAAACTTTAATTAGATATTCTATAACTGTTTGATAAAATTCAGCAGTGAAGCCATCTCGTCTGGGAGTTTTGTTCTTAGGTAGTTTTTTGATTACCAATTCAATTTTATTTCTGGTAATTGGTCTGTTTAGATTTTCTGTTTCTTTCTGGGTCAGTCTTGGTAGGTTGTATTTTTCTAGAAAATTGTCCACTTCCTCTAGGTTATCCAGTTTGTTAGCATATAATTTTGCATAGTATTTTCTAATAATTCTTTGTATTGCTGTGGTGCCCTTAGTGATTTTTCCTTTCTCATTTCTGATTCTATTTATGTGTGTAGACTCTTTTTTTCTTGATAAGTCTGGTTAGGGGTTTCTCTATTTTGTTTATTTTCTCAAAGAACCAACTCCTGCTTTCATTAATTCTATTGTTTTATTCTTCTCAATTTATTTACTTCTCTGATCTCTGTTATATCCCTCCTTCTACTGATTCTGGGCCTCAGTTGTTCTTCTTTTTCTAGTTCAATTAATTGTGAGTTAAACTGTTCATTTGGGATTGTTCTTCTTTCTTGATATGATCCTTGTATTCCTATATCCTTTCCTCTTGGAACTGCCTTCACTACATCTCACAGAAGTTGGGGTGTTGAGCCATTGTTTTCATTTGTCTCCATATATTGCTTGATCTGTTTTTATTTGGTCATTGATCCATTGATTATTTAGGAGCCTGTTGTTAAGTCTCCATGTGTTTGTGGGCTTTTCTGTTTTCTTTGCACAATTTCTACTTTCATACTTTGTGGTCTAAGAAGTTGGTTGGTACAATTTCCATCCTTCTGAATTTACTGAGGCTCTTTTTGTGGCCTAGTATGTGATCTATTCTGGAAATGTTCCATGTGCAGTTAGAAGAATGTGTGTCCTGCTCTTTTGGGTATAATTTTCTGTAGATGTCTGTTAGGTCTACCTGTTCTAATGTAATGTTCAGTGCCTCGGTCTCCTTACTTATTTTCTATCTGTGGATCTGTCCTTTGAAATGGGTGGTGTGTTGAAGTCTCCTAAAATGAATGTATTGCATTCTATTTCTTGCTTTAATTCTGTTATTATTTGTTGCACAAATTTAGGTGCCCCTATGTTGTGTACACAGATATTTACAATGGTTATATCTTCTTGTTGGACTGACCCTTTTATCATTATGTAATGTCCTTCTTTGTCTCTTGTTACTTTCTTTGTTTTGATGTTTATTTTGTCTCATACAAGTACTGCAACTCCTGCTTTTTTCTCCCTGTTGTTTTCATGAAATATCTTTTTCCATCCCTTCACTTTTAGTCTGTGTATGTCTTTAGGTTTGAAATTAGTCCCTTGTAGGCAGCATATAGATGGATCTTCTTTTTTTTATCCACTCTGTAACTCTATGTCTTTTGATTGGTGCATTCAGTCCACTTACATTCACAGTGATTATCTATAGATATGTATTACAAGCTTTAGATTGATGATTACCAAAGGTTCAGGGGCAGCTTCTTCACTATTTAACAGTCTAACATAACTCTCTTATTACACTATTTCAAATACAATCTAAAGGCTCTCTTTTTTTCTTTTTCTCCCTTCTTTTTCTTTCTCCCCATCTCTTTATATGTTAGGTATCATATTCTGTACTCTTTGTGTATCTCTTGACTGACCTTTTGGCTGTTTGATTTAATTTTGCATCTGCTCATTAATTACTTGGTCTACTTCCTTTACTATGTTTTTATTTCCTCTGATGACACCTATTTAGCCTTAGGAGCACTTCCATCTAGAGCAGCCCCTTTAAAATACACTGTAGAGATGGTTTGTGGGAGGTAAATTCTGTCAATTTCTGCTTATCTGAAAATTGTTTAATACTTCAAGTTTAAATGATAATCTTACCAAATAGAGTATTCTTGGTTTGTGGCCCTTCATTTTCATTGCATTAAATACATCATGCCACTCCCTTCTGGACTGGAAGGTTTCTATGAGAAGTCTGATGATAACATGATGGGCTTTCCTTTCTATGTGATCCTTTTCCTCTCTCTGGCTGCTTTCAATACTCTCTCCTTGCCCTTGATCTTTGCCACTTTAATTACTATATGTCTTGGTGTTGTCTTCCTAGGGTCCCTTGTGTTGGGATATCTGTGCATTTCCATGGCCTAAGAGACTATTTCCTTCCCCAAATTGGGGAGGGGAAGCTTTCAGCAATTATTTCCTCAAAGATTTTCTATCCCTTTCTCTCTCTCTTTTTCTGGTACCCCTATAATGCTAATATTGTTCCATTTGGATTAGTCACACAGTTTTATTTTTGTTCTTTCATTCCTAGAGATCCTTTTTTCCCTCTGTGCCTCAGCTTCTTTGTATTCCTGTTCTCTAATTTCTATTCCATTTACCATCTTCTCTACTTCTTTTAATCTGTTTTTACATCCATGCATCATATATTTCATTTCAAATACTGTATTTTTCAAGGCTTCTATCTCTTTCTTGAAGTTATCCTTTAGATCTTGAATATTTTTCTGTAGCTCTGTGAGCATGTTCATGATTTTTATTTTGAAATCTTTATTGAGAAGATTGGTGATTTCAGTTTCACTTAACCCTCTTTCTGGTGTTTGAGGAATTTTGATTAGAACAAGTTTACTTTTCTATTTCATAATCCTAATGAATAATATGAAATAGTAACTTTGTGTAGGCAGCACCCTCTAGTGCCCAGAAGCTCTACTCTCTGTAGCAGCCCAGCACCTGGAGCAATGGCAGAGGTTGTAGGTGAGTGGCACCATTGCCTGCCAGGAGGAAAGTGCTCTTATTTGCTTTCCAGCCACAGTGCCTGCCTCCACTGTCAGGGCCTGTGGGCCAAGCACACTGGGAAGAACCTCTTCATTATGCCCCTGTAGATTCCATAGGCTGGGCTTCCCTCTGGCTGGCCTGGCACAGTGGCAGGGCCAGCAGATTTGCGAGCAGGTGCCGGTTAGAGGAAGGAGAGGCATGTTGCACATGGCAGTACAATGCCTCAGTGCTGCATTGCCAGCCAGTTGGATGGAGTGCCTGAAGTTCTTGAAAGTTCCCAAGCTGCTGGACTGACTGAGCTGGGACAATTTTGTCCACTTGTCTTTTCCTCTGAGCAGCAAGCTCTGTGTAATCCTTGCCCCTTTAGCACACCTTTTGCTGTTGGAAAGTCTTTCAAAGTGCCTGCTTTTCTTTTGTGTCGGAGCAGCCAGTTATGGGTGCCTGTTCTCCACCAGTGGCTGGAATCTTAGTCTCTGAATATTCTGTCTGTCTTTGCTCTCCAACCCCACTAATCATCAGAGCACCATGTAATGTGGGTTCATCTTCCCAGGTTAGATCTCCAAGGGTAGGTAGTTAGCAGTCCTGGGTTTCTACTCCCTCCCTACTCCATTTCTCTTCCTCCTGCCAGTGAGCTGGGGTGAGGGGTGGGAGCTTTGGTCACGCCAGATCGTGGCTTTGCTACTTTACCCTTTTCCATGAGGTCTTCTCTTTTCCCCAGATGTAAGCCATCTGTTGCAGTCTTCTTTTGGGTCACTTTCAGGATTAGTTGTATTTGCTGTATTGTCATGTTATATGTAGTTTTGGGAGAAGGTTTCTGCCTCACTTCTCATGCTGCCATCTTTTTCCCTACTCCATAGGTCCAGGTTTTATTGAGAAACCCTCCATTGATTATTAAAATCTCTCTGCATCTTCTACAAATGCAATAACCAATAGAATGAAAATGCAACCTATAGGATGGGTGAATGTATTTGAAAACTATATTTCTGATAAGAGATTAATATTATAAATATGTAAGTCCTTAACTCAGAATCAAATCCAACTAACTCAATTAGAAAATGATCTAAGGACTGAGTAACAGTACTCAAATTAAGATATACAAATGGTCAACAGGTACATGAAAATGTGCTCAACCTCACTAATCATCAGGAAATGCTAATCAAAACCACAGAGATATCAACTCACCCCTGTTAGAAGACTAAATGAATATTGGTGAGGGTGTCTCAAAAAGGGAACTCTTGTACACTTTTGGTAGGAATGTAAATTGGTAAGGCCGTTATGGAAAATGTTACACAGTTTCCTCAAAAGAAATTAAAGTAAATCTACGATATGATTCAGCATTCCCACATATCATCAAAGGATGTGGTGATTTCTGGGAGTGAGAAGAAGGATATATGAAGATCAAAGACCATAGATGCATGGATTTATGTCTGGGCTCTCAATTCTCTTTCTATCCTTTAGGCAATACCACACTATTTTGATTACTATAATTTTGTAGTGAAATTTTAAATCATAAAATGTGAATCCTCCAACTTTGTTCCTCTCTGAGATTGTTTTGGCTATTCAGGATCCCTTGCAATTTTACACAGTTTTACAATTAGCTTTTTGATTTCTGTATTAAAAAAAAGATTTTTGAATTTTGATAGGTATTCTATTGAATGGATAGCCCAAATTGAGAAATTTTTTCAATCTTAACTATATTAACTCTTCCAATCCACTAACATGGGATGTGTTTCTGTTTATTCAACTCTTATAATTTTATTTTGTAGTTTTCAGGGTGCAAATTTTGCACTTCTTTGGTTAAATTTACTCTTTTTTGATGCAGTTGTAAAAGGAACTGTTTTCTTAATTTAGATTGCTCATTGCTGGTGTATAAAAATACAACCAATTTTTATCTATTAATCTTGTATCCTGAAGCTTTTCTGAATTTGTTGAATAGCTCTAATTGTTTTGTTGTGTGTCTGTGTGTGTGTGTGTGTGTGTGTGTGTGTGTGTGTGTGTGTGTGTGTGTTGTGACATCCTTAGGATTTCCCATATGTAAGATCATTCCATCTGTGAATAGAGATAGTTTTACTTCTTCCTTTCCAAGCTGGTCTATTTCTTTCTTTTGCCTAATTGCTCTGACCAGACTGCCAGTATAATGTTGATTAGAAATGGCCAGGGTTTTTGTCTTGTTTCTGATCTTCTAGGGAAAGCATTTACTCTTTCACCATTAAGTAGCGTTGGCTGTGAGTTTTACATAAATGCCCTATAGAACCTTAAGCAATTTCCATTTTATTCCTAGTTTGTTAGGTGTTTTTTTTCTACATCATGAAAGGATATTGGATTTTGTCAGATGCTTTATCTGCATCAAATGAGATGATCAGTAGATTTTCTTCCTTTGTTCTATTAATGTGGTATATTGCATTGATTGACGCTTGTGTGTTGAAGCACCAATGAATTTCTGGGATAAATCCCACTTGATCATGTGGTACAATTCTTTGAATGTGCTGTTGAAATTGGTTTCCTAGTATTTTGTTGGGGATTTTTGCAGTCTATTCATAAGGGGCATGAGTCTCTAGTTCTCTTCTCTTGCTTGCTATCAAAAGTAGTGTTGGCCTCATAGAAGCAGTTAAGGGCTCCTCTTTCACTTGGTCAGAGGGTTTGAGAAAGATTTCCGTTCATTCTTCTTTAAACTTTTGGTAGAATTTAAAATTAGTATATTTTTCAGTTTCTCTGTGTGTGTGCATATGTGTGTGTACACATGTACATATCCCTCACTGTGCTTCGAAGACATAGAAAAAGAGATGCATAATGTGTAGATTATATAAACCAAGAAGGAAAAATCATTTTTTAAAAAAGACGTGTAAATCAACTTAAACATACAAAACTTTCTGCAAATATGCTCATTCTGTTAGTATGTTCCTCTAACACCTCCCAGCCAGGCCTTGAAATAAATTTTCAAAAGTCTAGCATGCAGGAGTGGTTCAAACATTCACTATAGATAGAAAAAAGAGGAACAGGCTCTACTAAGTGGCTTGAAAGCAAACCTCCGAGGTAATACACTCATCCACCTTCCAAGAGAAATGATGTAAAAATTCATAAATGGATTAACAAGCAGAACTGTGGCTGAAGAAAACCAGATTAGCTCTGCCAAAGATGATAGCCATAAAATGCAGCAAGAAAATATCCAACAATGGAAAAGAGAAATTATCTGCTGGTAAAAATTCATGATTCTGAAAATAGACACCACACAGCCTAATTTAATAATTGTGGGATCCTTGATGGGAGGAAGAAGAAGGATATGGTTGAATCTTTTTCAAAATTTAATTAAAACCAACATGGCACTTATCCTTTGCTCCTCCAAGATGCAAGCCGTTTCACAGTGTACCAACAGAGAAGCCTCGGTCAGAGGCAATGACTCACCACATTTTTCAGAAGGGGATTTTAAGAATCAAAGAAACACAGTTTAAAATCACAAGGAATGAAGCTCCCCATGCAGCTTCCAGTTCTGTCCTTGTCTAGCGATTCGCTGCACGCTTCTGCTGTGCTGTGCACAGCCTCGGTTCATCCGCCAGGAGGGCTCGTCACCTGCTGGCCTAGGCAGCACTGCAGTCTCTGGGGCCTGCACTGCTCACTGGGAAAAAGTGTTTTCTCTTCCGTGCCCAGGAGGGAAACTTACAAGGTCGCCCCCAGACTTAAAGGGAAGCTGAGATTCTAAGGAGTCATTTCGGTCTGCTTGCTATTTGGTGAGATATGAACCCCACTGCTAGATGTTTCTCTGTTTACTACCTGCTGGAAGAAAACAGGACCACATGCTAATTGCAAAATCCCTTTTGGAAACTCTTTCGGTTCACATGCTGCTCTTACCATTTGTTATTAGCAGGCATTAGTCAAAATATGGTAGGTTTACTGGATCTGGCAGAAAACAATTTGAAAGCTAATTTCTGCTTTGAAAGACGTTTTACACCACCCAGACAAGGGGGAGATAGAAGAAAAGTGCCAAGCAAAATGGTTGTTAGTAGGAAAGCAAAGGCTTACCAGATTTGGTTCAGTTCTCTTCAAGCTACAGAAGATTACATTCATGGCTTATTTGCCATTGCAGATTTCTGAATATGCCATTCTTCTCACCTTTGATTAAGGAAGCCATTTATTGGTAAGTGATTCACCAGCAAAGGAGCTGGACTGACCACAGGTAAATGCCATTTGGTGCAAGGATTCAAGGTCTCATCCAGAAAATTAAACGTATAAATAAAAATCATTTTTATTAAAATTCTCATTGCATTTTATATATTTCTACTTTGAGTGGTAGAATATTGACTGTTGAAATTTTAAAATACATAAATAAACAGCACGGAGTTTTCATAATTTGAATCGAAACTGAATCATCCAAACAATTTTCTACATTGCAGGAAAAGCATATAGTTATCAATTCATTCATTCAAAGTCAGGATCAACCACTGGCAAGAAAACTGGGGTCTGAGAGTGTCTCATTTGTTAAATCAGATAACAATTTAAAATATGTGAGAATTTATCTTATGAATTAGTTAAGCCAATTGCCACTTTCTTGCCAAAGTTTTGACCAGGTAGCTGATCAGGAAACCCTTTTTTGCTATCTTACTTTCTCCTTTTTCCCCCCAACTCATTGGCTGTTCATACTTGGGTCTTATACTTCTTTAAAAGTTTTGCTTCTTGTTGTCTGTTTTCTCCACAGTAGAACTTTAGGTGTGTGGATTGCACATGAATTCACAGTGTACTGACTGGCTGGAAATGACTTTCTAGTCCCTCAGGCAAGGTGTAACTGAATGATCTATACGCACGTGACTTCCACCAGCTGCCCTCCATTGTCACAATCAATTCATTGTTAGAGTAATTTGTAATGATTTACGCTTTACAGTTAACAGGACATTTTTATAAACAATGTCTAATTTGAACCTAGGAGACTGTCACCATCACTTAAAGAATAGTGAAAACTAGGAACACATAAATAGAAATAAATAATTTCACTTAACGATAGATATCTCCTGGGCATATTCTTATGATTCCCAGATTAAAGTCATATCTGAATTAGTACACCCTAGTGGCTGAGGCCAAAGACTTTATAATGAAGTAGATCTGAGTTCAAATCATAGTTTATCCACTTACCACCCTGGATGAGTTATTTACACTCTTTTAGTTTAATTCTCCTCATCGGAAATATGAGGAGCATGCCTATCACCAAGGTTATTGTAAAGGTTAACTGTGAAGCCTCTGATGCTCTAGCAAGTACTCTTAAGGTTAATTATGAATAATAATAATAGCAACAGTAGTATTAGTAATAATATAAACAACATTGTTTTGTTGTTATTTACTTACCTAACTGTCATATACTTGTTTGTTTTGTACTCTGTGGGTTTAGTTTAATCCTGTCTTCCTAAGGTAAAAAACTAGAGAAGGCAGGTTTGACTATCCATGTCTTTATCTACAAAAACAGACATGATGACATAGAGGCCAAGTTCAGGCTGGGTGGTTGGGAGAGAAGGTCTTCAGCAGCTGGACGAAGCTGGTGTGGGGCCTGAGCCGGGGAGAAGCCACAGCAGCTGGAAGAGCCATTTGAATGGAGGCAGCAGGGAAGCGAAGACGGGGGAGGTCAGCTGGTAAGAAGGGTGCTCACGGAGCTGCCACAGAAGGCACCCTGGGCTTCGCAGAGCGCCTGCCTCGCTGCCTCTCACCTAGGCTGGTGAAGGGCTTCTTTCCAGACCGTGCCTCTGGGGCTCGAGGTGCTTTTGCTGTCTAATTCCTTGTTTAGCAGGGCTCCTCCCGCAGTCTCTCTGAAATCAGCTCGAGGTCAAAATGCCAGGGACTCAAAGTCTGCACAAATTAGGTCTGAGATGGGTGCCCCCCTTCATATCGCTCCTCCGTGGGGCCCCCTCTGGGCACACCTGATTTCAGCCTCCCCCTGCCCCCGATTAACCGGGTGCTTGAAGGTTCTCTCTGGGGACTCGTTTTTCCCACTCCTGAGCTCCAGGGTGAGGCGATTCTCCCAGACTAGCTGGTCCTGGAGAAGCTGGCTTCTCTTGAACTCAAGATCCATCCCCCAATTTTTGGTTAAGTGGCTCTTCTTGATGCACAGAGGAGTGAGTCAGAGCACACGAGGGCCGGCGGCAGTGCACCTGGTTCAAATCCCACCTCGGCAAATTTCTCACCCCGTCCCTTGGGGGAGTTATTTTTGTTTCTTCTCTATACATAGAGACAATAACAGAAGTGATGGCCTGTAGTCGTTATTAGTTTATATTTTTAGAGTGCTTGGAACAGCGCTTGGTGCCAGTTAAGCTCTATTTTTAACTGTTAATTTAGTGAAATAATAGATAAACACGTGAACTTGAACTATGTTGCTTCTCTCTGCCGCAGAAGCTTCACAAACTAGCTCGTCCTCTGTGCTCCTCCTGCTTTCATTCATTTGCTGGCCATCCACCAACAATTCCAATTAACAAAGAAAAACTCTAAACTCATGCACATTTTACTTGCCAAATGTGTCATCTCAGACTGACTGCCTCCAACATCAGCAAACCTTAGTTATTTTCCAGGCATTGTCTTGTTTTAGACCTCAACTTACTAAACAGTATCTCTATCAGTTAAATCCTTCCAGCTCTAGTCCTCGAGGCCAGAACCCTCTCCTCGGAGTGCCCAGGGCCTCTGAGCATAACGGAGGGTGAATGCTGCCAGGACAGGAAGGAGGAGGAGGTCATACGAGATGCTGTTAGGGCTTCTCTGGCTCGCTGGGAAAAGCTGGTTCGGACCACTTCCTCCAGCTTTTCCCCAGCCCTTGCCTGAGGCTTACCCTGAACGTAAGGATGCCAAAAGATACTGCGGGGAGAAAAGACTCCCCACCCTACAGCCCAGTAAACTCACTCTCTGGTGTTTCTCATTTTTTGTCCAAATCGCTGCCAGACCAAACTTTTACAAGAGCTAAAGTAGCTTTGTGAACAAGAGGCCGTTCCTGCCTGCGTGATGGGGTGGAAATTGAGACGAGCAGCGCTTGCTGTGGGGGCGGAACCTAAGACATGCTCAGTAGGCTGCGCCGGAGACACGCCTGTTGGCAAAGTGAAAGCACCTTGTAAAACCTCTCTTGCCTCTTTTAATGAGAAGATTATTCCTGCAGCTTCGTTGAACATCCCCGTGTGGTCAGGCCTTCAATGCCCAAATGAAGCAGAAGAAAGGGACCCTGTGATTTAGACAAACTTGAAGTTAATGGCCTCACTTTTTTGCTTTTCACTGGCCGTGAGGAATGACACTATGTATTGGGGAGGAATAAGGATAAATAAAAACAAAGATTCAAATCTGAATTTTAGGCTCTCATTTTCTTCAGAGTTTTCATGTGAAAATAGTGCATAAGTACCTACTGTACATTTTTTATTATTTACATAAAATATATTATTACTTATAGATAGTTCCTCTCTTTATTTCCCCAGTGTCTGCAGAGTGTTCTGTACAGAGTAGGTGCTCCGTAATAATGAATATTGGTTCTTTGGTGCATAAAATCGCCATAATATCAACACTGGTTCTTTGGTAGTAATGGTACGTGGTCCTTTCTCAAAATGCCATAAGCAGGGCAAGAGATTGTGCGAAAGGTCCCCAATGGCTCTTTCGTAACATCCAATCTTATCAGTGACAAATTGCAAATAGCCCTGACTGTGGGCTTTGCTAATCACTGTTTTTTTGAAATGATGTAATGATGCCAAAATGGTCAGAACACTTAGGCATTTCTACTATGAATATTGTTTCCTTAAACAGAATTCTTCAATTACATAATTAATGTTTCACAGCCAAATGGCTGGTTTACTCTTCCCAGAATAAAATGACTGTCCTCAAATAGCCACAGTGTGAAACGTCGAGACCTCCCATGCCTGGAAAAGTTGACTGTAGGTAGGACCATGCCTTACATGCACTTAGATTCCTCTTCAGTAGCGAATACAGTCTTTTTCACATCCTAGACGCTCAATACATTTTCATTAACTTTTTCGGGGAAAAAATCATCGACGCAGTACAAGCATACCTCATTTTTATTGCACTTTATGGCACTTTGCAGAAATCACTTTCTTTATAAATGGAAGGTATCAGTGCTAATTTTCCAACAGCATTTGCTCCTTTTGTGTCTCTGTGTCACATGTTTGGTAATTCTTGCAATATTTCAAACTTTTCATTGTTCTTATATTAGTTAAACTGATCTGTGACCTGTGATCTTTTGATGCTGTGATTGTAATTGTCCCAGGAGCACCACCAGCACCAGCTACTCCCGTGTAAGTCAGTGAACTTCATGTGGGTGTTCTGATGACTCCACTGACCAGCCGTTCCCCCGTATGTCTCTCTCCTCAGGCCTCCCTGTTCCCCGAGACACAACAATATTGAAACGAGGCCAGTTTGCTGATGTGGAGAAAGTTTAAGTGGTTTGGATAGATCGAGCTTCTTTGATCACATTCCTTAACATTCCCTTCAGCCAAAGCTAGACCCTAATTTTTTTTCAGTTCTGTGAATGCTGAGAGAGGTGAGGAACCTGCCAAAGAAATGTCTGAAGGTAGCAGAAGTTCATTCATGATGTTTAAAGAAAGAAGCCGCCTCCATAACAGAAAAGCTTAAGGCGAACCAGCAAGTGGTGATGTAGAAGCTGCAGCAAGTTGTCCAGAAGGTCCAGCAAAGATAATTCATGGAGGAGGCTACACTAAGCAATGGATTTTCAGTGCAGATGAAGCAGCCTTCTACTGGAAGAAGATGCCATCTTGGACTCTCACAGTTAGGAAAGAAAAGTCAGTGCCTGGCTTCAAAGCTTCAAAGGACATGCTGACTCTCCTGTTAGGGGCTAATGCAGCTGGGGACTTTAAATTGAAGCCAATGCTCATTTGCCATTCTGTAAATCCTCGGGCCCTTAAGAGGTACGGTAAATCTACTCTGCATGTGTTCCCTAAATGGAACAAAAAAGCCTGATGACAGCACATCTGTTTCCAACATGGTTTACTGACTGTTTTAAGTCCACTGCTCAGAAGAAAAGATTCCTTTCAAAATATGACTTCTCACTGACAGTGCACCTGGTTATCCAATATCTCTGATGGAGACGGACAATGAGATTAATGTTTTCATGCCTGCTAACACCACATCCATTCTGCAGCCCACAGATCAAGAAGTTATTTCATCTTTCAAGTTCTATTTTTAAGAACTACATTTCATGAGACTGTAACTGCCATAGATAGTGGTTTCTCGGATGGATCTGGGAAAAGTCCATTGAAAAGTTTCTGGAAAGGATTCACCATTTTAAATGCCATTAAGAACATTGGCAATTCATGGGAAGAGGTCAAAATGTCAATATTAAGAAGAATTTGGAAGAAGTTTATTCCAATCCTCATGGATGAGTTTGAGGTTTCAAGACTTCAGGAGAGGAAGTCACTGCACATGTGGTGGAAACAGCACGAGAACTGGAGTCAGAATAGAAGCAGAGCCTGAAGACGTGACTGAACCGCTGCCATCTCGGGATCAAACTGGAACGGACAAGGGGTTGCTTCTTGTGGATGAGCAAAGAAAGTATCTTCTTGAGATGGAAACTCCTCCTGGTGAAGGTGCTGTGAAGACTGTTGAAATGACAACATAGGATTCAGAATATTACATAAAGTCAGTTGATAAAGCAGCAGCAGGGTTTGAGAGGACGGACTCCAGTTTTGAAAGAAGTTCTACTGTGGGTGAAATGCTATCAACCAGCATCATGTGCTACAGAGAAATTGTTTGTGAAAAGAAGAGTCAGTTGATGAGGCAGGCTTCCTTGTCTTATTTTAAGAAATTGCCACAGCCACCCCAACCCTCAGCAGCCACCACCCTGGGCGGCCAGCGGCCATCAACACGGAGGCAAGACCCTCCACCAGCGAAAGGATCACGACTGGCTGAAAGCTCAGATGATGGCTCGCAATTTCTAGCAATAAAGTGTTTTTAATTAAGGCATGTACATTGTAACAGTACAGTGTAAACATAACAGTACAGTGTAAATATGCACTGGGAAACCAAAAAATTTATTTGACTCACTTTATTGTGATATTAACTTTATTGCAGTGGTCTGGAACTGAACTTGCAATATCTCCTGTATGCAGTTTTTGACTGAACTGTAATAAAATCAACAAAGCTTTTTTGCTTGCCTTTTACCATGTCTAGAAGAGGATGGGAGACATATCTGAGTCTGATGGCTTATTAATCTCATTATTTAGGGTCTCACGGTCACCATAAGAGATGAAACATATTGATTATATAAGTCCTGTGAATTCCAAAAAGTACATACTACCCCATGGTGAGCTTTTTTGAATTCTTCTTCAGGAAATGCCTGTTGGCTAACATTTTGGTTGAGGGCTCCAGTTGTCAGAGAAAGATAAAATTGAAAAACTAGCGACTTGATAAAACAACGTAGTGTTTACCTCTCCCAGTTTCAGAAGTTAAGTTTTATTCATGAGATAATTTCTTACAACACTACCTTAGTGGTCAATACAGAAAAAGTTGGATGGCAGATATTATTAGGCTTCTCTGACTGTAGTGAACCAAATCATAATGAAAGCAAGTTTTAAATTTCTAATTGGCAGATGACTTCACTATCACATTATCATCCACTAAAATGGGCTCTGGGGAAGCAGAAAACAACAAATAAATGAGGAGTAGACAAAGATAAAAGGAAGCAGGGTTAGGTGTTGTGAAGCCACAGCTTGCATCACTGTTTCCCAACTTTTCATTTTCATTTGAATAGTTCACAATCAATGACGGACAATTAACATCTAAAAGATGCATTACATATACTTTTAAACATGCAGACTCATTTTGATTCACATCTTAACTTCAGGAAACATACATCACCATGAAATCCTTTAATAAAAGTGACAGATAAAACAAATGGCTTGGTGTTTGTAACAAAAACACAAAAATTGAGGCTCTTCACTTTTCCTTTTAATGAGCGAATCAGAAGTTTTGCTCTCCCCTGAAGTTAAATACAATGTGTTGTGTTAAATATTTGGCATCTTTCTCTGCAGCTCTGAAGCAGCCCAAATGTAATTTAAGCTAATTCATGAAATTCACTTTGTAAAAGGATATTTATTGCCTGCAAGATAAATAGTCAAAATATATCAGATTTATCGATGTCCAGGGAAAATGACATTATGGTTGTTTAGAGTGAACCTATGAGCAAAATGAGTATTCCTGGAGGTGTAAGCAGGCTGCTGATATGCGCCTTAAGAAAAACAGCAACAAACAGAGAAAGAGCAGACAAAGGAAACTGCGTACAGTATTGCTTTCTTAGAGGGAGGAATTGGGCATTGATTGCAGTGTAGATCTGAATGTGGGTGGTGTAGAAACCTTTTCTATAGAAATGGGCATAATAGAACAAGGAGAGGCAACGTCAGGAGATATACTGTATTTCAATTCCCTTGTTTATTCAAAAGGAACAGAAAAACAGTGTCTGAAAAATTCATGAGTAAAAAGCTCTTGAGCATGTTCTCATGGCATTGTAGAATAAAAGGGGAAATCATACGCAGTTCTCAGAGAAGATCAGGACAAAGGGACGACCCTGGACCTATGAGAAGTTCTTCACCATACCACAGGTCCTGTCGAATTACCCATCTGGAGGAAAGGATAAGGATTTGGGCATTGAGGATTGAATTCAGGGTATATGTGTGCGTGATGTGGGATAACCAAAGCTTTCTTCTCAAGACAAAAAAAAAAAAAGTCTTCTTGAAGCATAACTGATGTAAATTGTCAGAAGGGACAGCAGGATAGCAAAAGATGGTGGCATGAGCCTGTAGCTTCATAAGTTGTGAAGAAAGAAATTGCATGTGTCATGCAAACCAACCCTGAAAAAAAATCATTGGATAAGTCTGGCACTGCAAAGTGAATTATCTGTTAAATACAATAGACTAATCAGAATGATTAATAAATAAGTCTCTATGTCCCAAAGGAAATAATATCCTGTAATATTAGTAATTTATCAGAGTATACATACAACCAAATCACAATTGATATTAAAATAAATGTATCACTTCTACTATGCTATCACACAGCATTGCATATTTTTTGACTACTATGTTTTTAACTACTCTGATTTAATTCTTCATGGCTTTGACTTTGCTAATTGTGCTAATATGTTTTATAAATATTTGATCCCTTCCCTTACTAGATCTACCACTTTAGAATGCTTATCTCCTTTCTACACTGGAGTCGGAAACCCGAGATTTCATTCCCAGCTCTACCATGTCCTATCAGAACAAAATCGTTCATCAGCAAAAATCCATAGAATGTTAGTGCTGATACAATTCTTGGAGGTCACTAATTTTCTATTATTTCATTGAACCAATGCGGGAACGGAAGTAGTGAGAGTTTAAGAGGTTAAGTAATATTTC
The DNA here is from genome assembly GCF_040802235.1 of Manis javanica. Taxonomy (NCBI): domain Eukaryota; kingdom Metazoa; phylum Chordata; class Mammalia; order Pholidota; family Manidae; genus Manis; species Manis javanica. The sequence continues at coordinate 5,644,367 of NC_133171.1, forward strand.
ACTGTGGGACACTCTCCTTCATGGGCCTCTGAGATCCCATACATCTTGCTCAGTATGCTGAGAATGTAAAACTCTGACCACTCGGCTATTTCACAGGACCATACTTGCAATGAGAAGCCTTGAGGGATGAAACGGTATCCCCCTTTAGGATGGTGTAGGATTACATCGTGCTAGCTAAAAACTGCAGATCCCTAAGCTTAATGTTCCTCCCCTGCAGTGTAACCCACTGCATATATAGGAATACATCTAGGCTCTCTTCATCATCTCATGAAACTTAGGGGTAAGTGTAAGCTGGTGCAAATATACTGATACTTACATTTGCTGTGTTGTGACTAATTAAGTCCTTTGTCTCTGACCCATGAGTCTTATGGCTTCTGCTCATACCCATGAAATGAGAACAGCTTACAAATGGGGTAAAATAAATTCCCAGGACCGACATCAAGCAGTGAGAGTCAGAAGAAAGAACAGAATGATCATTTTCTGACTTCTGTCTCTCTCTTTCTTTCCACTAGAAACAATATTACATATTGAAATCATGAGAATCAGTTTTTAGTATTTGAAGGCTATAAAGGAAAGAAGTAAGTCAAATGTGTTGTATAGATGATTTTATAAAGAATAAAGGGAAAACTGTGAATTGAGAAGATGGTCCACTGGGCAGGCGCCTCTCTTCACTAAGTAGTAGCCTAGTTCTTCCACCTTTGCCCACTTCACACACAAAGGAGCATGTTGATTTTTTACTCTTAAATTTTTAAATTTCAAGTCACTCTTAAAATTTCTATTTGGTTCATTTCCAATCTGTTCACTGTTTCCATAATGTTCATAGTAGCCATTCCTTCAACTATGAACATTTTTGATATTATTAAGTTCCGTTTCAGATTTCTCTGTTACATGTAGTCCCAAAAGCATGGATGCTTCTATTGGTTGCATTTGGGTTTTAGTGTCAGTTTCTGGTTTTAGTTTCTTGGCCATGTTGCTGAACCTATTCACCTGACTCACAGTGGCCTTGAAGTTCCATTTTCTCAGAGAGGACTGTTTCCACCTAGGATTAAGGGTTGATATATGACTTCACCAAGCCTTCCTCAAACATATTGGTGTTTTGATCCTAGTTAAAAGGTAAAATATCCCTTCTTAGCTGCAGAGAGGGACTCTGACCCTGGTCTCCATTAGCTTTAAAACCCAAGGACCAAGAAAAACATCCAGCCTTATACCCCTGAAACCCCCCATGCAAACTAGGAATCATTTTTCAGACTGAATTCCCTTTTCATTTCTGGCAACTCAAGAGTCCCCTTTCATGTTGTTTAACTCAGGCAACTTTTTTTTTCGCACATACAGAATTCCTATTTATCCTATTTGGAAGTAAGAGGATATCCTCCCAAGTCAACTTTGTCTGCCACAGAGCACGAAAGAGAAACGACAACACTGCTTTTATTCTCTTAATACCGGTGTGGTTTTCACTTGTAACAACCAGTCCGTGCAACAAATGCAGAATATATTCTGACAGCAAAATCACAACAGGAAGCATTCCCATGGGCCATATTCCATAGGCAGGTGATTGTCACCATAATTTTAGAAGTTGATTTATGTGAATAATAAAGTTATCAGATAGAACCCATAGCTAATCCTCACGAGAAACAAACATCCTACTCTTTAAAATCAAAAAGTATCCCAAGGGTACCAAGTAACAGTATAGCCTTGGATGAATATGCTAAGTGTTTGGTGGTAATGACTTTGGGGTTTATGTGTGTGTGTGTGTGAGAAAGAGGGGCAATTCTTCTGCTCCGATTTTTGCTTTTAAGGTTTATTTGTTTTCTTGAATCAACACCCTTTTTTTCTGGATTGTTTTCCCATAGTCAGTCCTGGTTCACTGAGATTTTTTTCATTAAAACGAGTAATAGTTTTCCTCTTCATTTTTTCTTTTAGACCAAGACTGAAATTGGACTGCAGATCAAAGACCATGGCAAAAAATTCCTGACATCGGAAACTGTCTTCCCAGGCATTGTGTGCCCCATCCTTTTCTACACATTCCATATAAAGAGATTGTTTCATTTTCCACCTGGCAACGCTTAAATTGTTTTATTTTTCTTCATTAAAACCACCACGCCTCTTCATTTAACTCATGTTTTAGTATCTTGATTCAGCAGGATCATAAAAACTTTTATTTTTGTTGTCGCTGCTTCTTTTTGCCGCAGGGAGAAGTAAAAAAGAAACAAGTTAAAGAATATACAGTCAACCCTTCTTTAAAAATATATAACTAGATTTCTAAAGGAATGAAAAAATATGGTCCTAGTGGGAAAACATTGCAGTCAAATCTATATTTAACTTGAAATAACATAACTTTCTGTGGGTGTGTTTGACAGTCCCTCATACCTGCTACAACCCCTGTGAGTCCTCAGTAAATATTAACTATGGATAATTGACAATTCCTTTCTTCTAATGGAAGCTGCAGAACGAATTTTCAAGTTTCCATTTTGTGCCAGTGCAGCAAAGTGCTGCCATCAACAAAGGTCTTTTCTGTCTTCAAATGTAAACACGATCTTCCTGTGAGAAATGAGTGTGTATTTTCCTGGGTCCTCAAAACACAACCAACCTTCTACCCAAAACCTAAAACAGACAAACAGGAAAAGCATATTTTTTTGTCTCGTTTTTTTAAAGAGAAAGAATTAAGCCCGATTCTGGTAAACCAGTCTATGTTGCAAATATACTTTCCATTTTACAAGAAGTTCTTCTAATGTAAATGATTTTTAGTGACCATCCTGTAAATGGCTTAAATAGTTACAACCCCCTAATTAGGAGAATATAATGGCAGTGGCAAATGCCACCAGAGTGCTTTACTCTCTTTCCTGTCAATTCCACCTGATCAGTCTGTTATGTTTGCTATAAATCTAACTGCTTAGTGATCAGTAAATAACACGAACTTATTGCCTCAGCTCACTTAAGGAATTTATTTTGCAGTTGAATAGATATACTGTTAAATTTACACAAATGTGTATGTATATGTGTGTATGCATATAGAGAAAAATAAATACATATATACTCTATACATAACATGTATAATATATAAATATATATACTACATACTATATATGATAATGTATTTAAGTACGTTCATAATGTCTCCAAATTAAATTAGGTTTAGCTCTAGAATAGAAAGACAGCAGTAGAATGCATTTTCACTATGATTTTTTGGTAAGTAGAAGTTTCACAGAAATATTTAAATCATGATTTTTTTAAAAAAAAGATTCAACTTAAGAAGTTTTCAGAAACATGCCTATTATCTCAAGCTAGGCTCACCTTTGTTTGCTTTCTTTATCCTAAACTGCACACCTTCCTAAGACTTCTTCTCCACCTATCAACTATGTAATGTTGAACATATAGATTGCTCTTATGAGGACTGCACATTTCAAATGGAATTTGTGCAGCTAACTCAAAACTTTTGATAAGAATTTAGGTCATTTCGTTTAGCCTGCTCAAACATATTTAGACAAATGAGCCCAAGTCATAAACTTTCTACAGATAACATGAACTAATACTCCCAGTTCACCAAGTCAAGTGGAAATAAGAGTTAGAAGGTACACCGGTTGCTTGTCTGGTCATGAATGGGAACTGGGAGAATTCGACTTATCTGAATTTAGGGAAACCCACCATTCAGCCAGGCTTTCCTTTACCCATACATCAAGTCAACTCAAAAGAAAATGCCATCTGACAAACCTTCCTCCCCAAAATCATATGTGTAAGAACTGTTAACACCTGCAAAGAGTTTACTATGCGCCAGGCACTGTTGTAAACATTTTGCATGTGTTCTCTCCTTTAATATTCATAACAATTTTATTACTATTATTTTTCTGTGTGGGGACTATTTTTCCAGGACTTGGAGATGAGGAAACTGAGGGACAATGATGTCAAAATAATTTGTTGAAGATTACACAGCTTGTTAGTGGCATAGCCAGCTTAGAAGAAAATTTAACAGGCATGTTTCAGTCCTGCTAAATGTGAGATTTTAGGAGGGTTGTAGGTAATTGCATTTCATGTATTTTGTGTCCAAACTCAGCCAGGGCTGGGTGCAATAATATTAAGACAGTCTAGAATAGAAAAACGCTATGCCAGGTATCAACTGACCTTGATTTCCAACTTCACATCCAGCCTCACCCCTAACCAGCATTTAACCTTGAACAAGTCACTTAACTCCTGGGCTCAAATTCCCAAACTGCAGAAAGTGAGATTAGATGTTCTCCAAGGTCCTTTTTAACCTCAAATTTTATGTCTCTGTGATTAATGGTTGCAGGAAATGTCACATTGATCTAACGACTTGTGGGTGTGTTGGCTATGCTAATGTTAAAAATATTAGAGTGAATGTACCTGCTTTCTTAAAAGAGGGTCAGCCACAATTTCTTCAGTTAACAGGATTAGAAAAATATCCTAGTTGCTAAAGCTGTAAGTCAGATATATATTTTATCAATGCCAGGAGAGATGCATTCATTCATTAGTAATTATTGAATTCAGCTTATGTGCTACGTACTGTTCTAAGCACTGAACTATAAAGGCTGAAAAAGATAATACAATACAGACCTTGGTAATTTCCAGAAGGCAGGTGAGAAAGGTTGCTATGAAACGCAATCAGGAGGTACACTGTACATAGAAGACTTTCTGTAGAAGTGATTTGTTAAAAAATAATTGGAATACAATAACAATACTGTGTGTGCAGTTAAAAATTTGTTAAGAGAGTAGATGTTAAGTTCAGTGTTACAACAAAAGGGAAGAAAGAAACAAAAAAAGGAGCACAAGGAAATTTTAGAGGCGGTGGATATGTTGTTTATCTTGATTGTGGTGATGGTTTCACAGCTGTAAGGCATATGCCCGAGATCATCAAATGCTATACATTACATATGTGAATTTTTTCATATATCAATTATGTCTGAATAAATCTGATTTTAGAAATTAAAAAAATTAAAAATAAATAAAATGGGGATACAATTGTGAATGTTCAGCAATTCCATCAACATTATAAAGACTTCTTTGATCAGGTTGACCTCACAGAGCATTTTTCTAATAGTTGTTAACAATAAGGTTTCTGAAATTTGTTTGTCACGTTAGCCTCTGTAGCCCTAGGTCCTTACTTGGTAAAGTGTGGCTGCTAGTAGCACCTCTCCTGAGGTTGTTACAAAGATTAAATGAAATAGTGTGCTGTACCTCTCATAGGCCCTAGAAGATGGTAAACTATCAATAATTATCAGTTATTTTGATCCACATCTGAAGGGTCTATATTTATAAGGAAGATTGTTTTTTCCCACTATGACATTAAAAAAATATGAGCCATCTTGTTCACTAGGATGATTCTAAATCGCTATTTACCTGAGTCAGTAACTGTCCTAATAGTTCATTTTACACTGACAGTTTCTCAACCTTGAGTGTGCATGAAGATCACCTAGAAGTCTTGTTAAAATATGGATATTTGCCCCCCCACTACCAGATTTCTAATTCAGGACATGTGGTATGGGACCAAGAATGTCCATTTCTATAAATTTTCCAGGGGCTGCCCAGGCTGTTGGTCTGGGGACCACACTATAACAAGATACTATACACCGTGCACAATTGAAGATCTTTATGGACCGTAAAATATTTGATTCTCCAAGTCACTCTGCAAGGTGGGCATGAGTATACCTGTATATGATTGTAAAAGTGAAACCAAGAGATCTAAGATCAAGGTTTCCAAGTTCCAGAGTAGCAGGTGTGGTGTGAAGCACAGTCTGCCTGTTACAGAGCTGTTATGATAGGTGCCATGTATTGAACTGCATTTTAATTGTACATTCAGTGAAAAATCTAAATTGCTTCCCTAGCAAAATACCTACTGGACTACGGTATTTGTGTCAGTTTGCAGATCAGAAGGAAAGAGATACTCAGGAGGCCCTCTGCCATGATTAGCTGTGTAGGCAGGCAAAAGCCAAAAATTAAAATAAAGCCCGTGAACCATATAAAAATACTTACTTAGCATTCAGTTGTTTGTTTATATGTAAAATCTTATTTGAATCTTAAGAAGTATTTCTCCATAAAGAGGCAGATAATTTTGAGGTTAAATACACTCTGATCCCATTTTTATGAAATGTCTGTAATTTTAATTGAATGCAACAAATAGCTAGCAAGATTTGAGCCCTGTGCAAGATATTTGCTTGAGTTTTGATGACACCTGAGTGCAAGTAAAGGCATTCTGATATAGCCCTCTGCTTTATCAGTACACAACAGAATATACTTCCAACAGAATTCCTGAAATAAGCAATCTTTCATTTTCATTTTAACAGAAATGCATATTTCACATCTTGCTTTGTTCTCCAACTATATGTAAAAAAGAGTATTTTGACACTAATATTGCAAAAGAAGGGAAAAGACAGATAAGTTCCCTTTCTTGGGGCTGCAGCCCTGAAATCTAGCTTAGCACATGGATAGGAACTCACAAAGTGAGAACAGGCATTCCTTTAAGAAGGCTTTCCCTAGAGATGGACCCTTATTTGCACGTATCATTTACAGCTTTGCCATGTGTGTTCAGATGAAAATGGAACTCTGTAGGAGGCATAATTAATTGAATCAACTCTAGTCCTTTGACAAAAAATACACAAATGGAAACCATGCAGGTTTTTAGAGCTGCCGTTCTTGTATTAATTCCACTTAAGAGAAAGACATTCTGACATCCTAAAAATGTATGACCAGACTCAAGCGAATAAACACGTCAGAACTAAAAACAAACTGTCTTTTAAAATGTCTTGATTATCTTAGCGATGTCATTTCCTCATTTGCACACAATCTCTCACTGGATTATGTGAATACCAAAAAACTCACTAAGGCAAAACGCAAAAAAAAAAAAAATATTGTTTTTCTTCCATTCAAATCTATTCCAAAAATTTAATCTCTCTTCCTAATGGCAGCCTATTATTTAACTCATACCAAAACTTTAGTTTTTCATCAAGTGGAAGGCATGTAGTTAGATATGTGAATTCTGTTTAGAGAATCAAAAAGAAGATCCCTTTAACTAGAGGAAATAAAATGAAATAAAAGAAAATATGGGGGTTGTTTTAAGCCTTCTCACTTTAAAAACAATCAAGAATCTCCAAGAATTGAAAAGCCCAGGAGGATGCTGTGAGCTTTGAAGGGATACTGAGTTGAAGAATAAGTATACAAACACCTAGATGTCAGTTAGAGACAGAGACTTCTCAGCAAAGCAGGAAATTTCTGGAAGAAAGAATGAAAAGCCATGCAAGCATGTGTGCATTCAGCCAGTAATTGGTAGGCACCAAAACTGTAATGGAGCGACAGGAGTATACAAAGTATTATCCCAGGCTTTGATGAGCTTACAGCTAACGACAGACACCTACACACCCATGCAGAAATCAGTGTAGAGATTTCACTATCATCACTAAAAAGGAATCACCACTATGTTCCAACTGCTCTATACCTATCGGTTTAGTTAGACAAGTCGCTGATAACCTCCACTTAGAGACAGAAAAACTGATTCTGACCATGTCCAGGTCACACACTAATAGGTAATGGAGCTGGAATTCTCTTCTTTCTTCCTTTCCTGGAAGGGATGTCTCTCCCAGAACAGGGATAAGCAAGACCAATAAGAAAGGCAAGAGATGCAAGGAGCAGGGCAACAATATATATGAAAAGCCTACTATGGTCTGTGTTTCATATAAATCATCCTTTCTATGAAGATGGGCTAAAAGAGCAGGTCAAGAAAAACTCCACAGGGAAAGTTACATTTGTGTTGGGTCTTCAAATGAATAGGATTTGCCTCATTCTGGTCTTTCTTCAGCCCAAGGAAACTCGAGGAGGCATATGGATATGAGCAGCCTTGATTGGCAAGAATACAGACTGTGGGAGTAATGGGGTGAGGGGAGGCTGGACAAGTAGAGAAGAGCTTTGACTACCTTACAAACTATTGGACTTTGTACAGTGGGCAGGGAAAGGTGAAAAGAGTTACAATTTACAGTGCTTCCATACGTCCTACTGTCCTACAGACCATAATACACAGACCAGAGTATAAATTTGGCATTCAATGAATAATTGTCAAATTGCATTGAGGACTACAGTACTGCCTCAAAGATAAAGAGATGTGTTAACTTTCTGTGGTATTAATAATAATCAGTGTTATTTATTTAACAATAATAGTCAGTGTTATTTATTTTAGCTCTCTCTCAAGTGCCAGGCACTTTGGATAGGTTGTCTATTGTCTTCATTCCATACATCCTATACGTGAAGAAACTGAATGTCTAGTGATTATGTGGCCTCCCAAAGTCAAATAGCTACTAAGCAGCAAAGCCTAGATTTGAATGCTAGTTTCTGATTCTAATACCTATGCTGTGTCCACTGTACTATACAGTTTTTCCAGGTGCAATGACAGATTTGTATAAATCTATTCAAAATATTTGCCTCCCCTCTGACTCCAATTCACACTTCCTCCCCTAACCATGATGTGGACAAGCCAAGTGCAAAATGGCACCTGGGTTGGAAATGAAATATGTGATGGGTGAATGCAGTGCAGGTAATTGACCCCTGTGGGGATCAGAACTGTTACTTTGTTCTCAAAACACTGCAAATGGCAAGTGAAAACAGATGCCGTGAGCCAGAACGTGAGCCAGAACGTAAACTCGGAATGAGTTAAGGGAAGTTAGGGACGGGAAAGGGGTATTAGTGCTGACATGGGAAAAGGGTGACGAATGCCGGTGACTCAGACTATCACAACAGCATTCGAGTGATCCCCTTGTTTTGCAAAAGAGAATATGCTCCTGAGTGACAATTCACTACCGAGAGGAGCTGGAGATTTGGGATTAGACAGATCCCGGTTTAAATTTAGGAGGAAACAAAGTCACCCAGGAGGCCCAGGAAAGATCCCAGCGAAAACTGGGAGGCCTTGTCCTCATTAGTTGTTTCTCAGGCCAAGCCACACACCGTCTCACACATGTGTTTGCATGAGCCCACGCACTGTGGCCCAAAGAGTGGGGGCATTGGTTGGGGGGCTGCTTGCTCTTCCAGCTAAGATCAAACGGTGCTTTCAATCCCATGGTGGACAAAAAATGCCGTTCAGGACAGGTCGGTGGCATATTGAATAAGATGAAATGAGAAACCACTAAAACATTTAGGAGGGTAATGGAGAGCTTTAATCTGGATAATTATCAATTCTTTTCAATTTGTTCCTTTCCAGGATGAACAGCCTGGGAGAATAAACCTGAAATAAACAAGCCAACAAAACTCTCTACAAGTGCTAAAGCTGAAAATCTTAAAAAGCTGTCAAACTTCAATTACAACATTGGCAAATAACATGATCTGAAAGGTCATGAGCTCTCTTCATTTTTTTTAACCAATGTGTTTTACTGAAAATGTGGAACAACCAAAGCTCATGAAATAAATCTTATGCAAATGTGTCTCCAAAAGTAAATAATTTTGATACTATTTTACTACTTGGAAAGAAATTATTTGTTTAAAATTTTACTTGGGTGTAGACATATTTTTCATTTTTTTAAAATGATATATACTACATTCTGTTCTTAAGATATGGCTTTACTGCTTGTCAAAAATACTGGCAATATAGAAACATAGATGTTAGAGCTTGCAGGAAGATTAAAAGTCATCTAGATCCACTTTTGAATTTTTACCGATGAAGAAACAGCCCAGAGAGATAGTCATTTATTTCCTGTCAGCCTGGCTGTTAGTGGCAGGAAAGACATGGGGACCCATGTGTACAGAATCCATGACCACTGTTCAATCCATTACATCACTTGCTAACAATTTCGAACTATAGAGAAACTACTCATAAAAGAATGTACCGTCTCCCCCCAAACAGGGGGTACATCTATTACCAACCACTTTTGGAATACAGAGTAAAGAGCCTGACCTGCAAATATTTCCTCTGACATCCAAAAAGTAAAGCAGCTTGTTTGTAGAAACCAGTGAGTAAGATCATATAGAAATACTGTTCAGGAAATACACACATTAAAAGATTTCTGATTTTCTAATCTTTTGTCCAACTCAATCTATAGCCCTTTAACACAATTACATGACCAAAAGCCCACTGCTCTAATGATCCAAGTTTAAAGTTTCTAGTTTTGAATATAAATCAAATTAACCCAACTAGAAGTCTTATTCAATTTTCTTTAAATCCTGCAAACTTAAAGATTACATTTTCTTTTTTGTATCCTGATTAGAATTTAAAAGGGAAGAAATTTAAGAATTGAAAATTTCCTCATGTAAAAATTGAATTTTCAAGTCAAAAAAATTTTTAATGTCCCAACGGAGCTTACCCAAGATCGGAAACTTTACTGAGTCAGGCAACCTTAAACCCTGTGGCCAGCCTACCTCCCTGGCTCTTACCTACTGAGCTGCCCACCCTCCCTCAGTAAGAGAAAACAACTGTCAGTATTTGAGCTTTAATTGCCCTGACCAGGGAATCCTGAGTGCTGCACTTCACAGTGTACACAGAGAAAAACAAAAGAAAAAGTGCCTACGGTCACTGTCCCCTTAGGTGTCCACCTGATTTAATAGCAATAATTTTCTCATTCAGCCAGGAATGGGAGCGAAGTTAGCAGTGGCTTCTGAAATAAGATCTCAAATGAGAAAACAGAAAACAGAAAGTAAGAAACTCTGATACAAACTTGACATTTCATAACCTCTAGTCCATATACCTCCTCGGGAAAATAATGCAGCCCCATGGTTGAGAGCCTCCTGCAAGAGCCTCCAGTAGAGAAGTGTAACCATTCACTTACCATATCTTAAGCTATGACAGTTCACCCTGCAACTTAATGGTTTACTAAGCTATGAGTTGCATATGATGCTTCATAAAAAAATTTATTTTCTCAGCAAATTCATGGTTAGCCCATAGAGTGATCTGAAAGTCAGTAGCCAGAGTTCATGGCTTGTGAGTCACCAAAAGTTCATGGCTTGTGAGTCACCAAAAGTTCAGGTAATACAATACCTGACAAGTAGTAAACATTCTCAGGAAACATCTCAGTATCAGCCAGCCATTCAACATGGAAGGAATCTGTTTGTTTTGAATTGAAGAAAAACTTCCCTGAGTCATTCCTCATAAACAGAATAGCAGACATTAAAGGAAACTATGAATAATCTGCTTTGACTTGAAAAGGACATTAAGAAAAAGCTAAAAAGATTGTTTTAAATTGAAGCTCTAAGCTGATTTGAAACAGGCCAGCTGCCTTCAAACATACATGTTAATAACATGGTGCTCTATTCTCTTGAATCGAAGTAATCTAACTGACCTACTAACTTTCTAATGTATTTATAAACTTTCAATATCCTATAGCTTCCTCTGTCATTCAAAGAATGAATTTATTTTCGAAGGCCAATGGCCCTCAAACTTCCTGTGAATGGTTTAAGTAAATGGAAACTTATTTCATCCCAAGTTCACGTGTTCTATTTTTGGTTAAATTAAATTGTCAGAGATTTGCAATATTCCTTCACACATAAAATTTAAAAAATAACTCCTTATAGTACCCACACATTGACCCCAGGTAAACTCTCTGGAGATTATCCTCCAGAATAGGTTTACATCTTTTACATGATAGATTTTCAAATATTTGAGGACAAGTCTCACTCTCTATTTTAATCTTTTCTTCTCAATAAAATGTGTCATTTTAGACCACATTTGATGATATTACCCAGAACTTTCAATATCATATTACTATTTCTTTGTCCAACAATAAGCTAATTTGTAAACTAATACACCAAAAATATAACACCCTTCTCTAAGAGTGAGTGCCTTAATCCTTTAATCCATGTAATGATATTTAAAAGAATGTCTGGTACTTCATAAACAGTCAATAAATATTTGCTATTCATTGGTTTCACCAATTTTGAAATAGGTACTGGGTTACAACTGGGGATAGGGCAGTAAACAAAATAGAAAAAAAATCCTTACAAGTTATTCTTGTTATTATTTGATTTATTGAGACATTGGTTGAGATAAACTGAGGATTATTTGCAATGTAGTTTCAAAATCACAGGATCAGAAATCAGAAAACCTGTGTGTAGTTGAATATTTTTTAGCCTGGGGAATCATTCATAAACTTGAACTCATTTGCACTTCCTACCTGTTGGAGATGCTGGAAGATAAATGAGAGTAAAACATCTGGCTGTAAATATCTAGAGTACTTTGTAAGGTCCTCCATTATCTAGCTTTGATCTTTTATTTTATTTCAGATTTAAAGTTTGGTTCCCCTTTTGTTTCCTGATCTCTCCTTAACAATTCCAATATCTTGTCTCTCTGCACACCTGTGCACACTTTTCAGTCCCTCTCCCAGAATACCTTTCCCCAATTTCTCCTCCTGGATAACCTATCATCTTGAATTCAGCTCAAAATACTAAATTACCTTCAAATCTCTGTTAAGAAAAGAAACAACAAGCCCAAATGGAGTCATTTTCCCCACTCCAAACTAAGACTTACTTAGAGTTTCAATCTATTCCAGAAATGTGACCTGTTAATAGTCAATCGGGAATTTCCTGGTTAACACCACTGAGGTGACATGTCATATCAATCCTCTTCATCCCCTCAAAGATGAGGTAATAGGCATGATAAGACCGCCTATTCTTCCCCACTAAGGGAGGGTGGCCTTATCTGAAATCATGATTTCTTTTCTTTTGCCAATAACTTCTTTTCTACCCTCCTTCCTATAAAAAAAAAAAGAAAAAGGAAAAACAACTTTCATTATGTACAATTCCTCAAAGTATCTCTCTACTTGCTAGATAGGATGCTGTCCAATTCAGGAATCTTTTAATGAAGGGAATTACATATTCAAATTTACTCAGCTGAATTTTGTTTCTTAACAAAATTCCTTGATTCATCTCCATCGATTCCTTGATTCATATGGATTCATCTCCATTTCCTCACACAGAATTTATAACTTCCTCTTCTGTACCTACAATACTTTATTTATTCTTCAGTAATAATACTGGAGTAGGGGCCCAGGGCAGGGTATACAAAGTGTACCACATTGGTATATTACTTTGAATTAAAGCGACTGGAGAAACAGCTGGGACAAGAGGGGTTACTCTAACTCTCTTCTTTTCCACCCCTGACGAAAATCAGGTAGTGAATTTCCCATGGGAAAGGTGCCCTCCCTGTACCAGGAAGTAAAGAGACATCCTTATCACCAGAGATGGGAAATTTAGACCTGGATGGACTGCATAAATAAATCTTGTTACTTTTCTACTAATTAACTACTAAGCCCAAATGCTGTTAAGAATTCTTTACTAATTAAAGCCCCCAAACATAAGTTTTCTTCATCTTGTCAATTCCTCAGAGATGTATTGTCTCCTTGTCTAAAATGTATAAAAGCTGCCTGCTTTGGTCATTTCTCTGAGTCTCAATTTCACTACTGGGTCTCTGTGCACAAGTAATTAAACTTTGTTCTTTGCTATTGTTAATCTGTCTCATGTCAATTGATTCTTAGATGCGCTAGAAGAACATTGAAGGATAAGGGAAAACTTTTCCTCCCCTACAGTTGGCATTGTCAGCAAGTTAAACGTCCATTGGGTATTTGCTCTGAAAATTCTACAGCTTTGCTATCCTGGGACATCTGACATACAGCTGGCAGAAAATAAGATTTCTTACCATGTCAGCCTCCAGAATTTGTCTGTAAAGTCTAATGCAGTAAGAGTGGTGAGAATCTTTTTTCTGTGTCTAACTTTAGATTAGCAGGAGAGAATATTGGTAGAACTAGTTCCTTGGGCTTAGACATTCTAAATTCAGTGAAATACTCTTGGTTTTACAGATTCATTTCTTCCCAGAGAAGGTCTTTGTTTTCTTTGTGTGTATCTCTTGTGTTGTTACTCATAAAAAGAAATCACCATAGGGAAAAAATGCAGACATAGGACCTCTAAGCTGGCCTCAGACTGATGAGTTAGCAGTTCTCATCAGACTAGCATCTGTTTAGACAAACTTTGCTGTGGGTCCCTGTATAAAAATCAGATGACGGTTTTGCCGTCTGTTGTGTTCTGTGTCCTAAAAGCTTGGCATTATGACCAGTGAGAATGTTCTCCCTGGCCTCTACCTGCTGGGTGGGCAGTTACCAGGGTGCACCTTGATGGTCAAATAGACCAGGCATCCAAGACATGCACTTACAGGCAGCATTCCCTTTGCCAGTTGTGCTCTCAAAGATATTTTTGAGAAGAATTCCCAGCCTGTAAGAGACCTCTGTCATCTAGGCCTTCGTTGTGTGTTAATGCTGGAAAAGTCTCACTCCAGTATAACCTATCTGGTGTCACAGATTAGCAGGTCTATGACTGAGGAATTTCATATTTGTGAGAGACCCAAGACACTGTCCTCACTACACCGTCCTTAGCACCTGTGCAATGAAGACCTTTGCTTTCTTTGACTCAGATTCAGGAGTGAACTTTCTGGATCATGGGGGCTGCATCTGTTTGCACGCTTTTTGGAGACAGGGTTTGCATCCAGAGTTAAGCCATAAAAAGGCATATTGGTTTGAGTCACTAAAGATAAATAAGATCCTACTCATCAGTGGTCAAATGACGGATATTTTAAATTGGTTATTGATAAAAGACAAAAATTACTTTAGAAAGCTCTCAATTGTCCTGTTAGTGCAATGGCTGCCTTGGAGACTCACTTGACAAGATGAAAAAATAAAAATTTGACCTAAAACAAAAATTAATGTCCACATCCAATGTAAATCCCCCTTCTTAAAATCTGGCATCTGTCTGTTTTAACTTTCCTTTTCCTAGAAGATTTACAGAGGACACTTCAGCCAGTCTAAGTTCTAAGTATACAGGCTACTCACATAAATGCTAAAAACCGGAAAGTAAATTTAACAGAAGCATCAAAGACTGGCAGTAAGGATCCTTTTGTTTTTTCTGTTTCCTACAACTTCTACTTTCCAGGGCTCTATAATCAGGCTCTACCATTCCTGTGCCATGTCCTTTACAGATACATCCTAGATCACCCCACCAAAAAATTATCATGTCTCCTGGAGAGCAGCAGATATTTTAAATTATAAAACACTTTAATCTCCACTTTCAGAAGACCCTACCAAATGCAGAGACTTATTAAAAAGATAAGGGGTCACTCACAACCCCCACCCCAACACAAAGTAAACAGACGACCAAAATTTTTCCTAGGCCCTCCTACAATGATCAGCTGAAGGCCAGTGTTCAAAAGCTAAAGGAGCCTAAGATGAATTGTATACCCAGAAAGAAGGTTTTTGTCAAAACACTTTATACAGACTTGCAAAGACATAAATCTTTTGATTTTGTCTTAGTTAAACATCTTCCTGATAAGGAGTCAAATTTAGCTAAAAAGATAGGGCCACACTCCCTTCATATTAGGACTGTAATTCAGTTCTTTGAAGAAACTGGAAACAATTGTCTTTGTCTACAAAACCGGAAATGTAGCTCTGCAAGCAATTCAAAGCCCACCTTTCTTTACCAATCACCAAAGCTCATCTATGCCTCCCCAAATGCTGTAGATATCATGAAAGATCAAGTATCAGGACAAAATTGTCCTGTACTTAAGAAAAGAAAGATAAAATTTAAATAACAATTACCCCATAAAAGGAAAAGAAGAGACGTGACCTCCACAGTCCAAGCAGGTTTATTGCTAAACCTGAGAGGGACCCCTCTGTTCTGGTGAGCAGAACAAAGAAGGAGTCTCTTACAGGCTGAGAGGCTTTTTATGGCCAGGTTTTTTGGCGGGCTTTTGAGGGGACGGGTCAGGGAAAAGGTGGGCTTGTGGCATGCAGACCTGTCCTCCGGAGAATGCTTGTAGCCTAAGTAAGATGAAACCTAGGTCTCTGTGAGACGGCGGGTGGGCTTATTCAAAAAGGCAGTGCTCCTGTCCAGGCTCTATCACTCCAAAACTCAGGAAAAAAACTTCCATTATTTCTCCTGAAGTTATAAAATCATATCATGTCTCTAAGTGTAAACATAACCCAACACCACCTTAAACTGAAAGAATAACAGGGGAAAGAGGCCATTTTAAAAATTCCAACTAGTAAGAGGGCTGTTATGCCCAGACTAAGGTACCTCTGTTAACAGGCAATATACCCCCAAAACTCCACCTGGCTGAAAATGTAGGTGATTTCTCTGTGCCTTTGTGATGTAAAGTTTCTACCCCCATAGTTTCTGCAAATCTTTCTGCTAACCTAAAACCTCAAAGTTTCTAAGTGATGAGTTGTTAAATTCAGCATGTTTATATCCAAATAAGATAAAAATAAAACAACAATCTTAGTCCCTAAGAGCCATTTTTTGAAATGCAAATATTAGGGAGAAGTTTCTCATCAAAAAAAAAGAGAGAAAGAGAAAGAAAGGGAGGTATTTAGAAACTAGGCTTTTAATACCCTCTCTGCAAATAGAAAAAACAAAAGCTGTAAAAATCTTTGTTTGTATCTGTCTGTGCATTTGTCTGTGTGTGTCCAGGTTGTAAACATGAATTATTTTTCTATGTCCAGATGGTATTACTAAAATTAATTTGTAAAATAGCTCTATTTATCAAGGAGCCAAGATGGTGGCATGATTAGAGTAGCGGAAATCTCCTCCCGAAACCATATATATTTTTGAAAATACAACTATCCCTAAAAGAGAGACCAGAAGATACAGGACAACAGCCAGGCTACATCTACACCTGTGACAACCCAGCACCTTGCGAAGGGGGTAAGATACAAGCTACAGCCTGGTAGGACCCGAGCACCCCTCACCCCAGTTCCCGGCAGGAGGAGAGGAGTCGCAGCGGGGAGGGAGAGGGAGCCCAGGACTGCTAAACACCCACCCTAGTCATCCACACTGAAGGCACAGGCACACAATGTGTGAGGTGCTGGATACTAGGGAAATGGGACAGTAAAACCTGTGAGTGGGTCCAGGCAGCTGGTGCCCCTGGGACAAAGTCTTAAAAGGACCCCACAGCTGTACTGAAGCATCCCAGGACACTCAGCCTAGCAGCTGGGAATCCCAGGGAACTTCAAGGGCCCTAACCCCCTGGGTGGTACTGCAGTTCTGAGGCCCCTCATGGCAATAAACAGCTTCTTGCCCGTCCCCTCACCAACACGGCTCCGCCATAGCGGAGCAGCAGCCTGAGAGAGGCCAAGCCCAAAGCAACCGCAGAGCTTACTCCACAGAGGCCAGGCAAGAATCAGAGACCCTGTCTGCATGCAGCTGCCCAGCACAAGCCACTAAGGGTCGCCATTTCCCCAGGAGAGGAAAGCCACAAACTAGCAAGAAGGGACGTTCTCCCAGTCAACACATGTGCCAGCTCCCCACGACTACCTCTATCACCATGAAAAGGCAGAAGAATTTGATCCAGACCAAAATCACAGAGACAGCCCCTGAGAAGGAGCTTGGAGAGATAGACCTAACCAATCTCCCTGAGAAAAAGAATTCAAAATAAAGGTCATAACCAGGCTGATGGAGCTGGAGAGAAAAATGCAAGAGCTAATGGACAAAGTAGGGAGGGAAACTACAGAAATAAAACAATCTCTGGAAGGATTTAAAAGCACAATGGATGAGATGCAAGAGGCCATTGATGGAATAGAAACCAGAGAACAAGAACGCATTGAATCTGATGCAGAGAGAGATAAAAGGATCTCCAGGAATGAAACAATATTAAGAGACCTGTGTGACTAATCCAAAAGGAACAATATCCATATTATAGGGGTACCAGAAGAAGAAGAGAGAGAAAAAGGGATAGAAAGTGTATTTGAAGAAATAATTGCTGAAAACTTCCCCAAACTGGGGGAGGAAATAGTCAGTCAGACCACAGAAGTACACAGAAGTCTCAACAGGAGGGACCCAAGGAGGACAACACCAAGACACATAATAATTAAAATGGCAAAGATCAAGGACAAGGACAGAGTATTAAAGGCAGCCAGAGAGAGAAAAAAGGTCACCTACAAAGGAAAACCCATCAGTCTATCATCAGACTTCTCAACAGAAACCTTACAGGCCAGAAGAGAATGGCATGATATATTTAATGCAATGAAACAGAAGGGCCTTGAACCAAGGATACTGTATCCAGCATGATTATCATTTAAATATGAAGGAGGGATTAAACAATTCCCAGACAAGCAAAAGTTGAGGGAATTTGCCTCCCACAAACCACCTCTACAGGGTATTTTAGAGGGACTGCTCTAGGTGGGAGCACTCCTAAGACTAAATAGATGTCACCAGAGAAAATAAAATCACAGCAAAGAATGGAGACCTACCAAATACTAACTAAAGGCAAAAAGTAAAATCAACTACCCACAAAAGCAGTCAAAAGAAACACAAAAGAGCACAGAATAAAACACCCAACATATAAAGAATGGAAGAGGAATAAGAAGGGAGAGAAATAAAGAATCACCAGACAGCGTTTATAATAGCTCAATAACTGAGTTAAGTTAGACAGTAAGATACTAAAGAAGCTAACCTTGAACCATTGGTAACCACGAATCTTAAGCCTGCAATGGCAATAAGTACATATCTTTTAATAATCACCCTAAATGTAAATGGACTGAATGCACCAATCAAAAGACACAGAGTAACAGAATGGATAAAAAAGCAAGACCCATCTATATGCTGCTTACAAGAAACTCACCTCAAACCCAAAGACATGCACAGACTAAAAGTCAAGGGATGGAAAAAGATATTCCATGCAAACAACAAGGAGAAAAAAGCAGGTGTTGCAGTACTAGTATCAGACAAAATAGACTTCAAAACAAAGAAAGTAACAAAAGATAAAGAAGGACATTACATAATGATAAAGGGGTCAATCCAACAAGAGGATATAACCATTATAAATATATATGCACCCAACACAGGAGCACCCGCATATGTGAAACAAATACTAACAGAATTAAAGGAGGAAATAGAATGCAAGGCACTTCTTTTAGGAGACTTCAACACACCACTCACTCCAAAGGATAGATCCACCAGACAGAAAATAACTAAGGACACAGAGGCACTGAACAACACACTAGAACAAATGGACCTAATAGACATCTATAGAACTCTACGTCCAAAAGCAACAGGGTACACATTCTTCTCAAGTGCACATGGAACATTCTCCAGAATAGACCACATACTAAGACACAAAAAGAGCCTCAGAAAATAAAAAAATATTGAAATTCTACCAACCAACTTTTCAGACCACAAAGGTATAAAACTAGAAATAAGTTCTACAAAGAAAGTAAAAATGCTCACAAACACATGGAGGCTTAGCAACATGCTCCTAAATAATCAATGGATCAACGGCCAAATTAAAATGTATACAGAAACAAATGATAACAACAAAAAAAGTCCCAACTTCTGTAGGACGCAGTGAAAGCAGTCTTAAGAGGAAAGTATATAGCAATCCAGGCATATTTAAACATATTTAAAGAAGGAAGAACAATCCCAAATGAAT
The DNA here is from genome assembly GCF_040802235.1 of Manis javanica. Taxonomy (NCBI): domain Eukaryota; kingdom Metazoa; phylum Chordata; class Mammalia; order Pholidota; family Manidae; genus Manis; species Manis javanica. The sequence goes on from NC_133171.1 coordinate 5,663,748, forward strand.
AGTCTAACATCACAATTATCGAATTTGGAAAAAGAAGAACAAATGAGGCCTAAAGTCAGCAGAAGGAGGGACATAATAAAGATCAGAGAAGAAATAAATAAAATTGAGAAGAATAAAACAATAGAAAAAATCAATGAAACCAAGAGCTGGTTCTTCAAGAAAATAAACAAAATAGATAAGCCCATTGCCAGACTTATTAAGAGAAAAAGAGAATCAACACACATTAACAGAATCAGAAACAAGAAAGGAAAAATCATGACAGACCCCACAGAAATACAAAGAATCATTTGAGAATACTATGAAAACCTCTATGCTAACAAGCTGGAAAACCTAGAAGAAATGGACAACTTCCTAGAAAAATACAACCTTCCAAGACTGACCAAGGAAGAAACACAAAATCTAAACAAACCAATTACCAGGAAAGAAACTGAAACAATAATCATAAAACTACCCAAGAACAAAACCCCTGGGACAGATGGATTTACCTCAGAATTTTATCAGACATACAGAGAAGATATAATACCCATTCTCTTTAAAGTTTTCCAAAAAATAGAAGAGGAAGGAATATTCCCAAACTCATTCTATGAAGCCAACATCACCCTAATACCACAACCAGGCAAAGACCCCACCAACAAAGAAAATTACAGACCAATATCCCTGATGAGCATAGATGCAAAAATACTCAACAAAATATTAGCAAATTGAATTGAAAAATACATCAAAAGGATCATACACCATGACCAAGTGGGATTCATCCCATGGATGCAAGGATGGTACAACATTCGAAAATCCATCAACATTATCCACCACATAAATAAAAAGGACAGAAAACCACATGATCATCTCCATAGATACTGAAAAAGCATTCAACAAAATTTAACATCCATTCATGATAAAAACTCTCAACAAAATGGGCATAGAGGGCAAGTACCTCAATATAATAAAGGCCATATATGATAAACCCACAACCAACATCATACTGAACAGTGAGAAGCTGAAAGCTTTTTCTCTGAGATCGGGAACAAGACAGGGATGCCCACTCTCCCCACTGTTATTCAACATAGTACTGGAGGTCCTAGCCATGGCAATTAGACAAAACAAAGAAATACAAGGAATCCAGATTGGTAAAGAAGAAGTCAAACTGTCACTATTTGCAGATGACATGATATTGTACATACAAAACCCTAAAGACTCCACTCCAAAACTTCTAGAACTAATATCAGAATTCAGTAAAGTTGCAGGATACAAAATTAACACACAGAAATCTGTGGCTTTCCTATACACTAACAATGAACTAATAGAAAGAGAAATCAGGAAAACAGTTCCATTCACAAGTGCATCAAAAAGAAAATAATACCTAGGAATAAACCTAACCAAAAAAGTGAAAGACATATACCCTGAAAACTATAAGACACTCTTAAGAGAAATTAAAGAGGACACTAACAAATGGAAACTCATCCCATGCTCTCGGCTAGGAAGAATTAATATCATCAAAATGGCCATCCTGCCCAAAGCAATATACAGATTTGATGCAATCCCTATCAAATTACCAGCAACATTCTTCAATGAACTGGAACAAATAATTCAAAAATTCATATGGAAACACCAAAGACCCCAAATAGCCAAATCAATTCTGAAAAAGAAGAATAAAGTAGGGGGGATCTCGCTCCCCAACTTCAAGCTCTACTACAAAGCCATAGTAATCAAGACAATTTGGTACTGGCACAAGAACAGAGACACAGACCAGTGGAACAGATTAGAGACTCCAGACATTAACCCAAACATATATGGTCAATTAATATTTGATAAAGGAGCCAAGGACATACAACGGCAAAATGACAGTCTCTTCAACAGATGGTGTTGGCAAAACTGGACAGCTACATGTAGGAGAATGAAACTGGACCATTGTCTAACCCCATATACGAAGGTAAACTCAAAATGGATCAAAGACCTGAATGTAAGTCATGAAACCATAAAACTCCTAGAAAAAAACATAGGCAAAAATCTCTTGGACATAAACATGAGCGACTTCTTCATGGACATATCTCCCCGGGCAAGGGAAACAAAAGCAAAAATGAGCAAGTGGGACTGTATCAAGCTGAAAAGCAAAGGACACCATCAATAGAACAAAAAGGTACCCTACAGTATGGGAGAATATATTTATAAATGACAGTTCCAATAAAGGGTTGACATCCAAAATACATAAAGAGCTCATGCACCTCAACAAACAAAAAGCAAATAATCCAATTAAAAAATGGGCAGAGGATCTGAAAAGACACTTCTCCAAAGAAGAAATTCAGATGGCCAACAAGCACATGAGAAGATGCTCCACATCGCTAGTTATCAGAGAAATGCAAATTAAAACCACAATGAGATATCATCTCACACCAGTAAAGATGGCCACCATCCAAAAGACAAACAACAACGAATGTTGGCAAGGTTGTGGAGAAAGGGGAACCCTCCTACACTGCTGGTGGGAATGCAAATTAGTTCACCGTTGTAGAAAGCAGTATGGGGGTTCCTCAAAAAGCTCAAAATAGAAATACCATTTGACCCAGGAATTCCACTTCTAGGACTTACCCTAAGAATGCAGCAGCCCAGTTTGTAAAAGACAGATGCACCCCTATGTTTATTGCAACACTATTTACAATAGCCAAGAAATGGAAGCAACCTAAGTGTCCATCAGTAGATGAAAGGATAAAGAAGATGTGGTACATACACACAATAGAATATTACTCAGCCATAAGAAGAAAACAAATCCTACCATTTGTAACAACATGGATGGAGCTAGAGGGTATTATGCTCAGTGAAATAAGCCAGGCGGAGAAGGACAAGTACCAAATGATTTCACTCATATGTGGAGTATAAGAACAAAGAAAAACTGAAGGAACAAAACAGCAGCAGAATCACAGAACCTGAGAATGGACTCACAGTTACCAAAGGGAAAGGGACTGGGGAGGATGGGAGGGAAGGGAGGGATAAGAGCAGGGAAAAAGAAAGGGGGCACTAGGATTAGCAGGTATAATGGGGTGGGGGCACGGGGAGGGCTGTGCAACACAGAGAAGACAAGTAGTGATTCTATAGCATCTTACTACACTGATGGACAGTTACTGTAATGGGGTTTGTGGGGGGGACTTGGTGAAGGGGGGAGCCTAGTAAACATAATGTTCTTCATGTAATTGTAGATTAATGATAAAATTTTTAAAAAAGCTCTGTTTAATTGTTTTTTAAAAATTAGTTGCTTGTGTAAATTTAGTTTTCTTAAAATTCTCAAAAATAAAATATAAATACAAATAAATATCAGGTTTTCATGATCTAGGAAAATTTCAGTATTAAAACTAATTTAAGGTTTTTGTTTTAACTGAAGTAAATATATCTTTAAAGCTATCGGCATTAAAATTAAAACCTTTATTCTGCCTAGATTTACTTAAAGTCAAATAAATTGATACTATCTGTATTACAAAGTGTTTTTAAAAAGCATGGGAAAATGGTTGACTTTTATGTTTCATGAAGTTTTTAGGGGTTATCTAAGCATAGATATTAAGAAAAGGTAAACTGAGTAAAGATAATAAAATAAAGGGCTTTGTACACCAAGTTTTAAAACAGTTTCCCCAAATCTTTTTGGCAACCTAAAACCTTACAGTTTTGCTAAGCGATGAGTTAAGTTAAAATCATCAAATATCTAGATTATTTCCAAATAAAGTAAAATAATAAAAAATCAATATTGAACATAGGCTCATCTACTTTTGTTTCCCTTATAACAGAAAAATTAAATATAAATTTAGGCCTGTTAGTAAACTCTTTTGTGCTTTACAAAAAGTTTGTACTATGAAGAAAATGTTTTTAGAAACTATGACATGTAAATTAGTCAGTCGAAAGAATGCTGGTGTTAACAACCAGTTTACTATTGTTTACTTCTCAGCTTTTGCTAGAAATTATGATTTTCTAAGGGTTAAAAATATATATGTGATTGAAGCTACTAGAAATAATAAGAGAAACAACTCTGTGTTAAAAAAAAGTAAGATGCACACCTTAGGTAAAAGGAAGTATGAGAAAAGGAAAGGCATTTTTTATTAAAGGAAAAGGAGGTAATTTTGTCCTAAAATAAGGATGATTATTTAAGGAGGTAAAACATAAGACAAAATTTGAATATAAAAAGTTGTAGAAAGATTAAGGAAAAGGAATTTTTGCATGGCAATTTTAATGTGTAATCAAGTTGGCTAAAGTTGAAATAAATTTAAGCAAATGAGTTTTTGGGGTTTTTTTCCAGTAGTATGTCTTTAATTTTGTCAGAGTTTTGTACTTAAAAAATGAAGGAAGTTTGAAAGCCACTTACATTGAGACCAAGTCTCTCATTTTGCACTTGTCTAAATGCACTAGGGTTGATGTTTACCCTTCCCTCTTTCTTTCTTTTTCTTTTTCTTTTTTCTTTTGTCTTTTTATTAAACAAATGAGTTTATAATATCAAAAGTTTATAATACCAAAAGTTAGGAGATTAAAATTTGGTTTTCTCTTTCTTAAAAAGGACAGGTGGAGATTATGAAGGGTTTTCCTTTGCCCTTAAAGTAATTGCCTAGAAAATAAAAATTCTTTTCTATCAAAATATTTTATTATGCTTCAGATACATTTGAAGGGCTTCTGAGGGGATGGGTATATTTGGTATATTTGGAATACTTCCCAAAGTCAAATTCTAAATAGTCTTTTTGACCTGGAAGAAACTATGAATTTTCCACAAGGGCTCCTGGAACATTCCAAGGTCTTGTTAAACTAATTAGGCTTATTTGATATGTTAGATTACATGAGCAGCATTGTCAAATAAAGGATGTCAAAGCTTTTATTATATTTGTGTAGATAAATGTTGTTAAAATAAGTGTTCTAGAAATTGTAGGAAACTCCTAAAAATCTGATATGTCCTGGTATACAGTATTATCTTAAAGTATTGTGTGTCACAGAAATAAACAAATTTTCTTGTCAATTACATTATAATGAACTCCCATCAGACCTTTAACCATTGCCCTTTTTAAGTATTTTGTCATTTAAAGCCAGTTACTGTTTCACTCAGATGCTTTTACAGAAATGTCCCAGCAAAGTGCTTCATCTTCAAGGAGATTCATGCAAAGAACTTTTGACAAATACAGGTTTCTAGTAACTTTAAGATCATAGAACTGAACTGGCTAAGAATTTCAGGACTAGTGCAAAAACTGGATTCAAGCAGAACAAGAATTACTAGCATGAGACTGAACAAACTGAGGAGGATTATAATTTTTGTAACTTTTTCTTTTGCTGATTCTTTTAATGTATTGTTTTTCCAGATTTTGGGGAAAAATTTCCTCTGAAGCTAACTATGACTTATCACAATTTGGTAAATTCTCCCTTTTTAAGCAGAATTGAAACATCTATCTTTCCCTGCCTGATCATCCAGAACTTGGAAATTCTCAGTGAATATTTTTGTATTTTTATGACAATGTATTTATTTATATAAGTTTAATTGAATCAGTTCTCCTTGTAACAGGACACATTTAGTAACATCATTTATATTACCAAGGAATTGACTGGAATATCATATTTAAGAGAGTCATGCACAGACTCGGGTATGACCAGACAACTTTAAGGAACTTAGGTTAACTTTATAAAGCCAGTAGAACACTTGGAAATATTCAGCCTGGTACCTTACTTACAGTGTTCTTAATAGCCTTACCAGGTGAGTAAAGGTCACTTCCTGGCTGGTGCAGGAGCCTCAGGACATCGTGGGCCCTCAAGAAGAGAGAAATTAACCCAACCCTATAGTTATTCCAGGCAAGTCTGATGGCAAATCCTTGACTTGGCTTTCCTGGCCTTAAGAAGACTTTAAAAGTTTGGTCTGAAATTCTAGCAAGGCTCATTTAAAAGAGCCTATATGATCAATTGCTATTCTAGCTACACTTATGTAAATAATCAGGTCACGCTTTTAAAACTAAACTTATTTTACAAACCAATTCATCTCAGTTTGACTATCTTTGATAACATGAGAATGATTATAGAAAAGAAAAATTGTTTCAATAACACACCTTGAAGGCTATCAGATTCTAATTCCATATAGTATAGAAACTGAAATTTTCTAGTTTTCTCCAGTGTCTGGCTACATCTCTCCAAACTAACATTTTCAATTTTTCTTCCACCCTTCTAATTTGAAATCATTGAGAACTGAAACTGCCCTTTTTCTTAAACCCAGAAACTGAATATGAATGTCTAAATATTAACTTTAGAGAAATTACCACAATAGCTCATATATAGATAATCTTCATGCCAGTTGCTATGTGGTCACCAAGAAAAATCAGAGGCATTCAAACTACAAACCAGGAATACCTGTCAGATTGCCACTGTCACTCCATCTAAAGGTTCTTCAGTCCTGGCATGTGGAAATCATCTCAACTGGCTACCAGCAGAACTCAGAAATTGGCTTGCAATTTACTTCAATCATTAACCTTTATTTCTCTTTAGTTTCCATAGAAATGCCACTTACTTAATACCTGACTACTTGAGCCATAGGCATAACTTTGGTAACACAACTACATCACTGCCTCCTAAAATGAGTTCAACTAAATTGACCAACTGCCAGGACCAAGAAACAGATTTGATGAGATGGAATAATCTACCAATTCAATTTTTAATATGTTCAAGTTCCAGGGAAGTTTCAGAGGAGGGAACTGTCAGGGTCCCAGGGCAGCCTGCCCCAAAGTGCGCTGTTTTTCAGCATTTTGATTACTTTGAATTAAAGTGACTGAAGAAGGAGCTGATGCAAGAGCAGATACTCTCCTCCTCCCCTAAAATCAGGAAATAAATCTGCTTTGTCAAAGGTGCGGTCTCTGTACCGGGGGGCAGAGAGACATTGTCATCACCACAGATGCGGAATTCAGAGCAGACTGAGCAAATCTTGTTACTTTTTTTACTAATCTGCTATGCCAGCCTACTTCAGAATTGCTTACTAATTAAAGCGCCAAACACATTTACTTTCTCCTATCAATTCCTCAGCGATGTATATGTCTCCTCACCTAAAAGGTAAAAAAGCTGCCTGCCTCGGTCATTTCTCTGGGTCTCAATTCTGTTACTGGACCTCTGTTAATTAAACTCTTTTTTTTCTTCTTAATCTCCCACATATCAGTTTGATTCTTAGATGAGCTAGAAGAACCTTGAAGGGTAAAGGAAAATTTTTTCTCCCCAACACTGGTCTTCTCAGATCATAATTATTTCTTTACCTGTCTATAGTAGGAGAATATAAATTTCCTGAAGGCAGAAATAATGTCTGATTGGTTGTTTTAAATCTGGAATTTGGAAAAAATAATGACTCTTCTTCTAAGTACACAATAATATTCATGAGAGGATTTAGTGAAAACACTTTAACATTGTAAATTAATAATATAAATATTATTAATAATATAAAGTATTATTACATAAATATTTATATAATTTCTTGAGTCTACCATTTGATTCTACATGTCCAACAAAGTTGATTTTAAGTGCATGTATTTAATGGACATCATTAATATAAGAACAATTGGTAAAAAAAAAAATTTAAATCAATTTTATAGAAACCATTACCAATAATAGCACCTTTATTATCTGTTTAAATAATTTCAATTAATGTAATTCAAACACTTAGTAATCTAATTTAAAGATACTCTCAGTGTGAATTTTTAAAATAGATTCAGATATTACTTATGTATTTTCATGAGATCTAAAGGAAAAAATTATATTCGAATTAGATTAGAATTAAAGTGAGTAGCAGAAAATATACTGCAGATACTCAGATACATCTAATAGATTAAAGTAGATACAGTTCATCAAATAAAAGTACTTAAACATTTCAGGTAAATTTCCACTGACCGTATTCTTTATTGCAGTAAATCTTCAAACTAAGCAGAAACATGATCAACAACTTCAAATACCAAGATACTTATTGATTTGGACTTTCAATTCATTTTGTTATCAAACAAAAAAGCATAGAAAAAGCATGAATAATTAAAAATTCTTAAACTGTTACGATACTTACTGAAAGAATGCTGCCTAATAATCAGAACATGTTACTGACAGTAGCTGAGAAGGAAAAGAGGAGAGAATATTTTGATAAATTCGGTGTAGACCTTGGCTGCCACTCATAGCAAGCGAAGTCATCATGTGTTAGCAAATGTGACACTGGGTTTCTTTACCCAGAAGAACCTAGAACTAAGTTCAATGCCCTGAGATGCCCCCAAGACCCTTAAGTTTTATATACCCTGTTTCGAGAATTAAATATAGGTTGATCATCAGCTCTTCTTTGATAGAGAAGTATAGGCAATATTTCTCTGATTTTTGTCTCCAGCTCAACTTTTTTTGCCCAAATATAAGCATCGCTTTAGTTCCCCTGCGGGATCCAAACCCACTTCCCTGCTGGTGAGTGAGGCCCTCAGAGCCAGGTGATGAGTTCGCAGCTTCTTGGACTCTCATCCCTCAGTTCTGTCAAGGCAGGTAACCAATTCCAGGTTTTCTCTATGGCAGGTGTGATATTATGATTTATAAGAAATATATTATTTGGCCTTTGTCCTAGTTCTGGCACAGGACTCCTAAAACTCTTGGAATTTCCTAAGTGATGAGGACAATAAAGTTGTCTTTTGTTATGTGAAAGGAGTGACTTTTGGACTGCACCTAAGGAGGGGGCTGGTTGCCAGGAAAATCAGCAAGGTGATTAGAGGGTTGGACTTTCAGTCCCGTATCCCACCCCTGGCCTCTGGGGAGGAGGGAGGGACTGGAGGTTGACTCAACCACCAATGGCCAATGATTGAGCCAATCACACCTATGGAATGAAGCACCCATAAGTTCCCAAAAAGACAGGGCTCAGAGAGCTTCCAGGTTGGTGAACATGTGAAATACTGGGAGACTGGTGATTATAGAGGGCAAGCAGCTCACTGCCCATTCCTTGTACCTCTTTCAGGACATCTCTTCATCTGGCTGTTGATTCAAGCCTTTAATAAATATCCTTTATAATAAATTAGTAATCTAGTCAGTAATGGTTTTCCTAAGTCTGTGAATCTCTCTAGTCAATTAGTCAAACACAAGGAGGGGTTTTGGGGAAGTTCAGGTTTATAACAAGGTGGTCTCAGGTAGGTGACAACATGGACTTGCCTCTAAGAAGAGGTCATGTGAAACTCCAACCTGCAGCCAGTTGGTCATGAGCACAGGTGATAACTGGGACTTGAATTGGCATCTGAAGTGGAAGGCAGTCCTGTAAGACTGAGCCCTTAACTTATGGGGTCTGGTGCTATTTCTGGGCAGATGGCATCAGAAATGAATTGCTCATTCATGAGGAGAAACACCTGCACACACACATACAGACACCCACACCCACACGCACACACACGCACATTGGAATTGATGACCAGAATTTTAGCAGGTAAGGAACACACCCTGCTGCTGCCTCCCTGTGCCGCCTTACAGCTGAGACAATGCCAGGAATGTTTGAATAGGGAATTTCAAGAGAAGTCCCTACATATGAATTTATGGCTGGCCATATATATACGTATATGTTTTTTATATATAAAAAAGCCTTTATGTATATACATATTAAGAAGTAGCATTTTCAAAGCCTTGAGAATGTGAATTTATTTTGGAAAGAGAAAAGCATAAACTTGTTGAGCATGAAATACAAATGTTGTACTTCAGCAAATAGAATAGCCAGGATTGTTAAATTCTTGAGTTGATTGCTTTAGAAGCTTAAATATAATAAACTTAAACATAAATAAATTAGGTTTACATCACAGTGATGGTTACTTTTGTGTCAACTTGACTGGCCACAGGGTGCCCAGAATTTTGGCAAACATTCTAGGTGTGCCTATGAGGGTGAGACTGACATTTGAATTGGTAGACTGAGTAAAGCAGATGGCTCTTCGGAGGCCTCATCCAGCCAGTAGAAGGCCTGCATAGACAAAAAGCCTGACCCTCCTGCTTGTAAGAGGAAACTCCTCCTGCCTGGCTGAGCCGGCACATTGTTCTCTTCCTGCTGTCAGACTCAAAGAGCAAGGTTTGCCCTTCCTAGGTCTCAAGTGTTCGGGCTTTCAGACTAGAACCTGCACCGTGTCAACTGCAGATCATAGGAATTCCCAGCCTCCATAATCATATGAGCTGATTTCTTATGATAAAGCGCTCTCTCTCTCTCTCTCTCTCTCTCTCATCTATATCCCTGTCATCTAGTCATCTACCTATTATCTGTCATCTATATCTCTCTATCATATCTATCTATCTATCTATCTATCATCTCCCAATGGTTCTGTTTCTCTGGAGAATCCTGATTAATGCTAATACAACAAGATCTATTGATCTTTAAACTTTCTAACCTTAGTTTCCTTATCTGTAAAATAAAGGGCTGTAATTAATTCTGAGCTTCTTTCAGCCATAACTGTATTCTGTTGTTTTCTAATTGGGTAGCTGTCAAGTCACCACGGTATCTTTTTATCTCTGGCTTTTATTGATGAGAACTTACTATGCACCACCCTGAGCTGGAGGGTGTGCTGTGCATTTACTAATAACATCTCATAAGAACCTGAGGTTTTATTAATCCTTATTTTCACAGGGGAAGACAGTGAGACATTCAACAATTTGCTCGAGATCTCGAAACTTGGAAATGGCAGAACAAGGAGAAGCATTCAGGTATATTGACATAGAAAATGAAAAACCACCTGAGGAAAATATGAAAAAATAGAGTGGTGCAATTGGGAAAGAAGTTCTTGAAACTTAAACACAGCTCACTGGATCACCTGCCCTACACGGTTCCCCCTGTTATACATAAATTCCACTCTCACTGAATTTTTCTCAAAAAGTTTCAGTTTTATGAAAGTGGCTACTCTTCTCATGCCAAACACTCTAATCCCCCAAGCTCTGACCCCCATTCTCGCATGATAAAACAGAGCTCTGCCTATTAAAGGATGAGGTTTATGTGACATCAGGAAAATACTTTATTCTCATGCTTTTATTTCCTCTTCTTCCTGAATATGTTGCCCTCTTCACCAGTTAGCCAAATCATTGATTAAGTAAAGAATTAAGATAAATGTGCGTACATATACACATGAAGATTTGTATAATACTCTAGTTATCTCCTCTTAAGCACACTTAAGAAAATTATTGTTCTAATAAATGTTCCCAACTTTTCCTGCACTTCCTTTGGTATATATTCTATTTTAAGCAGAAGATTTACATACCTAATTTTGTTGGAAAGCGGGGGAAGAATTTTATTTGAAAATACACCCATTAATATCTATATAAAAGTAATGGCTAATATTTATTGCACCAGGTTCACTGTAATGGCTAGTGCTTGCTGTGTGTCAGACTCTATGGAGTAAGTAGTTTTATTATCTCCGTTTTACAGTTAGGAAAAAGGAGCTTATTGAGGTTCACTAATGAATATTATATCACGCAAGAGCTGAAATTTACTCTAGAAATTAGACCTCAAATTAAGAAAATGTAGTTGCAGGTCCCCAAAGCAGAAAAATTACTAATGCTATGATATTCTGAAAATGACAGTTATTTTCATTCTAGAGTTACTGTGATAGAGCAAGGATCCTCTCAGAATTATTGACCTCTTTCGATTCAGTAAAACATTGAGTAAATAAAATGTTTTTAGCTATTTCTTCCCTGCTTACACTTTCTTGTTATAAAGTGTTCTAAAGTGTTACAAGTTTAGACAACCAACTGCAGACAGCAAATCCTACATCAACAGTCTAATAAAAAAGAAGCCCAACTCAGCCCAATACTCTCCTACTCACCATGATTTCTATAAATTCTGAATAAAATCCATCATTGGATAAGCATGGGAAAAAGTATCTTTTCAGATGAATGGAGAAATTCTGCCATGCAATAGTTTGTTTTACAGTTTGTAAAGCCCCTCACTCCCTGCCTGTAATTTTGAAGAGGTTTGGGACAGAAAGGAAAGTGAAGATTAGGTAAAACCCTGAAGCACCATTAACCTTTTGTATATATCAAAGCTTCCACTTATACATTTAAATGCCATGAATTACCCAGAAAGGCTATGAGAGGAGGTGCTCCCTCCACCAGGAGGCACCGGAGTGCCAAGATGGTTGAGCAGCAGTTGGCTTGGCCCTGTGGCAATGAATTGTGTGCAAACATTCCCCACCCTGCTTCTTGCAGCCCCAGTTCAAACAACACACTTAACACAGGCACACCTGTTGGTTGCCAGAGCCTTTCAGGGTGGTTCCTGGCTGCCAGACAAAATTCTAATGGAAGGTTCATTTAATAAATGCTTCCAACTCAAAAAGCATTTTTACTGGGCTAGTTTCGAGCAAATTTCTGCCAAGGCTTAAATTCCTCATCTCACACTGCCACCTACTGTCTAATGCCTGGTGCTCTGAAGAAAGAAGGAAGTTACACACCCAGCACTTCAGGAGTCGTGAGCATTGTTCATGGACTCTTTTCAGAGCCTGACTTTTATGATAACCAAGTTGGATGGTTTTTACGTTCACCACCAACACTGCTTTTCACCACAAAGACAATCATAAGAAACGCATGTGGACCAAAACCACACTATTCAACCGTATGTGAAGAAAAGAGTTACAGTCCATATTTAAAATAATTAGAACCCTAAATGATACCCAGGGACAATAGACCCAGGAGATCTTGACTGAGAATCAGTGCCTTCTTGTTTCACCTGTAGAAAACCAAGCTGTCTAGAACTAAATGGACCCCATTAGCTTTCATGTGGCCCTCTAGGCCTAACCATATGGACCTGGAGGCTAGTGAGAGCCTTCACAGATGAATGGCCTGGGCTAAGCCCTGTTCTGGGTAGCCCTGAGCGGAAGGGCGCCTTCATCCACTGCAGTCTGTTAAACCATTGTGGGATCACTCCCTGCATCCACTTCCTCCTTTCACCACTGGTGAGATCATCTCTTCAGGACTAGGCAATTGCACTTTTAGATCAGATGGCCCCAAACCAGATGTACCATTCTTTCCTTCATAGAGGGAATTCCCAACCATCAGTGCCACAAAGGGAGATAGGCCAGTATAACTATACTACTCACTCACAAATCCATCATGCAGCATCCCTTAGTAGTTGTTGTTGTTTGTTTTGTTTTATTTCTTTTATAAGAGGTAATATAAAGTCATAAGTCAAGTTCTACATTAGGGGGCCCAAAAGCTAGTCTTCACCATGGCTTTGTCACTTGGCTTAGGAATTCATGACCTTGGGTAAGACATTTGATGTTTGCAAATCTCAGCTTAGATTTGAAAATGAGCATGATAATTATTTCCCTTCCTGCATCATAGGTTGAAATATTACAGCTTAAATAAACTATGCAAAAGCAAGCTATTGTTAAGATTGATATGGTAACTTGGCTTGTCAGGTGTAATTATCCATTTAATTTAAATGTTATCTCCAGTTCCACCCCAGACTCTAGAACTACACCTTGAATGAAGTTGGCATTTCTAAAACATTTATGGAATGACTGATTCATAGATAGATATTCTCTGGAATTTCCTAGGAAATTTCAATCATTTTCATAGAGGATTAACATTATTTTCAATTTTAAATAATATCTTAGTAAATGGAAAATAGCTTATACAAGGACAAAGTAAGGTGTTTTTAATTGAAAGCCTCCCCATACTTTCACTATTCAAAAGTTTCAGAAACCATTTGAAGTGCTATCAAATGCCTTTTTGGTAAGCTATACAAAATAGAATAAAACAAATGTATTTGCTTTGAGTTGAAAAACAGCAAGCCTTTCCTCTCTGAAAAACCACAATTGAGCAATAAGGGAAAAGTCAGAATTTCCAGAGTGGTAAAAGATTTGTAGGCCGCCCATTACAAAGAAACAATTTTAAAAGTCTTAAAAACAACTCAGAAATACATTTTAAAAGAACACTGTACATTAAGAAACAAGAATATTGTGTGCTTGTGTGTGTGTGTGTGTGTGTGTGTGTGTACTGGATATTCCAGGAAGTAAAGAATCTATGTTGGTGCATATAGATTCATTTATTCCCATTTTGATTATAGTTACACATTCTTAAGTTGCAATGGGTTATAGATTTTTAAAACCCTGAAATTGACAAAGAATGGGCTGTAATGAGTTCACACTCATGTCATTGACTTGTCATTATAATTTTATTGCTAAAAATACCTATTACTAAATTTGTTCTAAATTCCTATTGCTTTTCCTTTAGCTAGTGAACGCTCCTCCTTTTACCACTAATTAATTATACATATTACATAAATTAAAATCAGCTCATCTATGAGACCTTGGTAACACAAAATTGAGGGGAAAAAGCAGGAAGCCAGGAGATCAGAACAGGACATGGAGGATTATTCCGGCTGCGGGCTTGCCCATAAAGAGGCTAGTAATTCCAAATCACACCATCTGGTCAATTGTGGTTCCACACAAATTCTGTAATTATTTGTTCTAGTTCTGTGACTACTATCATTGACATTTTGATAGGAATTGCATTGAATATCTAGACTGTTGTGGATAGTGCATCCTTTTTAACATTAATTCTTCCAATCCATGAGCATGGAATATCATTCCATTTATTTGCATCATCTCCAATTTCTTTCATCGTTGTCTTATGGTGACATATCATAACTGCCCTTACAATGATGAGTTCTTCATAATGCACATAGGCACTGAATTGCATAATGTATGGAAATACTGTACTAATATAATAGCATATGTCCACTATATTTCAAATAAATAAATAGATGCCACCCAATGGGCTGTGTAACTTTTCAGACCAGGAACAACAGCTGAGGCAGGTTAGACTCAGGATTTGGTGGAACTTAAAGAGGGAGGAAATCTGCATTGGGAAAGATGAAGAGCAGTATCTAGACCAGTGGTTCTCTGACATTAGAGCATAAGCATCAGAATGCCAGGGGACTTCCTAAAACACAGATTGCCAAACCCCAGCTCTGGGATCTCTGATTCAGTAGGTCTAGGGAGGGAACTACTGTCTGCCTGTCTAACAACTTAGCTGACTAGTGAACATGATGGTTATTCTTGGAAATTAGGGCTTGTGGAGAAAATGATGATTCAAACAAATTCATTACAGTTAGTGGTCTGGTAATTGTTTAACAGCTGGCTCTAGGGGGTAAGGGAAACCCTGATTTATAGTATTTATCAGTTTCTGTGGTTTAAATACTCTCTCCATGACTGATTTCAGACTCCCAATATGACATTCACAGTATTCCTGGAAATTCAGTAGTCAGCTCTCTTGAATCAATGCAAGCCAGGTCCAGCACTTACCATACAGTGTGAAGAAGATGGTAGAAAGGGATTGAAAAAAGTATATGGAGCAAAGAAGGAAGCCTGACTAACAGCGCCCAGGAAAGGCAGGCGACCTTTAATAAGGCCCACTTGGGTTGGGTGCTGAAGAAGGAAACAGGACATCTCTCGCTGTCACAGCTTATGGACAGTCTATGGCAAGTGCAGTTTATGTATTGTCTATGACAACTCTCACACCACAATGGCAGAGTTAAGTAGTTACAACAAAGACTACAGGGACCACAAAGCCTAAGCCAATTCCTATGTGGCTCCTTACAGAAAGTTTGTCGACCTCTGCATTAAATTGATAACAACAACACTCAGTTGTGCCTTTACTGTCACCCAGCCATTAAACCAAATCCCCCATCCTAGACCTTTATTCTCAGACTCCTAGACAACTCCTTTATACCTTCTCTTTTATACCCAACCCTCTGACACAACTTTCTCCATCCTTACTCTGACCTGATGACCTTGTTTGAGATTTCACTTAAAATTGAATAGAGGAGTGGAGAGTGACTTCAGTGGGGCATGGGGGGACTAGATAATAAGGGTGAATGTAATAACCATATTTTTTTTCTTGTGAAACCTTCATAAGAGTGTATTTCAATGATACCTTAATAAAAAAAAATTGAATCAGAGGAGGATGTTCACGTCTACCCACCAACTACAATATGTCAGCATATCCTTTGCTGTTCCGTCTGCTTCCGTGAGTGAACAAGTAACGTGCCCATCTAGAGCCAACCCCTTCTTTCGTACTCTTCATCCCTCCCTTCAGGCCCACTTCAAGTCACTGCTCCAGTGGTTCCATCTCCTCTCTCCTGCATTATCAGGATTTCCTTCTCTACTGAATCTTTCCAATTAACACATACAATAGTTCATGGATCCCATCTTCAAAAATAGCCATTCTCCCCATTCCCTCTTCAGCGACCACCTCTTTCTCTGATTGTTTTACTGTAGATTCCTCACAGGAGTTGTTTATATTTTCTGTCTCTCAATTGTCTCTTCCTATTCTCTATTGTATCTACTTCACTCAAGTTTCATCACTCCAGCCTTCTCTACCCTACAGAAACAGCTCAAGGTCAATAATAACCTCCACATTCTAAAACCAGCAGCCAATTCTCAGTACTTATTGCACTAGATGATGTAGTTAATCACTCCCAGTTCCTCAAAACACTTTCTTCACTGGACTTTTAATTCACGACACCCATTGATTTCCATTTTTGTCCACATTTAGGATCTCATTGACAATGTATATGTCCACCCTCATTGTCACAAGCTAGAAAGATAAGAACAGATGTACAGAACATAGAATTTATATATTAACCTCAAGTGATGTCTTAAGGACATCACAACACAGAGTAAAGGTTAAGGTTCTATAGTAGTGTGAGTAGACCAAACTGGAGAGAGAGTTGAGCCATTATTGGCAAATAAAACAATTGGCTTTTCAAACTTGAATGAGTGTCTGTAACAATGTCCAGTTCCATGTTCACATTGCAAAGGACAATTTAGTCTCAGCAAAATATCATCTGCCACAGTGAATCAATCATAGCAATTCAAATACTATTGCTTTTATAGTTTTGTACAAATTTAACTTATAGTTTTATGATTTTTATTTATTTATAATTTTTATCATTTTGTGGGTGCACAAAAACGGTAAGAACAAGAAGTTTGTAACTTTCTGGTTGTACAAACTTAACTACTCTACTGAAATTGATTCTGAGTTAATGATAAAGATCTGCTGTAATTTTTGTTACTGATTATATATATTACACAAATTTGAGAGAAAGACTGGGCACCTGGCTGTCATTTTGCCCTCCAAGCATATTTACAAAGAGTATGATGCACTTATTACATTTTATATGCTTACCATTGTTTAAGCACACTAATACATAAAGAAATATATTGTAACATAAGCTCATATCTCTGGCCCACAGATACTCTTCATGCAAAATCAAAAGAAGAATTTTTATCTATTATAAATATATTTAATATTATTTATTACTATATATAATATATATAATATTGCTTAATATTATGTATGTAACTTTATATAATGGAAATTCACCTTTATCTTTTTTTAGTAACAATTGATTGAAAATGTTCATGTTCAATATTAAGAGTCAGGATTTGACAACAAACACCGTGAGAATAATTGGTTATTAAACCATCAGAAAAGCAACATCACTAATAGATGACACCAAAAACAAAATAAAATATAATAAAAAGCTAAACTAAATTTACCTTAGGGTGCTTTCTTTATAGAAAATAACCTTTGCAGTTCAATTTTACAGCATGCTGAGACTAAATAGTTATTAAACACAAGTAAAGTTGCCAAAGTGAACATTAAAAACAGGTTTCATGGCCACTCTTGGGAACGTTTAAAGGTCTAGGATGGGGGATTTGGATATTTAAACTAGTATGTCTTAAATACAAAAATAGAGGGAATTAATTATTTTATGTTTGCAATTGCCCATTTAGTCCCTTATAATTCATTAAAAAACCTTAATTCCTCTTTATCATTTGCTTGGTTTTTTTTACCTTTTCCTCAATTTTCTACCTCTCTGTGCCTTTATGGCACCAATAGTTTATGCTCTTCCAGGCACTACTGGAGTTGCTTCAGTGTAAAAGAGCTGTACTTTCATCTCCAATGGAGGCACACACAGCATTACTGACATATACTGTCACTAGTCACTCCATCCTTAGCACGACTTTGGAGCACCCAGAAATTCCTCCCAACAAAACAAGTAACTAGATGAAACAAAATAAAGAGCTCCTATACACTTGCATAATGATGATCAAAATTCATCAAACAAGGAAAATTAAGTGTGAAGCATGTAATATCCAATCTGTCTAGCCCTACCGATTTAGCCATCTAAATGCTTTTCAAAAATACACATTTGTCTTCACTATGTTGCCCAGCTGTAGACCAAACTAACTTGATTTCTCTCATGAAAAACTGCAATCACACATCAGCTGGCGATGAACCTCACTCCCCCTTTCCTCACTTGCCATTTATTCTGCACAACACAGCCTGGATGAGACTTTAAATACCCAGATCTGATCACATCATTCCACTGTTTAAAATCCTCTAGTACTTTGACCTGAATCTTAGAATAAGGACCAAACTCTTTTACATGGCCTCCTGCCCCTGTCTCCTGACTGTTTTGTTGTGTTCCATCACCCTCCCTTTTGCCCTCAGTTCTCCCCTGCCTCTATCTAATTTTCCATTTCTCAACCCTGCCATGCAGCTTACTAC
Organism: Manis javanica; assembly: GCF_040802235.1. Taxonomy (NCBI): domain Eukaryota; kingdom Metazoa; phylum Chordata; class Mammalia; order Pholidota; family Manidae; genus Manis; species Manis javanica. The sequence continues at coordinate 5,682,273 of NC_133171.1, forward strand.
TGTGGACACTCGGCCATAATTCTTCAGCTCTTTCCCCTCTTCTTCACTTAGTTTTTCCCTGTTCATCTTCCACCTTTCAACTCAAAATCAGTCGCCTGGTACAACTCAAATAGTACCAGGAAAACAGAATGCAGTAAATATCTGTTGGACAGCCTAGTAAATTTAAACACCAACAGAAAAGTGAAAGAACTAAAATTTACTTCTACCTATTCTTGGAGATTTTCATTAGAGAAGATTTAGGAAGGAACATGTAAGGAGGGAGCTAGACAGCATTGGGGTACCAGGAAGAGAAGACGCATAAACCAATGGCATGCCAGATGTAGAGGAAAATGTAGTTGGATGAGGGGGTTTTGCTGAAATATAATAACACAATTTATTATTAGGCATCAGTGTTCTACCAAGCCAAAGTAACTCAGAGAGAAAAGCCTTTCCTGGCTTTACAACATGAGCATAGGTAAACTGTCCACGTGTATGGCTTTTCTATTGACTGACTCCAGAGAGAAGTCTCATTCAAAGATTAGACCCAGAGCAACCATTGGCCAGAGGGGCACCTGTGTAGTTATTGAATATCCCATGCCTCGACCCCCGTCAGCACTCGGCCACTCCCACCCCTACTTCCCACCACCGCCGTTACACTCTTGGTGGGAGGACAAAGCCTAGCTGGCCATTCACAGAGCTGAAAATCTGGAAGGATCAACTTAGACTGCTATGCTTTCAAGAAAAAAAGAATAATAAACGGGGAAGAAGCAAGGATATGATTACACATTTCTGTTTTTTCTTTTCCATTTGACATATTAAACCTTAGAAATCATCAGGTGAAAATAGCCTTGTTTTGCATGAGGACGCTGAGGGTCAGAGCGCCGACGCACGCGCGCACACACACACACAGCTAAATAACAAAAACAAAGCACAACCCCAGACAGTCCGATGCTCTTCTCTGAAGACAGAATGTCAGCTAGTTTGCTTTCTTGCAACCCATTAATGTTCAAAGATTTAGTTATTTCTACTCAAAAATTGAATACCCATGCATAGTCTTCTCTCCTGGTACAGTCGCATTTTCATCTGTTTTACCTCTATGCATTGTCTTTTAAATGATTTTGATTTCTTCCTTTCAAAATTATAACTGCTTTGCCATGAATTTTTTGCAGTCTGCAGTACATTTTCCATCCTATGCCAAGCATGACATCCTTTTCTGAGGTTTATTCCTCAGCTCTGCAGCTTAGTGTATGCTCACTTGCCTTTAGTAAGTAAGTATCATAGACATGAACTTGCTAAAATAATACTGGACCATTTTCTTGTTTGTCTAAATGTGATGAGAGGATACCATACTATTCATACCTCAAATAGGGAAAATTAATTAAAATTTCAATTAAATAGTAATAAATCTAGACCTTCCAAAGGCAATATAGGTGCTACAGCTTTATGTAATAGCTTTACATAGTTCTCATGAAATTTGTATTTTGGAATTAATTAATAACAAGAATGATATGTATTGAGTTTATTATATTCTAGGTTCTTTTCTAAAGATTTCACATGTAGCACCTCATTCAATTCTCACAAAAACTTTTCATGTAGGAAGTCCCATGAATGTATTTTGCAAGTAAGGAAACAAAGGCACAGAGAGGTTAAGACTCTTGCCCCAAATCACACAGGTGGAGCCAGGATTTGAGCTGTGGTAGCTGCACTTCAAGGCCTAACTCTTATTCAACATTCCCTAAGAAATTACAGCATGTGTTTCTTGAATGTTTCTGATGCTCTCCCTTGTGTGATCATTTTGTGGGTAAGTAACTTCAGAGGTAATTTATGTTTGTATTTCTTTAAGAATGCCAACTTAGCCATTTTAAAGCTTTATGCTCTCTTTAATTTCGTAATTGTGATATATCTAAGCTTCAAAAAAGAAAACAAAAACGACTTTTACCTTGACCTCATCATATCTTCTTTATCTTCTGTTGACGTATACTCTCCATGTTAATTGGTTCTTAATTAATCTTTGTGCTTCGGGATTTGGAATCATGTTAGAGTATTGGTAGTCAGTTTCTGCTCTTGCTCATTTTTTTGAACAATGTTGATTGAAAGTTAATTCAATGTAGAAGAAAATGATGGAATACTATGTAGCAAAGTGGCCTGTGGGTGCTCTAATTTAAAAGTCCTGTCAATTAGGGCCATAATTTCAACTAAGTTTGCATGAAGATGCTAAAAACACATCAACCTAGAGCCTGAGGGCATAGTCCATGCTCAGAAGAATTCCTTTTGTCAGTCAATGAAGATATTATTCTTTATTTGGAAAGAGGACAAAAATATTTGTTACTTGCTTTGAATTTCTAGCTAAACAATATGAAGTTATTGAGTATAATTGTATCCTCCACGAGGACATTAAAGCAATATTTGAAACCTAGAAAAAATAATAACTTTCTGAATGTTCCTGTAAAACCAGCCCTCAGCTATAGAGATCTGAACAATATTTGATTAAGATTTAGATCTTAATGCTTTTCTTCTTAGCCAGTGGGAGTTATTTTATTTTTTGTCTATTCAGACTGAACAATATCGAGGAAACTATATTCAGATGGTTCATAACAATCAGGTGATTGTTATTTTTCTTATTTGTGGATTTGATTTTGCTCTTTGGATATTTAAAAATTTGTATTTATCCATTGTCTGATTGTACTGAATTTTTCTCCTATAAATCCAAATATGTTACATGATGGATAAGCATGTAATAATTCAATTACTCTAACAATGGTCAATAATCAATGGAAAAATATATTCTTCACTTATTTAATGCAAACCGCAAACATACAAATTTTTTAAATATTTTTTTTTAGTCTCCAATCCTTAAACATCATGCTGCTACATTTAACAGAAAGTAAATTTGTTAAAACCCAAGAGCCAGTGTCATCTTTGTTGAATGGCAATTCAAAACCTGCAGAAACTCAATGAATTTTGAAATGTAAAAATGCATTCCTCTATAAACTATATTTGTCATATATATGTCATTAACACAGAGTATTAACCAGTCAGTACATGTGGGCATTTCTGGTTCTGAGTAAAGGTAAATACTTAATAACAAAATTCCAAGAAAACTTCCATGTACTATCATTAATCACTTATGTCCCCATTGTCAGAGATGATAGTTGTCCATCCAGTAGCCATTTCTTCTTTTCCCTTAGTAATTGTACTGTGGACTATGTGTCCTCATTATACAACCTGCAGCCAGATGTAAACAAAGGGCCAACTCCTTATCCATCGCTTAGGTTATTAGTCATTTTGCAGGTGTTATGAAACTGCTAAAAAGTCTTCTTTAAAAGGGGAGCTGACTTAGAACATATTTTTAATTTTTGCTTTGTTTTATTTTTTTCCCCTTCCCTTTTCTCCCTTCCAAGTGTCCTTCTTCCTTCTAGTTCAATGTGGATGTGACAGCTGGACCTCCAATAGCCATTTTGAACTATGAGGCAACCTTGAAAATTGAAACCATATGTTAAGGATGACAATGTAGGAAGATAGAAAGAGCTGGCATGGATAGAAAGCTGACGACTTCATAGAATGTGCTCATTCTGATTTTTTTTTTTGAGAGAGAGAAAAACCAATCTTTTATACTTTTATTTTCCTGGGGTCTTTTTCTTTTTTTGTTTTACATTAAAACTTTATCAAAACTAATGTACTCCTGACCACTAAAAAAAAAAAAGTTGCATGTAATTATATCATTTTAAAATAAAATGGTACAGTATCTCTTATGACTGAGTAGCAAGAGATTTATAACATATACAAGGCCAATATTTTTATTCTCCCTATAATTTATTAAATGGTTGCCTTGCAAATATATGGGTATATATTTGTGGGGTTTGAGGGTTGAGACTAGATTGCATTCCCTGATGTTTACCCCCTGGCATACTAAACTATTCAGAGCTGGCCTCGTAGCTATTGTGTGTAGCTCAAGTGTGAGCACATTTCTTAATAAGTTCAAAATAGTTGCCAAAATGCTGATAAAATTTTGAGGGTTCTTTATCTCTTGTATCAATACTGACTGTGCAAATTTCCTATCTCTCATTTCTTCCTTCGTTTGTTCTATTTCCCCCAGAGGAGTCGTTTTTTTTTTTCTTCTACAGTGTCTTACATCTGTTGAATGAGAGATTTGCCTCTTGGTGTCATAAAACGGTTATGCCCTCTATTTCCCCACTGGCTGATGGTGGTAACCATGCTCTACTGAGCCCTCTGACGATATAATCAGAATATCCTTTAATGAGCTTCTAACCTACTTAGTCTAGAGCTACCTAGGCCTTGGGTTAAAACTCAGGGACAGTGGCTCTGTGATACAGAAAGTGAGTCAGTAAGCCAGGGAATCACTGGCAAAATTTTTAATGCTCCTCTGCTCATAGTGTGGGAGAAAGAGCAAGGGCTTCAAGCCAGACCTAATCTGAATTCCAATGCAACGTAAATTTGTGCAAGTTTTTTCATTTCTCCAAAGCTTAGTTTCCATATGTAGGAAAGCAGGAAATGATATCATTCAGGGGTCCTTTGAAGATTAGATGAGATAAAGTATATAGAATTGGCACAGATGCAGCACAAAATGGAAGATGTTTTCATACAAGCCCTTTTATTCTTCTTTCACTTGAAATGGCTTTTATAATCAGCTCCTTCCATTTCAACTTTTACCACTACCTTCCTATTTCAGGCCCTTGTCACTTACAGATTAGTTAGTTGCTTAACCAGCACACCCCCAAACCTAGTGGCTTAAGGCAATCATCATTATTTAACTCACAATGCTGAGATTAAGCAATTTACCCTGAGCTCATTTAATTTGCCATGGGCTCAATAACCTGGATGGTTTCTCTTCCTTTGTGGGTTCTCTCATGCTTCTGTGATCAGTGGCTGAGTCAGTGGGAGGCTGGCTCATCATCATTAGTTCAACTCCGCTCCACAGTCCCTCCTCCTCAGTGGGCTGTCACAGGTGGTCATACGGCAGCTGGCCTAGAGTTTCACCAGAGCAAGACCCCTGATGGCCTAGACTCGGAACTCCCAAGGAGCCTACTACATGTTCTTGACCCAATCAAGTCACAAGCCCAGGGCAAATCCAAGGAATTGAGAAATAGACACACCTTGATAAAAGAGCTTCCGAATCACATTGTAAAGGGCACAGGTACAGGGGGTCCTGGCAAATTATGCCCATTCCTGCAGTCTGCCACATGTATCATCTACTTATTGCCCTTTCTGCTTTTTACTCTCTCTTTAACCCAGCTTGTTTATTGCACTATTGTTTCTCAAACTAGAGTCCACATTCATGTGGGGAATCCAGCAGTTCAAATAAAATTTCTTCTTCAATATGTTTAAATCCAAGTACAATTATTTTTATTTGTCTCTTAAGTAATAGCTACATCATGTGACATTTACTACTTCTAGAATATAGTACACCCCATTGTGAAAGAGTGAAATGATTTTCGGGGAAAGAAAGAGAAAGAGAGAGAGGGAAGCAGGGAGGCAAGGAGGGAGGAGAAAGCAATCAAATCTCGACCATCACGGCTTTATTATTATTATTTGTTAATTTCATAGTAAACTATTTAAAAACATCTTCCTATGCTGTTCTTTGAAGTTGTAATTTTATATTTAATTCATAATCCAAGGTTATTTTAAGGAGCATACTAATATGTTCTATTTCATTCTAATGATTAAGAATGGAAATCAGTGGGAGTAGCAATCTTTTCTATCACATTTAATAGGATACAATGGTTATTAATATACAGAATTAAGTTTTAATCATGGCAGAATTGACTGAGTCTCACACTTTTCTTCCAGTATTAAAATATAATTGAAGCAGTAGAAAAATGGCATTACACTCATTGAATTATGCTCAGTAAGATCAACTGCATTTCAACAATGAAATATATCATCTATGGAACGAACACATTGGGTTCTCGTACTCAGTACAAGAGTAGTTGTAAGCTTTTCAGGTTGAGTGGGCTTTGTTGTTATTGTTTTTATTTCTTGGTACTTGCTGCAAAAAGCTAAGCACTTAGTGTGAGGTTTTTCCCCCTTAATTTTAATACAATTTTAATCTAAGATTCCCAAATTGATGAAGTGATCCGTGGCTACCTAAGGATATTTGTAAAATACATTTTCATTTTTCCATATTCTGTCCATGAGGCTAGTTGTGTTTGAAAGCTGTAACTTCTCAGGAAGTCCAAACAAAGACGTGCCCAGCACAACTGTACCATACAGGGGATTTGAATCAGTTATAAAACACATGGCTCAGGGGGCACTGTCTTAACACTGAAAGATTACTTAGAAAAATCCTATAAATAATAGTCATACTACTCAGAGAGTTTTGTTAAGTGGTTCAAAATAGACCCTTTCAATAGTAATTCATGGTCTATGCAGTGATGGGGGATGAGGTTCAGGAGTCTTGTAATTTGCATCTATTTCCTGCAAAGGCACCAATGTTAAAAGCTGGTCATTTGAAGTCAATATATGATCAGTAAAAAAAAGATAAGAGAAAATAAAAAATGTAAAGAAAAGGGTAAAGACAGTCTATCAAAATTAAAACAAATTAATCTGTGTTTTAGCCCACTTAAATGAATAAATACAATCCCTGTATGTCTAATTGACTTAATTATGCTGGAGTTATTCACTGAGGTGTTTAAAAATATTAACTTGTTTTTTTAAAATATGTGTATCTAACCCTTTTAAATAGTTCCTTGGGCTTTTTGCTGAATAATTGCATTTATATACTACTTTCTTCATTAGTTTGTAGAAACTGATATGCAAGTGTTTAGACTTTCCACAGTAACATTAGTGATCAGCAAATTTATGGGTAATTTATATACAATGTTAAATTTATAATTAATGCCTTTAATTTGAACTTCTATTTTTCACTCACCAACAAATTTCAGAGAAATCAATATTAGTGCTTTTACAGAAAAATTTTGGAGATCTGTTCTAATAGAATATCTCCTGAGTCCATCATACAGTTGTACATTATGAACTTATTTTGTATAGTTCTTTGACATACTTTTAAAATAACCTAAATGAGGGACCATATCACATAGATTTCTGAAATTCAGGAAGTGGAATATGAGGTGCACTCATTTCATTATTTTCTCTAATTAAAGAGTTTATTTGCTAGGAATTTAGGCACTGAGTGGTGGAAACTATCCATGAAAGATGATAATATTAGTTTCCAATATTTAGGAACTGCCATCTTCCAGCAATGTAATCTAGCAAGTTTAAAAAATCCTTATATAACTTTAAAAAGATAAACATTCCTAAAAATGTAAATGCCTGGATAATAAATTGTACAAATCATTGTTTTTTTGTAACAAGTATGAAATAACTCCAACAAACATTATGTAGGGCATGTGATCCAAAATTATATATAAACTTGTAAGATTACTATTTTATTCCCCATGCATGTTTCTAGCCCTGCTTTTCCTGTTTCTAGTAAGGCCATGCCACCTTCATTCTCCAACGTATCGAGTCTCTTAGCTTCTTCCTCCACCTTCCCAGTAAGATGCTCTCTAGGGGACCCCTCACCTGTGTCTCTTGAGCCTTTGTTCATGGGATGTTCTTCACCGAGAATGCATCCCCAATAGATGTAGAAAATTCTCCTTTCTTGGCACTCTGTCTATATCCCCTAATAGCAGTAATACTTTGTTATCTTACATGTGCTTTCTTTTTCCTTATAGGCTGACTGTGTACTCAATGAAGGTAGGTACCATGCCATATTCATCATTGTGTGATTCACAGTATCTCACAAATACCAAAGTAGAAATAAATAAATATATTTGGATGGATATTTGTATTTTACTTTCAAAAATTTTTTTAATTGAAAAACTTGCAAATAAAATGATCCCTTAGGTGGCAATTATAGGTTGTTCCTATCTCTTACACTTTATCAGTAGGATAACAGTAAAAAGACATAATCATAGAGTTTTAAAGCCATCTTCCCTCAATCAGGAGTCCTCCATTGTGGTGGCATGCAGAGTGATTAAAAGTTTTCAGTCTTTTTATAAACAAAGCTCTGAAACTGCCTATTGTTACTTTCTAAACTATTTTGTAATTTAGTTGCAACAAAAACATAAATTTAGCAATAAAATAACAATTATGAGAACAATGAACTTTGAAAGATTCTTCTGGGTACCATTTCAGAGACTGATGCATGGTTTCATTTTTTTTGCACTATGTGAGTAGAAGGCTTCTTAAAAAAATCCCTTTGTCTGGACAGCTAATTATAAAACAATTATAAAAAACCTTAAGATAAAGTCATTTTAAAGTCACCTTCCTGGACAATCCCTCTGCTTTAGGACAACTAAATATAAGCCCAACTATACAGATTTTTCAGAATTGGAAAGGATGGATATAAACCTGAACTTGACTTTAAGTTTCCTGTATGATACAAGCAGGTGTTTAAACATATTTTAAAAGTCAGTTTCCTTTTGCTATTTAAATAACCTGCACTTCAATTACTTCTATTGAACATTTATGGTCTACTGTGAATTATATCTCTCATCAGTGCCAGTACTTAGCATGCCCTGTTTTAATAAAATTCAATCCACAATTGCACAAGCTTATATAACACTTGAATTACAAAAGAACTCACACAGTGTGCTTTCAAATAATTAGTTTCCTGAGTGCACTGAAGTATCATTCAATTTATAACTTCTCAGGGGCACACTTGTTACACAAAGTGAGGTACTCCTATACGTGGATGTTAGGTTACATGAAATCTATGTAAAATGAAACAGATGAAAATATTTTAAAACCACATCACATTTTCAGTAAACATAGTAAAAGCTCTGGGAGTTAAGATCTATTGAAATAAAGAGGAGCGGAAAGAGAACTAGTATTTACTGAGAATTGACTTCACTGGGTGCTATGACTATTAGTTACCACGTTATTAGGGACTCGGTAAACTTATCTGAATAAAACCATAGACATTTTATCCAGATGCCTTTTTTAAAAATTCAGATAGCTCAACTTTATATGATTACAATACTGGGGTGAAGACTTCAAAGTAATTGCTAACTTTTATTATAACTTTTCACTCTACCGATGTATTTTTCTTTGCAATAAACCATTTACTGTAACAGGGACAATTAACCAGGTTTCCTTTCTCTCTCTAAGCATATTGGAACATCTATTTTAATTATCATATGTAAGCATCAAACCTAAATGCCACCAAACACCTACTGCATGTCTTTTATCCTATCCCCTTCTCATCAGAAATTGTACCCCTGTATCTGTATGTGGCATTGATTTCTGAATAAGCAGCCAAGTTGAGGTGTGATCAGTTATATAGACAGGCTCAGTGCACTTTCTTCTATCTGAAACATCCCTGGAGGCTCTTACAATTTCTCAATGTCATAGAGTTTAATCTTTATGGATCTTTGGTCTAAAATTAGAAAACACAGAATATCATCATTACCTACAATATGAAATATTTACAAGTCTAAGTAAAACTCCATCTTCTTTAGATGAAAAAAACACTTCATATTGAAGTGCAAAATCAGCCACCTTTTCTACAGTGACTTACTTTAAATGCTTAACAAATATGGGAAATATTTAAATTTTTCCTCTAAACTTTGTGAAGTCACACCTCACAATGTTTAAGCTATTATTCTAATAGATGTTGTGTTTTTTTTGCTGTCATTTAAATTGAGTTTTTACAGCCCAAAATTTTAATAGCCCTCAGTATTGTAAGTTTGAAAATTTCATGTGCTGCTTTGCCATCTGTAAGTTTCACAAGGCCCTAAAGTTCTAACCATGAGTTCCCCCCACTATCACCACACTGCACCAACCCTGCACACAGTGGGAAAGGATACCCACCCAGCTAGTTTGCCTACCAGCTGGACCAGATGCACTCTACCTGGTCCTCGCTCCCTACCAGCCCCCAAATTATCCCAGCAAGGCAGGCACATCCACCTGCAGGAACCCGAGGTCACCTCACTCTCTTGCTACTACCAAGCCGACACCCCACAGTCCCTTCTGGTCCTCTCTGCTTCTGCGTGCATGCCCCCTGTGGCTCGTCATGGCATGTGGGACCTCCTCCTCCGAGTCCGTGAACACACGTAGCCAATATACTGTGGCCGATCTCATGGGTCCAGTGCTGGATGCAGTGCGTTTGGTCATCTCATAAAATTTAAGTCAGATTTCCTCCATCACCAATAGGTGAATAGAAGGTGATCAAAATACTCTTCTGCTAAAATTTCAGGTTAATAGCTAGCCAGATTTAACTTTATGTGTCAAGAAAAGGGTCATAATAAATTTTCAATATATGTTCCCTATTATTATCAAAGTGCTTATGTGTTTCCTTTTTATCACTTACCATAATCTATAACTCACTTCTTCAATTATTTTATCTATGTTTTCATTTCTTTATATACAGTCTGTTTCCTGCTTTAGACTATAAATTACATGAGAGCAGGGACCATGTTTGTTTTATACCCCTAGTGACTAGCACATAATAGGTGCTCAGTGAATATCTTAATGAATGCTCCCCTGCATCATTTGTCAGTGTCTCATATAGGCTAGTAGCTTTCAAACTGTTCCCACAAAGTTCTTGGAAGTGTAGGTGGAGAGATGCACAGGATTCTTTACACTCTCCACTGTCACAATGTGGCAGAGTGAAGGAAATAGGCCATGTAAGTGGGGTTTCCAGGTGTGATAGGCCATGGGTGTTTAAGAAAGAACCTGTTGTCAAAAGTGTAATTAACTGACAGTCTCCAACTGCCATACCTTCAGTTTTCACTGCAGTGTCCAGGACAAAGCTCTGCTGATGCAGATTTCTCTCAGCCAACGCTGAGCACTCTGACGTGCTAGAGCAGAGCCATTCCTGCTCTGATGGGAAATCTGTGCTCTGAGGCTCCCCATCTTCCTGATTGAGACCCTCTCAGAGCTCCAGAGCAACCTGAGTCTCTTCCTACCCAACTCTCCACCCTAACCTCTTTAATTTCTAATGGTTAAAACTGGGCTCTGTGGCTCTATGACTCTCCCCAACTATCCCTGCTCCCTCTCCCATTTTCCTTCCTGAATCTTGGAACTCAAGGTAGGAAGTGTGGTGGAGACCAAGTGCCCTCTCCGTACTTTCTGTGGTGAAAGTCTACTATTCCATAAATAGAAATATGCATCTCATTAATGCATCTAATGCAAAATAATTACTACAGTGGAATATCCTTTATGATTCAAACAATAGATCGTCTCCTAACCTTTTCAGTGTTGCTATTATCAACTTATACATTTCTGCATTGTCACAGGAAATGGCTAGAGATAAAGTGGGGTTGCTTAGAAAATGCCATTCTAAACAGAAAGTTGTCTGTTACCATAACATTTTCTGTGTTTAAGACATCTAAAGTTCTAAATCAGCTGCTACAATGAAAAATAGAACCTTGACTATCTCAAAAAGCAACAAATGCTTAAAGAAAAGATGGCTCCCCCAAAACAGATGGCCTCCCATTTTAAGGATAACAAGTGCATAATAATCCTCTCATGTGATGCTTTTAACAATTATTCAACATGTGTTAAATAACAGTTGATGGATCTTAATTTATTTTTGAATAAACCATAATTGACCACCTCTGACTGGAGTACATAAGTGGATTAGAAATAATCTGCTTTAAAGAAGTTACATTCGGGTGGGAAAGTAAACTCACACAGAAAAGACCCACAAGGTGGGGAACTGCTGCAATACATACATGTGCGTGTAGTGACATGGGAGTGTTTTTATAAAGTTGATGCTGAACTTGAAGACTGAGGACTCAGCCCACCTCCCAGTGAGGCAGGTTACCCAAATGAGTGGTATTGAAGGGTCTCCTGAGTCAACACAACACCCCATTGCTTTGTAATCTGTGGGGCTCCTGGGTGTCTGCTGTGGCCCCAAATTCAGCCCTGGCATTTTTGTGGCCCAGCAGAATTTTACAGAGCATCACATTTATGAAACTGGGAATATTGTTAATGATAATCAAGGGATCCCAAAAGAGCTCAGTTATCCTTTCTCAGTGAAAAACTGATTTAGGCAAGAGAGCAAAATCGAATTTCTGTTTTATTGTGGCGTCATTTCACCTTGAGATGAATACAGCTGGGTGAGTGTAAGTACCGCAACACAAGTGGAATGTGGAAGCTATGAGATTTCACAGTGAAGAAAGGGAACCAAGCTCCTTCTTTGGGCCACAAAAATGCCAGGGCTGAATTTGGGGCCACAGCAGACACCCAGGAGCCCCACAGATTACAAAGCAATGGGGTGTTGTGTTGGCTCAGGAGACCCTTCAATACCACTCGTTGGGGTAACCTGCCTCACTGGGAGGTGGGCTGAGTCCTCAGTCTTCAAGTTCAGCATCAACTTTATAAAAACACTCCCATGTCACTACACACACATGTATGTATTGCAGCAGTTCCCCACCTTGTGGGTCTTTTCTGTGTGAGTCTATTTTCCCATCTGAATGTAGCTTGTTTAAAGCAGATTGTTTCTAATCCACTTATGCACTCCAGTCAGAGGTGGTCAATTATGGTTTATTCAAAAATAAATTAAGATCCATCAGCTGTTATTCAACACATGTTTAATGCTATGTCTTTATGAAACATGTAACATATCTGGCATTATGTTTTCTAAAACTCACACTACTATAGATCTTGGTTTTTTAATTCTCGTGTCCTGAGTTTTCTCCTCCTCTCCAGCCTCTTGCCTTTAAAGTGTGTTCAAGGACTTTTCTTCCACCGCCAGTCCCTTAGGCACTGGTGTTCCTTACACCCTTTCCTCCCCCCATCTTGTCATTACTGTAGATATTCTCCTTGAGCTGTCTCATCATTCCCAAGACTTTGTTCACCATCATTAGCTATCTCTGAAGCCCAAGTATTTCACTCCAGATCAGGTTTTTCTGGTGATCTTCACACCTGCCTACAACAGCCACGGGGAATCTCTGCTGCATCCCACAAGCCCTCAGACTCGGTAGATGAGAACCAGGCTCGCCATCCTCCCGCCTAGACCTGCTCTCCTGCATGTGATCCCTACTTGCAGAAGCAGTACCAATACCGACTCCCATTTACCCAAGCTGGACACCCTGCCGTCATTACTGAATCTTCTCCTTTACTCTCCTGTTTATGATCCAGTAGCAAGTTCAGTCTGCTCTTTCTCAAGTCTTTCCACTTCTCTCCATTCCCTCTGCAACTCTCCCAGTCCAGGCTGACACCACCATGTTGTACATGCTCTTCTCCTCTCCTTTCAGTTGGCTAATCAACAGAAGGAATTTTATATCAAATTCTAAGTAAAAAGGCTGAAGACTTACAGGTTTAGGATTATTTTCACATATATTTCTACAGCTGCCTACTGAGGCTTATGAATAATTGACAAACCCTTGGGAAAATACATCTGTAAATTCAGATCTCTCCACATTTTGCAACTGTTTACTACTTACTGCTTTTCACAAGTACTGTGAGCCTGAATAATTTGGTGGGCAAATTAGCAGAGTTGACTGCTGGAACTTTTCAAATATATTTGTTGGGGGAAATTATATACACATATGTGTGTGTGTGTGTTTATAAATATATATGTGTGTGTGTATATAGATATATATATCTACCTACATATTAAATATGTTTATCAGATTATAATTAAAGCTTATTTCTAAAAAAAGTATGTGTTTAGAATGAGGAGGATAGTTTTTCCTGAGTGTGATGATTCAAATGCAACAAGCCACATATTAACATTGCTTCCACTACGTGTTCATCCTTAAGATCTGAAAGATTTCTGTTCCACTGTTGGCCACTGGATGTTTCTGTAAGAACCAAGATTTTGTTTGATGGATGTTTTCACAACTTGCAAAAATTAGTCGAAACTGACAACAAATTTTCTATGTCTAGCTCAAGATCAATAATGAAGTATAGTAGCGTATATAATTCCCACATAGCACTTTGCCTTTTTTCTCACAGATTTAAAATCAGCTGTGACAATATAACAAAGTCTAGATTCAAATTTCTCCTGAAAAAGATTCTAGGAAAATCCCTTAGCATGGCCTGAATTCTATTTTTCTGGTTTTGAGGACATCTTGGGTAGTTCCAGGAAATACAAAATCGTTGAGAATTTCTAAAGAAATTCCTAAGAAAAAAATCAATTGAAATTCATCTTTTAAAAAATTCTGTGGTAGGCAGCACTTTTCAGGGACAAAGGTGATATTAAGAAATCTAACACTATTCAGAGAAGAACAGTGGAATGGGTTACCAGATATGGGTGCCACAGAGCAAATTTCAGAAGCTTCTTGGTGTCCGGGGACACAGTCACCAATCCTCACAGTCCAAAGTAATGTCACTCAAGGCAGTGACCCTTAACCCCGTGAGGACTGACATGTCTCAGCAGAGAGGAACTTGTTTAGTGTACTTTGTTTATCTTTTCCTAGTTTACTGTCACTCTTAGCTGGAATGTTGGAGTTCCATTTTATTCCTGAATGTGATGAATCTGAATCTTAGTTCTAACCCTGGTGCATTTCTAGAGTGAGTCACAGTTCACTCTACCTTTGTCCTCATTCCAGTTCTGGTCCCTATACTTGCCCTGTCGTCTTAAATCCATTTTCTCAATTCCATCTTATATAAAACATCTGTGTACTTGGTACTTGACTTTACCCCTACAAACATCACAGCCCCGAAAAGGGTCAGATCTCTTGGGTTATAAAATGCTGTTAGGACAAGCTGGACAACAAAGAAATGGCCTATCATGTATTTTTACTACTGTGGATTTTATATTCCTAGGTATATATTACTACATTTTACTATAATTACTTGTCTTTTCCCCTTCTTCCCCATCACCCCACTCCACTTGCCATTTTAGACAGTTAACTTCTTTTTTATTATTATTACTTTTTTTTTATTAAGGTAACATTGATATACAATCTTATGCTCAGGTTTCACATGAGCAACATTGTGGTTACTACATTCCCCCCATTACCAAATCCCCACCATATACCCCATTACAGTTACTGTCAGTCAGCATAGTAAGATGCTATAGAGCCACTACTTTAGACAGTTAGCTTTTTTAACACAATTAACAGGTCATATTTTTGTATGTACCTGACACAGAAGGGTATGTAAAATTTTGAAACTTTTTTCAATTTGCAATTATTGAAAACACAATGTCATCGAAATGTGTCCCCACAAAAGTGAGAGAGGAATGAATACTTTTTAAAATGAAGATTAAAATGTTGCTCAAGATTGAATTTTGAATTCTAAAATTGCTCTTTGACATATCTCAATCAGCTAAAAGAATCTTCTGATGAAAAATTTAATTGGACATATTTGTATTCCATGAGAATGAACTGAAATCAAGAAAGGCTTTCTTTTGTAACATCTATTTTATCTAAGGATTCAAAATAATCATAAATAAAGTCAGTAAGATTTTTCATATAAAATGTCAAAGTAAGTTTCTCTGAAGACAAAAAAGGGGTTTACCTGTGAAAATATTTGTTTTACAATATTTACGTATTTTATACAAGAATTTTAAATTGAAGCTATCCTCTACTTAGCAGAATTTTCTCAGACCTTACTCTGCACTTTGATAATCATAAAAAATTATCAAATTAAAAAGTTCTCAATTAAAATATCAAGGTCTTTGCAATTTAATAACAACAAAAAACAACCACCCTCACTTTGAAAATGGGCACAGGGCTTGAACAGCGATTTCTCCAGAGAGAATATACAAACAGCCAAGGAGCACATGAAAAATACTTACACCCCTAATCATCACAGAAGTGCAACTGAACAGCACTGTGTGATACCACCACACACCCGTGAGCACAGCCACCATCAAAATAGCAAACATCATATGATTCCACTTACATGAGGTCCCTGGAATGGTCAGGTTCATAGAGACAGAGAGCAGAACAGTAAGTGCCAGGGGCTTGGGGAAGGGCAATGAGAGTTTAATTTTTAACTGTTTAATGGGTGTAGAGTTTCAGTTTGGAGTGAAAAAAAAATGGGTAGAGGTCATAGTTGCACAATATGGTGAATGTACTTAATGCCACTGAACTCTACACTTAAAAATGGTTAAAATGGTAAGTATTATGTATATTTTAGCACAATTTAAACCTTTTAAAAGTTTTTAAATGTTGAGGTTTACAGAGGACACTTATTTTCAGATTTATTAACCATAAAATACTGACATTTCTAGATCCAATACTATGTGCCAGACACTAGGGCCTTTCACATGTACTAGTTCATTTAACTTTAACAACAACTTAGGGGAGAGACACTGATTATTACTTGCCAGGTTTAGGTGCCATGAGGCTTTGGCTGCCTGTTTGGTAATGGATTCATGGCAAACTGTGGTGTTTGAGAGGTCAGGAAACCTGCTGATCTCTCAAAAGATGACCATAATATATGCCACTGGAAAGATCAAGCAACATTTTCAACTTGATCTGGAGTGTCCAGACTCACACGTTGTATTTTGGCTGATTGTAATCAGGCATATGGGATCTTGGGCTTCTGCATGGCAATTAATGTAATGCTTATAAATGAAAATGAAATAATTTAACCATTTTAGGTCAAACACAAAAATAAAAACAATAAAAGAAACATACTGGCCTTGGGAAGAAAAGTGATACCATCCTCTACCACAATCCACAGTTGATAGATAATGAAACAGACATGAAGAGGTAAGAATTTGCCAAAGAACACATTTCTGGTGGGCAGTGAGCCTGGGAATCAAACAGGCATAGTCTGGGACATCAGCGTACACTTAGCACTGTTACTTTTAGAATATGAGTCAATAAGATCATTACCCAAGATCACACATGTGATAAGTATAATTTCATTTATACTTTGATTTGCTAATTTGCAGCTGTATTCAGCAAAAAAAAAAAAAAAAAAGAAAAAGAAAAGAAAGAAAATGTAGTTTCTTTAACAATGTTGTCTTCATCTATCGTATGAACAGGGGACAGAGTGATCCCCTTTAAGCCAAACCCTGCCTCAAATAAGCTGACTATATCAAAAAGATCATGAAACAACAAGATGTCCATGACATATGCAAAAAAAGAGCCATTAGCTTCATAAAGAATTTTCACAATGAAAATGTAACTTAGTTTTGCATAATGCAAATCATGTATTATGAGCCTTATGTGATGATTTTATTATTATTAATGATGACATATTTTAATTGCAGACTCTTCTAGCTTCCTAAGGTATGGCTTCATCTATTGTGTCTGACTTTATCCTCAATGCAACCTTGTACCAATAAAGACAAGGGTATTAAGCAATTTGCCTAATGGCAGATCTGGGAATAAGGTCCAGATTCTCTTGGGTGTGTTCAATAATTACTTGTTTATAAAATGACCTCTTGGGATTCTCCTAGAGAAAAAATGCTGTGAATCTTAGACCAGCTCATAGACTCCCTTATGTCAATATAAGTTAAAACAAAATTACCCATTGAAAACATTTTTTGATTATGTGATAATTTTATTCATAAAAATCCCCAATTATTGTAACCAAATTAAGTAAAAAAAAATCCATCTCAACTCACCCCTTGAAATCTCGAATATCGAATGCATTATAATGATCCATGCCACAGATAAGCTGTACTATACTTTAGCACAGATTACTAATTAATTGCCCTAGTCAGCTCAGACTGCCATAACAAAATACCACAGATGGGGTGGCTTAAATAACCCAAATGTATATTCTCATAGTTCTAGAGCCTTAAAGTCCAAGACCAAGGTGTCTGAATGTTCCATTTGTCATGAGAGTTCTCTTCTTGGCTTGTAGATAGCTGCCTTCTCGCTGTGTCCTTACGTGGACTCTCCTAGCGCAGGCATGCAGTGACAGTGAGCTCTCTGGTGTCTCTTCCTATCAGGACACTAATTATATTGGATCAGGGCCCCACCTGCATGACCTCATCTAACCATCACTTCCTCATAAGCCTTATATACCCACAGACACATGGAGTGTTAGGGCTCCAACCTATTCATTTTGGGAGAACACAAATATTTCATTCATAACATTAATCCAAATACAAGACATACATGTTTCTATTACAAAAGTAACACCCAGTAAGTCACTTCTGACCTTATTTTTCTGGGTCCCATTAGAGCTGATTAAATCCCATAAACATTTAATTGCCTTAGTTGTGACAGAGTGCTAGAAGAATTTTACATTCTAGATTAATCTACCTTTAATTGCGCAAAATGTGCTACGTGAAAGACACACACAGTATGAAGTGGAAGTCTATCCTTCCTGTTGCTACCGTTAACAATAGCCACCTGCAGACGTCTTCCCCTCTGTCCGCTGGTCATGAGTGCGGGTTTCTCGGCTGCTGATGTGTGCGCCTAACAAGGGCTGGAGGAGGCTAATGTGGTCAGGCTTTTTTCTCAGTGGTACACGTACTTGAAATGATCCTCTATTTGCAATTTTATATTCTGCCACACTTAGTATTTACTTCTAGTCAGCAAATATTAATTGTGCCAAATGCTGGGGAGGAGAACTAAACAAACTTGCGACCTGACCTCATGAAGCTACAGTCTAGTCATTACGTTGCAAGTATGTTCTTTTTCCACAGAAAATCTTTTCACCCTGATAAATTTTATGCTTGCATTGCCCAGTTATATGAAGCTCTTCATGATTTTAAAAGTAATGATTTTATGACCTTTATAAGACCGAAGTAGCCATGATATTTATGATTTTTAAAAGAATGAAGTAGCCATGATAAATAACACTGCCCACATTTTTTAGTATTTTCTTAAAATAGTGTCTGGGATCTTCCCTGTTTTTCAGTTGTAATATGAATTAATCCTACCATTAGTGGAAGTAATTTCTAATTGACATAGGTAGTATATCTTAAATACTTGTATATTGTGTAATACCTTTTTTTTAATTCAGAAAGGAAAGAGAACATGGCCAGGTGTACAACTGTTCAGAGAGGATATTTTGAGAATATTTTCTTCTCTGACTCTCAATGGCTGATTTGCTATCACCTTCAGGCATTTAACTTTGCAGAAAAGATGTCTGAAAGCTACTTAATTTTGCTTCCTTTCAATAGTAACCTTGTTGTTGTTATTCCACCTGGATGCTTTGGAGATTTATTTTTAAATTATCTTTGCAATTAAGAGTTTGAGCACTCTATATTTTTATCTATGATCCTCCTTATTGGGGTTGACTGAGAAACAGAAAGTTTTTGATTTGCATGCTGGCATCATTTTTCCACGAGCAAAACCATTGAACAATGACTGAATATTTGTGCACTTTCCTGTTATGGATAGCTGCCATTCTTAGGTTCAGATCTTCACTCTCTGTTCTTCAGATATGGCATCTTATTTTGAAATACCTAAATTAGCTTTACTTGTTCACCAGCTTTCTGAAGGGTCTTCCCAGATTTGTTCCTCAGCACACTGATAGAATTTTCCAGGTGTCAGCTCTCGTCTTCGCTGTCTGCAGTACTGATGCCAATTCTCCTACTAAATGTGTCATGGTACAGAAGTTCATCTCCAACTTATCCTTCCTGTGTACTGTTAACCTTTCATTTAACCTTTTCTCTTCCTGTGATTTAGGCATCTTAGTGTGGATGGCTAAATAGTTTTCTTTTGTCTAGTTCCTCACACAAAACATTTTCATAATCTATCTACTCTGACTTTTCAGAATAATGTTTCATTTACCTTGATCTGGGAATGGTCCCTCTAGAAGTTTTGTTTTTGTTGCTGCTGTTTTATGTTGATTCATACAGGAATCAGGAGATATATGTGCAGACCCGTCCACCGTTTACCAGTGAATAACAGCATAAGTATTCCACCCATCGAGCTATTTACTCTCTGTGCACTAGGGTTGCTTATATCCTTCTCTCGAATCTATAGGTTCCAATTACTGGTTTCTAGTAGGATTTTGTCTGCTGGTGTCCTTTCACCAAGGATGGATGAACAACACAGAAAGCTGTAATTGTCAGTACAAAATGCCACCCCCACTCACTCCACCCAATATTTTCTTGTGGAAATGATACTTCCCAAAATGCAATATATTTCTAACCAATTCTCTAACACCCAGGCTACTTTCTGCCTGGTTGTTTTGTGGAGATTGGCATTTCTGACCAGTGGAGAAACAAGACAGGTGGCCAATACTCTGACTCAGAGACAGAAGATCATGCAGGACAGTTATCTCATGAGCACATGAGTAGACACAGAGGAAACCAGATCTCCCCACCCTGAAGGGAATCATTTTTATTAAGTTTGGGCTATGATTGCTTTTTCAGTTCTGGCGCGTCACCCTATAGTTATTGGAGCCTCTTCCCAGATCCTGGTAGTAGGATCACTGCTGGTGGTGTTTGCTTGTTTGCCACTTTGTTTGCTTTGCTATTGTCAGTTCTGATCTTCCCATATCTTCATGGGAACTTGCAAAGGCTTGTGCCAGGGACTGCTCGCTATGTACTATTTGAAACCTGAAAAATAGGACATTTTAACTCGGAAGTCCATTAATACAGATGGCCACATAAATAATTACATCATTGGCCATTGTAATTGGGCAAAGCCTGTCACCTTTAAACTACCATATTAAATAAGTTACAGATTATGTAAACAAAGACCATGCTAAAACTGTGCAAAGTGAGATCTAAATACACAGAGTACCCCCCTGTTGCTCAATGATCAAACCCTCAATATTAGTAGCTTATGATTAAAGTGATAGAATATTTTTCTCCCTAAGGATTTATTTTTGTATGCTTTTGAAGAGACCCCTGATTATCACTTCATGCCTTATTGTAACCAGCTTAAAGTTATGTCAGCTCTGAGAAAGATTAAGGAGCAATGATAATCTAGTGAACACCCCACTCAACCATACACACACACACATGCACCCAAGTACACAAACACAAATGCATACACACATGTGCACACAGAAAACACTTAGTTGGAAGGACAAATTATAGAGTTAATTACAGGCTCATGAAGTGAGGGCAGGCTCGTTAGCACACTCACTAGTCTGCCCCCAAGAAAACAAATGAAAGAATCTCTTTCAGGGAGAATTGCAGGTTACATCAACTTTTGCCATAAGAGAAGCTTGACAACATTATGAGTCACACTAGGAAAGTTTGTCATTATGATTAAGTATTTTTTTCAACAGTTAAAATAAAACATTCCCAAATTAAGAAATAAACAATAGCATTTATCTTCATATTATGTGAAAAAGCACAAAAAGAAGAGTATAACACCATAAATAACTTTTTTCCATTTAACTTAGCATCTTTGTTCCTGAAACCCATTTAGGAAACAACAGGACAGGATACCATGGGAAAAAAAGATCATTTTTCATTAGACTTCAATGTGTGACTACTTAGTAATATATTTAAAAGCATGACTGTAACACAGTGCCAGGGTTCTATTGCCAGGAGATTATATCAAAATGATACAGAATATTTCACATCCTTTTTCATTTTCAAATATTGTAATAAACTCCACATCAAATCATCAGGTAATAGTTATAACAATTAACTTTAAAGATTGGCTAAGGGACCACAGTCTCTCACATAATGCATAATGTTGCACAAAAATAACATCTCAGATTTCCTAATGTTACTATTTCTTCAACTTCATTTCTTCTTTATTTAACCTTCGAGGGCTAAATGTCAGAAAGTGGTTAGAATCATACAGACAAAAATGAGAGGAATATTAATGGATGCACAATTTTTTTTTAAAGAATAGCCTTTAATTTTGAAGCTTTGCCTGGGTTTATACAAAGAACATAAAAAATAGAATAAACGTCTGCCCAGTTCTGGGCCTGATGTGTTAAAGACTACATTGTAAACAAACATCGTGACTCTTTGAAGGGCACGAGTATTGAGCACAGTGCCTGGCACAACAGAGATACTGAAAAGTTATTAAATGAACATTAATTGGTCAATTACTTTTCTCTTAGCAGCTTCTATTCAAGAGGGAAACTTAATTCATTACCCAAAAAAGACTTTTACTGGAATTACTTTTGTGAAATTCATTTTCTTTCTGGCCATGTACCCCTAATTTTTCGAATGAGGCCAACCAGACTGTCTAACATCATAGATACTTTTAATTTGTATTGGTGTCCTATTGTATACATTAATAAAGGTGTATTATCTGCCTGTAGTCGTGCACTTCTGCTGTAGAAAGCCACGGCAATCCCATTTAAAGTCTTTTAACCTATTCACTGCGTGGTTGAAACTGTAGCAGAGCCTTCTGGGCTTTGTAACATAATAGCACCCCTTTATCACACTGAATGGTTTATTAGAACCTGCTTGTACTGATGATTTAGTTTTACCATGGTGAGGCCACCACTCCAGGGCTTTCCAGTCTGTTTGGGGACTCTTCTGTCATTTTAATGTTTAGAGGTTTGTTTGTTTTCTTGTGAAATGGGCTTTCATTTAATTTTAGCATTATTTACATTATTTATTATCAGGAGACAAATTGAAGACTAGGGGGTTGAGAACAGTGCACTTCAGAACTGCTCTGAAATCTGAGCCATACCAGTATCACTGAGAATATTCAGTCCCTCTGAAGTCATCACAGACTCTTGCTCAAATGTACACTGTTGTTTTCAGTTACAGAAACAAAAAGAAAAATAATGTTTAATCTTCTTCAGAACTTGAATCTTGCAAATTGAACTGTCTACCATAGTTGATGGAGTTTCAGATTCTGGTGAATTTCCTTTGTCTTTTTCTTCCCTAGCTTCCAGTAATGGTATGCTGAGTCAGCAAACATTAGCCAGGACCTAGGGCTCTGGTGCCCACATTTGAGTGAGATTAAAGCTCCTCCTCCATTTTCCTCATTCTGTCTTATGACTCCATCTGGAGGCTTGGAATTGGGCCTTGAGCTCTATTGTGAAGCCTGCTGCATTTCTCCAGCCCACACTGCCATCTCCCTCTAGAAGACAAGACCCTTAAGTCCACAAAATCCCTAGTACACAAGACAGCTGCCTCCTTTGGGGTTAACCTTGACCAGGCTATACTGTGAAGCTAACAGCTGAGCTTGTGCTAGTCCTGGCCGCTCCTACTTTCTGTCTGAATGGACTTGCTCCCCTCACAAGACATGAGGTATTGTAACAAAAAAAATCTAACGATAGGAAAAATAAATTTGAAAAGAAGTGTTTTTTTCCAGAAAAATATTTCATGAATTAATATTAGCACTATGAAAAAGTATGCTACTACTGAATTGGTGTTACTTCACGAAAGGAAGAGCATAATATTCTAAATTGAATTTGGTATGATAAGGTTTGATTGACAGATCTCAGCTTCCATTCAACCATAGGCATCAGAAATACTTTCGGTTTTTTCAGCCCACATTTGACATTAGACAGAAGAAAAGCATGTTTAAATAGTAATTTAAGGGTCAGGTAGTATAGCTAACAAAAAGCTTGTCATTTTTAAATCAATCAACAAAACACAGAGGCTAAAATCATGCCTTCCTTCATGTAACATCAGCAGTGAGGTGAGGGATTTAATTAGAAGTGAAATGCAACGATCGAGAAAATGTGAAAAGGAAAAATACTATGTAGTTGATGGTAAATACTAAAATGACTAAAAATGTATTTCCCTGATAACTTTGCCACAGTCTGGAGTTGCAGGCCTTCAACAGTCCTTGAAATGGTCAGATGCTTTGAATATCTGGCCTTGCAGACCACTATATTCCACTTTGCTATAAATCAGCAAAGAACAAAAATGTCTATGGGACTGAATTCTTCCAGATTTAGGCAGCTTTAATGTAAAGATACCCTTCCTAGGACTAAGAAATGAACTTCCTCCAAAATCAAACCTTCACTTTTGTAGACCTTTCTTGAGTAAAAATAAATAAATAAAAACAAAAACAAAAAAAACCCTAATGAATAAATTGCATGACTACAGCTTTTCCTGGTATGCAAATTTTATTTGACTAGTTCTGTATAACAAAAATATCATTGACTTTAATGAAATTGATGCAACTGCCAAAGTTAACCACTTAGATACCTAATACTAAGTCACCGTTATTATTTGATTGACTTCAAAAAGTAACTCACACAATATCCTTCATCTCTTGTTCGGTTTCTGGACTGAACAGAACAAATTGCAAATAGTGGCTTAATCGCAAACATTTATAGTTATTTTTTTCAGAGCTGAAAAATACTGTAGTCATTGGCATTTGAATTCCTCCACAAAAGATTTTTCTCCCAATATGGACTGATTACAGTCTGAAGTTTTATGCATTCTTTTAATAGCTAAGCTATTTAATAAAGCAATAGTGTCAAAACACTTCATTCTCTGAATTCCATGATCACCTCATTCCAACCCATATTCCTACTAAGAATAAAGAGTGTCCAATGTAAAAATCCAAGCAGGATGCTGAAATATCTTTCATTTTTCACTTACTACATCTTGACCTGAAACTTCAGCTAAAAGTAATTGGCCAAAGTATCTGAAGAATTTCTGTTTTCCCATGTATAGCTTCCAATTTCTTTGATTCAAGTTTAAAAAATGGAATAAAACTTTGCCCTGTTTTTTAAGACAAATAAAACCCAATCTCACTCCCTAATACAATAGATCTTTCTAGATTCCACAATGTCATGCAAATAATCTTTCTTAGAGATTCCATCAACATATTAGGATGTTAACTGCATGTTAAAACAAGGCCTTCAGTGGGTTCACTACAAAGCTGAAAAAGTTACCCACCATTTGTGAATACGACTAGGTTTTAGAGAATTGTGTAATTCTAAGAACAAAATTGTGTCAATCTGGCTTTCTCTGATTAGTTCTGTTGTTAATACTCTCTATCCTTAGCATCTTGCAGGATGCCTGGCTTGCAATAGGTGTTTAGGAAGTATTTGATAAATGAATAAGTATATAAAATGAATTAATGAATAAATGTCTTGGCAGACCAATGTCTCACAGACCAGTGGCTCAGCCTTTCATACTCTCACTATAGTTTTAGGACAGATAAAAAAAGGAGGAAGCCAAAAGTCACACATGCCCTTGGCTTTCAGAGCATGGGTTTAGTATAAGGAAGGCAATCAGCACAGACAAAGAGGTGATTTCAGCCTTCAAGTATCCCCAGAAAATTGTGATCACTGCGTCCACCATGCACACACATACGACCCAAAGCATCAGTCAGTCTGCGCTACTTTTCAATCCTACCCTGAAGAAAATATATATCAGCAAGTGTTCTCCAGTAAGAAGAAAATTGGGGTCAAGTGCTATAGAAATAGCAGTTAACAATTAGAGTTATGAATGTCATTTGAAGTTTACATGTCACTCATGTGTAAGAGCATTCATTCTGGAGACAGATAACCCTTCATTTTACCCTAGCACCACCACTTTATAGTTGTGTGATCTTGGGCAAGTAGATTAATCTCTAAGACTCAGTTTTCTCATCTTTAAAGTGGGAATATAATACCACCTCTCCTTAAATAGTAAGGCACCTAGTAAATATGAAATTTGTTCACTTCTTACATATATGTGTGCATGTATATATCTCTTTGAGTAATTCAAAATCATAATCTTTCCAAAATTTGTATTCTTGAGTTATTCAGAATTCCAAAGCAGAGAAATGTGCCCTAATTAGGCTATGTCACATGTAAACACAAATAAATGTAAGGCTAAACATAGAGGCCAGTCAATAAAATGAAATTTTATCATTTATTTAGACTATAACATAACATTTAAAATAATTTAAATCAACCATACAGACTTTCCATATTATGTTTTATTTCTAGCTCCTCTAACATGTTATGATTAATTCTGAGTACCTATAACATAATCTTAAACTATAATGTGTCAAGTCAGAAAAATGAAGGACTTTTTTTAAACCCAGACTTTCATAATTTAAAATATAACCTTTTGGTTTACATGATGCCTGCAAGCAGTGACATGGATGTTGACGACATTAATATCACTATTTCTGTCACTAAAATCTATAGCAAATACATTAGCAGCCACAAACGGAGGTAGTTTTTCAAAAAGCTTGCTAATTGCATTGGGGCTGTGAACTCAGTTTTGCAGTGCTAATACGTAAAAACACAGTACTGAGAGAAAAACACAGATTCTGGGAAGATATGGAAACAGGTTGTAGCTACTTTAA
Source organism: Manis javanica (assembly GCF_040802235.1). Lineage (NCBI taxonomy): Eukaryota > Metazoa > Chordata > Mammalia > Pholidota > Manidae > Manis > Manis javanica. The sequence goes on from NC_133171.1 coordinate 5,708,285, forward strand.
AATCTATACACTTATGCTTAGATGACATATAGTGTTCTCATTATTGATACTGTGAAATGATTCTCCCCAAATGGTGATCAAAGAGATAGAGGCTGTTTGAGACAGAACAATTTACCCAATGTCCTACAGTAAAATCAAGACCTAATAGGGTAAAAGAGCAGGTTCTCTTGGATGAAGAATCTAGGTTTAACGGAATTCTTACTCATTTTGGACTTGGCTGTATCTATCGTTGGTCTACCAATGCCCCACAGAGCAGAGACATCTCCTGTGCCCCATGCACAAGTTCCTGGTGGTAACATTAGGGAATATGCTTAGATAATGACTTAGTAAAAAGGGTGAAGCTGGCATTCAGACACCAGCGGCTTTACCAGTGGAGACTGCACTCTCAACCACCACGTCGTTGCCTTTGTGTCGTAAAGCAAACTCATGCACCTGGCATTCCTGGTTAACAGACATATGATTTTAAATTCTGAGAAAATAATAATAAAAAGGAATCACTTTGCTTTGCATCATAAAAAACAAATAAAATTAATTTAATATCTCCCTAATTGTGTTGTTTTTTGCTGGGATTAAAAGCAAAAAATCACTTTTCTTACTCCTTCTCCTGTGAATTACGGATCTTTAGAACTGAAAAGAATTTCTTCAGTTCCTTTCTTTGTTTCTCATTTTGTATACAGGAAAAAAGCTAAGTAGGGAGATGACAAGCATTACAAGGACCACTTTCGACATCATGAGTTGGTTGGTAGCCCAAGACCCCTGGTGCCCAGACCCTGGCTCATTCCACTGCCTGTCTCAGCAGAACACTCCAAGGCTGTACATTTCCTAAAAGCCAGTGGTCCTCACACACCTTCAGAGAAAATATAAAGGCAGTATTCATTACATTTCATTGCCTTAGTTACTGTTCAAGTTGTAAAAGAATAGAGGCATTTTCTTTAAAGCAGCATGCTTCACCATTGGGCAATGGTCATAAGTTTACCATTATTCTAAGAATTGCTCTAAGAATAGCAATGGACAGACACACTTCTATTTGATAGTACAGCTGTCCCATTAAAAGAAGAAACTCTCCAAACAAAACAAGTTATTGGCAGGAAAGTGCGGGGTTTCCCCATCAGTTTTCACATCAAATACCCTATCAGGAAGCCCCAACTGCCAGTGTCAAGAATACAAAAGGGCTCATATATGGGATGCTGTTAGAATTTACGTTTTCAATGGCTCTTTTTCCTTTTGTGCTCTGTTCTTTGTAATCACCAAAATAACAAAATGTGATCCCTAATTTTATGTATTTGACTTTGTGATTAACTTGATTCATGGAGAACTTAAAGGTGGAAGTATATCACATAACCTATAAGAAATCATTCATGGTTTCTAAGGTTATTTAAATAATGCTAATTCTAAATCCCCACTTATCATGATTTGCCCTAAGGTGGTAACTGAAAAGTTAAGAAAAAAGAAAACGACTCATGAATAAGTGGAAATTTTATATTTAATACTTAAACTTCACAGGACAGTCATGGCTTTGTTTTTACCGTTAACATTTCATGTTCTTGAAGCAAATCAAATCAGTTTGTCAAACATCATACTTTATCCATCTCATGTCTATATTGCAACAAAGGGGAAGGGTGTTGGAAGTTAATACTGTTTGATTTAAAATACATTATAAAAAATGAAGATTAAAAAATAAGAAATCACTATAAAAGATGAAACTTAACCTTAGAAGCAATAGTGGAATATTTTGATCTATATTTTTCATGAATATCAATTAGAATATCTTATCGTATTACACTCTTAATATTGTTCTGCAGTCTATGTAAGTCCTTAAAACTATATATATTGGGTGTTGTTTTACAATGACTCACACCCTATAGATCATACAGTCAGGCTGTGGGCAAACGGGAGTCCTGTTAGGTGAACCTAACAGACATCTTGACGTAATGGATGTTCATTTAGATCTTTCACTGACTCTCTTCAAGTGTACAGTCGTGGTTGAGTTATCTCACTGGCTTTTAAGATTGGCTTCCTTTTTTATACAGAGTGAGATAATAAAACCTACCACATACGCTTCTTTTCATAGCAGGGAAAAGTCCACAGGCCTGATGTGCAACATTGGTATTATTGTCATTATTAGCTAATCCCCCTATTTTTGAAAAGGGAAAATCTGAGAGCCAGGGGGAGAGATGCCTAAACAAAGGTCACAAGCAAGGCCTTTAGGTCAGTAGCCAGATTGCTATACCCGCCCTAGAGGAGGTAATTTTATGTTTGAAATGTGCCTTTAGACCAGGCTCCGACTCTTGACAGCCGAGTGCCTGAGAGAACGAGTAGCATCCAGGGAACAGCAACAAGGGTCAGCAGTCATGTGACAGACATCTCACGGGGGGGGTGGGGGGGCGCATTGCTTCTGCTTATTTCGTGGTGCTTGGCTCAATTCAGGAAGCCGCTTTCCTCTGAAGTGTTAATAGTGGGGAGCATTATCACCACCACAGGAAAGAAAGTGAGACAGTTGGGGAAGCAGAACAAAGCAAGGGTTTAATTACAGCCACACTTGGACAGGGCAGGAAGACTTTACCTGTAGGCTGAGAGGACTCTCCGCTCCCCCTGAATTTACAAGCGCGTTAATGTGGCGCCTCCCACAACCCCTCCCTAGCTCTTTTCCTAATGTCTTCATTTCCCTTCTTCTGGGTCCCCCCCAACGGACATGTAGGTAGGGGGAAGGGGGTGGGGATGCTCCTAAGCTCATCTCTGGGTCATCACCCTGTTTTATCTCTTGTTCCATAAAACGTCCATCTTTCCTTGCAGCTCAGTTAGATATTATCAGGAAAGTGCCTAATTCATTCACAGTAAGGTAAATGACTGATTATCCACATTTAATCTTCTGTGGCACATTTTCTAGGAAATCCAAATAAATCTCGAATGGATCACAATCAAGGCAATGTGAAGGAGACAAGTTTGAAAGTGGTGTCTGGTCTCCACTTTGAAAAACTGGAAACACAAAGCGTCCAGATAAGCTAACGTTGCACATAAAACATGGTTGCTGTAGCACCTCTAAATGGAAAACTACCTTCTAGCTTTGCTCCTAGGGCTCATAGAATTTGCTTTTTTTCTTTTCTTTTGCTTCTTAAGGCTTTTATTTCTTTTTTTTTAAATAAAAAGGCCTTCAAACATTCATTTCTCTGCTGGTAGCTCTGTCAGGCCTCTCCCTTCTGAGTTCTGCCCCTTCAACATGGATTCCCAAAGGAACCAATGATCCATCCACCCCGCCAGCTCCCTCCTGACAGCTGGCATGCACTTTGTTATGAGTTCCCCAAATAAGAGCTGGCTCATTTCACTGTTGCTAATTAATAGTGCCACAGGTGTTATTTCTAAACAATTTAAGTGTAATCTAATCCATTATATAGCAAGCAAGTTGTTTCACAAAATTCTATTCATTGGATTGACTCCTACTACGGGACATTAGTAATTACTCTCCTGATGTCTAATCGTTAATCTAAGCACCCCTGCAGAAGCAGGAAAATCATCTTGATCCTTGCATTTATTTTCAAACAGCTACAGTGACCATTGACAGAGAGCCAATGACGAAGGATGTTTTTAAAAAACTACAATTTTTGAAAAAGATTTCATAAGATAAAGGTATACTTAACATTTCCCTAGTTTTGTTTGGGAAGAGACTCTATCAGATCACATACCTTGTTACATACTCAAGAGAAAGACCAGATCATTATATGTATCTGTTATAGCAGCACTGTTAGACCTCAGTCAGTTGAAAAGTCTGATTATTTATCTTGTGGGGGAAGAGTAAAGGCTTTATGTCTATCTAAAGTTGCTGCTAATGTAGGTTAAAATGCCTTTCCATGAGTGCTTTTTAGGTTTAATGTTAATGTGCATCACTATTACTCCACTGAAGGGAAATGAAATGTAGTACTGAGAACTTAATGCCCCAATGTATCAAACAGAGGCCAAAGAATTATGTTCATGGAGAAAGTTGTCAGCGAGATGACAACTTGCATATATTTGGTTAAATGAAAAAAACAGATTGTTCAAGTACTGTGGACCACTTAGGATGCATGATCATTGCAGGCTCCTCTTGACAATTGTATACATTTTCAATAAGTCAGAATCATTTTAATAAGCTAATGTTAAGAGGGGAGGCTAAATTTATCAGACTGGTTTATTAACAGAAGCCATGTCAGAGATTTACATTAGTTGATCCACATTGAATTGATCTGGTTTTTAAGTGAAATCTCTGGTTAAATTTGCTATTTAACCAGAAACAGATAACTAAGATGAGAGGCACTTGGGTGCAATGGAGAGTAGCCTGAATCCGGTATCAGACAGTGAAGTCTCTGGCTCAGCTTCCACGGCCGATGATTTCCATTTCTGGATCTCCATTTCTTTACAGACTCAGACAAGACGATCTCTAAGTCCTCTCCAGTCTTTAAAATACTCTAGAATGAAAGCTGCCCCGTATGCCATTTACCAATGTTAAAGCTTCTGGGATGACAAGGAAGGCATTTGTTGCCCTGCATTGCCCCAAGACTGATCACTGGCTTTGCTCTTCTAAACCTGTCTGGACTCTCTGGTTCACACCTTAGCTTTGACCTGAACTAGGATTTCTAATGCCTTAAGGTGTGCTTCCCTTTGCACCACTGGGGACTCAAGTACCATATACTGTGGGCTCATTGCCATTTCTTAAATGACTGCTGTAGATAACAAAGGCCATTATTATCCCCTCTGGATGACTATCCATAACAGAGCAGTTTTCATTAAAGATAAATAAAACATCCATGCAATGATCTGTACACATTTAATTTTCTCATCATCACAAGAATATGAAAACATCCTTACCCTACTGACAGTACTTAAGAAAGAGTATTTTTTAAAGCCATGATTTAATAAAAGAAAATGGTCTCTGCCATTCAAGAGGAAAACCCCTTTCCCAGGATGATAAGGAAGGATTTGGTGAGGTAGAGGCCTAAGACTGAATACCTATTTTGGTCTTTTACCCCACTACATTTAAGACTATATTTTACACACACAGACACATACACACACACAACACATCTCAGGCTCTAAAATACATTGATCAAGACCTAAATTAAGGGGAAAAAAGAAAAACAAAAGCACTGAATCCATCTTCTCAAAGGGGGAGCTAAAAGTTGTTACTTTGCTCCTCACCTTGACAATTATATAAATTAAGTTTTAAAGTTCTCTGAATGAGCAGCTGGTAGAATGAAAAAGAAAGTGGCTGCCTTTCGAAGTGTGAAAAATAAAAGACAAGAGAAATTAAGCATTTACACAAAAGTATAAATCAGAGTGACAAAGGCAGACCAGGCACAATAGCAACATAAGAGGAAAAGGTCTAAACTCTCTTCACAAGGCGAAGACTATTAGAAATCATTTGAAAATAACAATTTAATATTTTATTCCTTACAAAAGATGTTTAAAAAATAAAATATCACAAGAAAATACCATGCACAAGGCTCTAGAGTGCCACACCCTTCCCCACCGCACCCCTGGAGTGAAAATACGGAGATCAGTATTTTTTGTAGTGATGACCACATTCCCTGCAAGCTCCACAAGAGCGGGGGATGGCGTGCTTTGTGTATAGACCTGTTCTCAGCCTCTTTCACAGTATTTGGAATATAATCAGAATGCAAGAAAACACTTGTTGAGTGAATAAGTTAATAAATAAATATTTATTTTGTTAATTAGAAAACTTTAAATTAAGGAGTATAAATCTATATTATAAAGTTTATAAACAACAGGAAATCAGTAACAGTATTAAACTTTCATGCTTCAAATGGTTTCAAAATTCCTTAGCAAATAATAATATTAATAGAAGTGCAATCCTTAGGTTATTCATCTTCATAATCCTAGAGCTTTCTGTTCTGTCTGATCTAGCGTGGATGCCCAACGTGCTCAAGTTACAGTAGCCACAAGTTATGTGGCTAACCTAAATGATGTGTGAGAGTGACTGGAGAGGACATATGAATGCCACACAAAAGCACCCTGCTACATTCAACCACACTCTATAATTCTCTCTTTTTTGATTCCCCATATAGAAGGCTAGGAACCCAGCTAATGCCCCCATTAAGGCAAACCCAGGTTCTCCTAGATTACATTCTCAGTTCAGATACATTGTTTCACATTTAAATAAGTATCAGTAATAGCCTTCCCTGCTTTACCAACACCTGAATTTCCTATCCCCTTCTATGCATACCACCCCCATGACCACTGCTCCATTTTGAGCCTACCTCCTGGGTTAGTGTGTCTTCACTGTTTCTCTGCTAAGATTTCATAGTTCAGAAGCCATTCTAACTAAACAGGGAAGCAGAGAATGGTTTTAAGCAACATCCATGTCCCAGAAGTATCCCACTATAATTAAAGGGTGTGGGGAATGGGTGAAATCAGTGAAGGGATCAACAGTACAAACTTCCAGTTATAAAACAAATAATCTTCAGGGTGTAATAAACAACATAGTGACTGAAATTAATAACACTGTGTTGCATATTTGAAAGTTGCTGAGAAAGCAGATCTTAAAAATCCTTTGCACAAGAAAAACAACTTTGTAACTATGTATGGTGACAGATGATAACTAGACTTATTGTGGTGATCATTTCACAATGCATACAAATATTGGGTCATTATGTTGTACCTCTGACACTAGAATAATGTTGTATGTCAATTATACCTCTTTTAAGAAATAAATAAAATAGTGCCCTAACCACTTTCTTATCTGCAGAATCATCTCCTTTCTAATCAGTCAAGCCACCAGTTCAATCTTCCTAAAGAATCTCGCTAAGGATATTACTTTCCTATTCTAAACCCTTCAATAGCTCATAATCTATCTCCAGTCATCTTTTTAAAGAGATTATAAATCATCTTTCAAGGTACAGCTCACAAGTATATCCTCCAACATGCCCACTCTCATTATCTGTCATAAAAGGCATCACTCTCTACTTGGAACACCCACACCCATACATTCTGTATTACTCATGTGGTCCTCATAAAAAGTAATGAGTGAATGAAAGAAAAGTAATTAGAAGCCATGGGGATCAGAGTAGTGAGAGATTATTGACAAAGGAACCAGTTAGAAAAATGCAGTAATGGCCCAGGCAATAGAAGAAGAGGACAGGGACAGGCCCAGAAGCCATGGACCTGGATTAGGAATGAATCGGAGAAGTTGAGTTTGAAGCAATACTTGTAATTTGACAGGATGGGGTGATTGACAAGGTGTGGAGATAAGGGTGACTCCAGTGTTGTTGCCTGGGAAGACTCAGTGGATGATGACCATTAATAGAAAGAGTAGTTGTAGAAAGAAAGTTAGCTTCAAGAGAGAAGATAATGGCCTCTCTTCTGGACATCCTATTTTTGATGGTCCTGTACAACATTCAGGATGAGATATCTAGTAGGTTGAGAGGAATTTGGTTTAAATGATGGAACTAACCTGATCACACTTCAGGCTGTCTGTGCCCCAGCTATAAGCAAGAAGTGATCCCTGGAGTAATAAGAAGGACTAGACTGTGAGGTTGATCACATCAGGCAGGAGCAGTAAATAACTCTTGTCACCACTGAACAATGGTTACCTTAGTGCCTATTTAAGATTCCCAATGAAAATAGATTAAGGTAATGTCCTATTTACATAACGCAATATTAAAAGGTAAGCCATGCTATAAAGCAACTAATGTATCATGTCCAAAACCTTTAAAAAGCTTCAGCCTTAAGTTACATGAACCAAAATAGCAATGCTAACAAAGCAAGAATAAATTCAGCTGAATTAGGTTATTCCTGATTCAAACTAGAATCTCCCCACTTTTAAATCTCATAAGGTTCCTGTAATATGTATGCAACATTTTCCTCATACCAAGAGCCTTTCAGGAGCTCTCCATCACATCCATCTGGCACCGGGGTAGCAACATTGTGGATCATCAAGACAGGTTGGCTGGAGATGTAGATCACTTTTGTCAAGGAAGAATATTTAAAGAGTCAAAGAACCATAACTCTTATCCTTTACAGTATAAATGGCATTGTTGATGATTTAAGAACTTTGGACAGTGCTATTCAGCCAAGATAATTATAAAGAATGTCCCATTGTGCAATATTACTCCATAGGTCTGTAAATTTTCTGTCACTTTTCCTATTTCAGCTAATCTTATGGATCAAAAAACTCACAATTTCCATAAAATGGAGGATACGCCATATAAGAGTTATATCAGAAAAGATCTTTTATGTGAAATCACTTCATAAAGTGCTCTTCAAACAGCAGGTTATCAGTGGTTTTCTTAGCATATCACAGCCCTAGTGCACAGGACTCCAAAATTTAGAGTCAAACTCTTACAGTCTTATGCTGGGCTCTTGGAAATGGCACACTGAATTCTAAAATAGAAAATAATAGCCTAGAATTAGGATCATTGCTCTAAAGGCCCTGGGTTTAATTCTTGCTTCATATAGGAACAGAAATAAAGTCAACCTTGAATTCAGCACTTCTTTTCTACACATTATCAACTTCTTTCAAGTTCATTTTTGACCCTAGAGTACAGATTCAATCCTTTCCTTTGGATGGTCACCTTAGTATGGACTTCCAAATTACCCTCTTTATCACTTTGTCTCTGAACTTCAGAGCCACTTGAAACACAGTTTTTCTTTTTGGAGACAAAACGTTGGCTACTAAGCTGCATAAAACCAGTAACCCAGTTGCCAGGATGAGTTAAGCATAGATGCTGTCTTTATTTTAATGCAGTTTCCTTTATTTCTAGTTTTTGTTTTGATGGTGTTCTATCAATCCTTTCAAACTTTTTTCTTTTCTCACCTTTACTTCTCACCTTTACTTCAAGGCATCTTCCAAAGTGTGACACTACCCAGATGGGTATGTATTTCTAAAAGAGGAAACAAATATTTTTATGAGATCTTTCACCATGAAAAATTAATCATTTGATTTATTACCTGCCCTGTATCAACAGAGCAATTTCAGGGGCTCAAGAGTAGATTGTTCGACATCTGTAAGAGCTCTTCATTTCTAGAATTTGTAAGTGATCCAGAAAAGTGAAGAATAGGTCTTTCCATTCAGCTTTTAATGGTAAACATTAATTTCCACATTAAGACAGAAAATAACCAACTTGACACAACTCTCTCTTCTACTCTAATTATATTCTCTGCCTTGAGTTAATTTCCAGTGCTGTGGGGGCCTAAACAATTGAATAATGAGAAGCTGATTGATCTTTAACAAATGAATAAATTGTTTCCTAAGTAGTTTAGACTAGGGGTTAGATCTGGTGGGTATTCATTTTCTGCAATGTTCTAAGGAAACTGTGGTCTCTGAGGAGATAAAGCATTTGACAACCCATTAACAGGCAGAATATAACCCCGTGTGATTTCGGGGCACCAAGTGGTAGATTTACAATATAATGATTCAAATAAACTGAAACTATGTTTTCCCTGATTCCCTAATCTCCTGAGTTCTGAGTTAAGAATAGAGCGTAAGAGACAGTTTGCACAAGCTTTGGCATGAGAACGTGAAGCACAGCTGTATTCTTTGTATGCTCTGCTGGTCTCAGGTGTAATCAGCTGCTGTTGCAAAGAGACAGCTTAAGGTTCAGTTGGTTGACCGGGGAGGCAAGCAGGTGCAGCTCCTTCCCTCCTTCCCTCCTTTCCACTCTCCTCCCCAAGTTCTTTCCACTCCTGCATCAGGAGCATAAACAACTCCATAAAGAATCATTCCTATTTCCCTGATGATTCAGGCCACTTCTGTCATCAAAGATGGAGGCTGCGAGGTGATGGGAGAGGCCAAGTGGGTTCCAGTCGATCCTGTGGGATCCCAGCCAGCTTCAGGAGTTCCTGTTTGTCCATGCTCCTCTCCCTTCACGATCTTCCTGCTGGTCTGCCCTGTGGGCTTCGGGCTCCAGCACCAGACAGCAGTGCAAGTCCGGCTGACCAGCATCCACGCCCGGGGCATCTGCTTTTCTGATCCAGCCCTGAATGCTACACCCTACAAGGGTCCCTTCAGGGCTATTCTTTGTTGTTCACTTTGCTCTCTCCCCTACTCTCAGCCTCTCAAAAAGATGTCAAATCTTACAGGAATGGTTCAAGTCTCACCCTTTGCATGAAACCTTCCCTGATGTTTATGGTAAAAATGAACCACTTTCTCCTGCATTTCCCAGGGTGCCTTTGGTGTATCTCTCATTTCTTTTTGAGCACTTAATGCATCCTGCCTTTTGTGGCAGTTCTGTGCATCTCTGTCTCCCCATGTAAATTCTTCTAGGGCAGAAATGATGTTTCACTCGTATTTGTATCCCCCAAAGGAACAATCACAGTGCCCGATGCAGAGCTGGAGCTCAGTAAATGTTGGCTTGAAGTCTGGTTCAGTTCGCTTTATCCTCTGGCCCTTTTGGGCACTGCTTGGACTGTCACCATGACTATACTTAAAAGACAACTTTACCCTTCTGGGCCCTCTGCTCTTGTTGTATCTATTTTTATTATGTGTTTATACACAGTCTCTGGTTTATGCCAGAAGCCAAGCACTTTGGTGATACATTTTCAGTCAGGTTAAAAGTATGGCATTTTTTTCCACGTGCAAAGGCCCTTGCCAGATGTGTTCAGAGTTCTCTCGTGGAACCCCATCATGAAAATAAGTGAGTAAACAATGGAATCCAAAAAGGCACCAGGTAGTTAATGTAGCAAAGTACCCCACAAACACAGAACGCTCAGGAAACGTGGGTTGAATGACTACAGGACTAAATTGATGGTTTACTAATTATTAAAAACCTAACCAGGGGATGGAACTCTCAGACATATGTATATATAGCACTGCCATTTTTAATGACATGATTTAAGAATCTTCCCAGGAAACGTAACTAACTGATAGAGTCATACCAGCAAACAGGCTTTTCCTCCTTTGAGTGGCATTTGTTCATTATCCTTGTTTAGTGTTTGCTATAAGCTATCATTGATAATGAACTATAATTTATGATTTATAAAAAATGGCCTTTTTATTTTTTTACATTTCAAGAAATAGAAACACTCATAGAACAACTTGTGGAGTGGAGTCTCTAAGGAACTGTTGTCACATGGCTCTGCATCTATTTTCTTCATTTAATATTTATGAAAGAAAGGGTCAGTAATAGTATCTTAATTTTTTTTCTAATATTGCTGAATATATGAGAGTTTTATAAGCATTCCTTCAATCCCCAACTGTCTATGAGCTTCTAGAAGCTGCTAAGTATTTCACTAGGGAGAAGGTACAGTTTTGTCTTGGAGGTTTTATGTCCCAAAATGCTTTCCCTCCCAAGAAAGTTCTGTTTATGCAACCTGAGGCATCAAGTCTAATATAAAATTACAATTGTTATCTATTATCCTAGTAAATAAACTGTCAGGATAAAACTTCTTTAAGGAAAAGCTAGCTCTTTTTGTTTGTGAGGGAAAAAAGAAAGAAGGAAAAGAGATTCCAGAAAAATTTTAAGTGGCTAAAAAAACAAAACTTCTTGTAAACAAAACAAAGAGAATAATAACTTAATTAAAAGTAAAAGGTTCTCAGTTCAATTTGGGTCCCACTTCTATGGACCCAAATTGAGAATGTCCTTGGCTGCACTTTAAATTTCTTAAGTTTAAGAAATCTTCACAAATACTGCTTCTGTAATCCGGGAGCTATCGCAAATTCTGTTGTCTTTTCTCCTAACGATTTATCGCACCAATTAAAATGAAAGAATTAGCACAGATTTTGTAAGTCATTCATTCAACAAAACTTTATTGATGAGGAGTGAAACATGACCTGTGGCTCATAGTTTAGGCTCAGGGCTCAGACACACCCGTATTAGTTTGACGCCTGTCACAGGTGCTAGAATTGAAAGTCTCCACAGACACCAGAAGGTCAGGACAGACAGCAGTGAAAGGTGAATGTTTAAATTAAGTCTCCTTGGCCCATGACAATTATGTGAAATCTAAATTTCAGTCATACTCATGTATGTTTCCATATTATCTGTACCTGCTCTTGTGCTGAAAGGGAAGAACTGAGTAATTGTGACAAAGACTGGCCCTCAAAGCCAATAATATTAACTACATGACTTTTTACAGAAAAACTTTTCCAATCCCTGACTTAGAGCAAGGAAAATAAGATCAAAGACCTAGATTTTCATTGTGTTTTTGCAAACACTGTATATCCCCTGTGTCCTGCAATGATACAGAAATGAACATCCCGCAAACAGGATCTGCACATGGCTCATACAAGCATTTGGAAAATTAGAATTTCAAAAAATGTGCTTATGGAAATGAAGTTCTAAGGAGTGATAAAGCTGTTCCATAGGGTAAAGGGGGTTCCAGGACAAACAACAACTTTCAAAGATGCTGAATGATGTTTCAAAGCTATGAGATGCTAATGTAACTTTTGACTGCACAAACCTTTCGCAAATGTGTTCTTCCCTGGCATGTTTTTCTACCCCACCTACTCTCCAACATGGGGGACCCAGTGGGAATAAGTATACCTTGAAGTAGGATTTGGGGAAGGCTGTGTCAATTATGTGAAGATGGTGTTGATAAATGACACTCATTAAATACTCACCAAGCTATTTGAAAATTCAACCACAAAATCAATACATGATACTCTGCTGAGAATTTGTAATCTCAGAAGCTGCATCCTGATGTTAACACCGCCAGCACATATCACATACACTTCCTGACGACCAGCAAGAAGCAAGTTCTTGGCAAAGAAATACAACTTCCGAAGGCAGACAAAGTCTACAGGCCTTAATGCTGCCCACGTAAAGCAGACCTGAAGGGTTTCCTGTAGCAGAAAGCCAAGGTAGCTAGGTTATCAACGACCAGAGATTTCACTCAGCGCCTCTAATCAGCAGGACCACTTAGAAAAACAAACAGCCTGCAAGGGATAATCACTGCTTGGAAGTCAAGTTATGCAAAATATATTCCCTTTGTGTGAATTCTACAAGTCACGGAATTGGCTCCTAGTAGAGACAGCCAAGGAGGCTCTGACATAATTACCTCACTTACTGATTTCTACAGTTTGCAATTATCCCTAAAACTTTAATTTTTGTTCTTGACTTTTTATCATGGAGAGAAGTGCTGACAAGTCAGGGAATAGGATAATAAAATACACTGCCAAAAATACGAACGGAGGTGCTACCGGTTTGCTGGGCTTACCAGTGTTGGGTGCTTATGATTTCGCTACACACTTTACCCACGGTTTTCATTCACACTCCCAGAGAGAAATGCACACGCCTGGAGACTGTCAGCCTCAATATTCTTGCAAATGGCAGATCACATCATAGGCAGACCTACTTTCCCGCCAAGGGTTTGTGTACAAAGAAGCAGGGTGTTGGGGCGTTTCTGGAGAACCCCTGAGGCTGTGGGTGAGCACACACAGAAAGTCTGAGCTTCTCCAGCCAGGTGACCCTAAAACGGCGTCCAGTTACAGACTTTTGACATACCCTATGATTTCTTTACAATTCTTAATTTCCTTGAAGAGTTTTATCCTTTTATCAAGAAAATGAAAAGATCTGTATACAAAGACTTCTCCTATGGAAGAAAAATGCGGATAAAAACTGCCCTTATTTTAGGGCTGTCATGAGAACTAAGTGTATTTTTTAAATATCTATTCATGTGTGTGTATGTACACGGGAGACCTGAGGGGAATGTGACTTTAAAAAGTGCCTGACACAAAGTAAGTCCCACAGAAATGTTACAATATTATAATCATCATCACCATTATCAGAGAAATTTCCATGAAGAAAAACCTTAATTTAAATTCCTATGAAGTAAAAACTCTAAAATGAGTTACTTTTAACTGCCTGGTTAAAAATATTTTAGTTGTTTAAGCTGTTTAGTAATTTCTAAGGTTTGTACGTTATGACTAATTTTCTTCAAATATGGCAAAATTTGGTGCAAAATTGACAAAATGTGTCCTCATAGGTGTTTTTATTTTATTATTTTTCATGTAAAATCCAGGGACTGGTTGCTAAGATACTTTCAGAAAATGATCTCCAGAAAATTCTGGAAGGAAAGAGGGAGCATGTGGTTTGCCCTTGATAAGCCCTCGTAACCTTATCTGGTACAGACACTGGTTTTTATTGGGCATCTAACTTGTATGAGTTCATAGGATTTGCGTGCTGACCGTGGGGCAGTCCACTGCTCTGTTACATTTTCCCTAGCCCCTAGCCCCAGATCTTGGTGGTAAGTACCTCAAGCTGGGCAGATCAAGTGACTCTCTGGGCTTGTTGACACTACTGGAAAAGCATTTCCTCTTTGTTGCACATGGGAATATAGTCAGGCTCCTGGTGCTGCAGCCATTTTGCCACCATGAGGAGAGAGACTGTCTGAGGCTGAAATCAGTCTATGGGGAAGACAGAGCGGAGACGTGGGGAAAAACTGGGTTTTTATGGCATCATTTGAGATCTTGGATCAGACTAAGGTTAAATCTCATGCTGCCACAAACTTTTTAGTAAAATGAGCCATAAAGTTGTTGTTTTTCTTAAGAAACTTTGGGTAAATGCCAAAGAAGAGTCCCAGCCAGAAGAGTAATCAAAAATTAAGCATTAGGGCCTCACTGAGAAGGGTCATGGGTTTTTCCTGATAAGGCTTTAAGAAAAACCCACATGAATCTTATATTCTATTAGGAAAAAGAACCAGAGAAACTACGAGGAAAAAGAACCTAGCGTGAACCTGGCATTTTACATTTATTAAAACCCTTCTGCATTATGATATCATAATTTACTTCTATTTCTGCCTCTGCTAGTAACAGTTATCAACCTGACCTGCCTGGGTTTTGCCTGTGTGCCCCTAAGATGACACCATTTAGTGTTGTTTTATTTTCGTGGTAACCGTTCAGGCTAACCCTGTCACACACAGTGAGACCCAGAAACCCACTGTTTCCTCTTTGCCTTAGACTCATACAGAAATGGCGACTCATCTTGGAAGACTTTGGTAACTGTTCCAGTTTTATACAGATGTACTCATTTATTTAGTCAAGAGTTATCTAGTGGAAAGCCATTCTGTACCAGGCACTATTGTTGGCACTAGAGGTACAGTGAGTAAACGGACAAACCTGACTCCTGTTATGGAACTTACATTCGAGGAGGAGGTAGAAAATAAACAAGATGAATAAGTAAACTCTAAGTGAGTTAAGTGGTTAATTAAATGAAGGGGAGAGCTGGGGATGGCTGAGATGGATATGAGGATGGGTTCCAACTTTACATAAAAGGAATTGAGGAGGCCTCACCAAGAAGGGAACATTTAAGTAAAAACCTTAAGGAGGTCAGAGAAAAGAGCATTGTGAGCAGAAAGACCAGCAAGTGCAAAGGTCCTGGGGGGGAAGCATGCTCTAGGAACATGTGTGTACTGGGGGAAGAGCATGCTCTAGGAACAGCAAGGATGCCTGTATGCCAGAGTGAGGTAAGAAAACAATGGCAGGTAAGAGGAGAGAGTTGACGGTGCTGGGACATGGATGGTAGAAGGTAGCAGCTTCAGTAGAGCCATAGAAGATAGATTGGGCACTTTATTTTTCTGCATGACTGGAAAAATAAAACTTAGAACTTTTAAGCAGAGTGCCATGATCTGACTTACATTTTAACAGGATCACTCTGGTAGTGTTAGAACAGACTTGGGGCATAGGGGAAAAAACAGGGACACCAAGCAAGAGACTATGACAAGAATCCCAGGAAGGAATAATAACGCCTTGAACTGAGAAGGTTGTGGTGGAGGATTAAGGATTTGCCAAGGTCTGATAAAGTCAACAATGAAAGGTCCAGATACCAGAAGGTAGTGTGGGACTGCAGAGCTTTCCCCTGGGCCCTGGCCTCTCTCCCAGCAGAGGCTGACCCTTAGTCCCAGCAGTTCTCAGCCTTGAGGTCACTTCCCCCAAGGAGTCTTCTCTTGGGAGTACAGTCCTCCAATCCTTCATCACACTATTTCCTTCCTTACTTGGTTTCTCCCCACTAAACTTCAAGTTGTTGGAGATTAGGATTTGTGTCATGGCCAAGGTTATAATCTGGTGTTTTAAACCATGTCTGCCATAAAATAAGCACTCATAAATCTGTGTGCAATGAATGAACGAAATGATACCTTTTCAACTTTTAAAGTTTATTGAATTATTCTTTCCTCACCTGAAAAATGGGATAATAGCTTACTTAACTAATTCTGATGAAGTGAATATATAAGTGACCTGATAGATCCCAGCAGAGGACAAGCACATAGATAGGGTATAACTCACAAATTTTCCTTTCATACAGCTAAAGAAGGCTTTATTATTTTTGCTGACTTTCTCTGACTTTGGAAAACTGATTTTCCTATGTTTTTACTTAAAGTGCCACTTTCCCTTCTTGAATATTTGCTTTACCTTTTACAGCAGCAGCTGAAGGATAAGGAAACAACTGTGGATTCAGTAAGACACAAACCAAACTTTTCCAAAAGCTTTCTTTATCCAAACAAGAACGGTTCTGTGAATCCCCCCAAAGGGAGATTAGATGCCGACCTAATCTTATTTGCTTTCCTATTGAGTCTTCATCCCTACCCACCCCTCCCCCCCGAGGGCCTTATGAGGAACCACGAACCACACAAAGTAACCGCCTTACTGGTGTTTCCGGTCGAATGGAAGAGCCATATTGAAATGACATAAAAATGCATTTGTTTTCCATTTTCATTTTGATGGCTTAACATTTTCAGGATGTTTTCTTCCTCTTCTAAATAAATATCACAGAGAAACAGCAAATAGAATGCTTAATAGAAAAAAAAATCATAATACTCCTTGGAAAAAAACACAAAATAGTGATTATTTTAAATAACAGTAACTTCCAGTTACTGGGGACTTAAGATATGGCTAAACAGGCACTGTCATGGATAGATTTTTCTCATTTACTCCCCTCAAAAGTCTGTAAAATGTGTACTAGTATTATAATATCAGTTTACATAGAACTCAGAGGCCCAAGGTGGTTAAGTAATATTCTGTTAAGATTACACAGCTCGTAAATGGCAGAGCCTGTATATCAACAACCCCATGATACTCATTTTCTCCAGATGTGTGTGTTAATTTATATATTCCCATCTCAAAATTATTTAAAGCCTTCACTGTCTCATTTTCCAGTTGTTGCAGTGGATCTTCTAGCCAAAGAAAGGGGGATAGAAAGCTCTAGAATCTCTTTTATTCCTTGTTCATCATGTAGACCATGCTAAACAATCTTCTTAAAACATTGCTTTGATCGGATACCCTCCCTACACATAAAATTGGTGATTCTTACTGCCCACAGAACACAGGTCAAGTTTCTTTATCTGACATTTCAAGGCTCTTCATCCTCTGCTTATCCTACTTAGCTTTTTTCTATCAGTTGGCCTTTACCCTCAAGGCCACAGCAAAAGATTCTGCACTGAAAGCCTGCTTAACTACGTACAGTGACCCTGCTTTAAAGGGCCTGAATGCCAGCCCATCTGTCTGCTGTCCATTTTTGAGACATCCCTTGGGCCCCTATTCCACTTCTATCGCATCTGTCTTGAATGCTTCCAACCACCACCTGTCTATCCTGATTTTATCATATTCAAATGACTGCTCAAGTTACTCATCTTTGATCATGTCTTTTCTGATCACTTTGGTCAGAAGCAATTTCCTTTGTTCAGAATGAGGACAAAATTTACTTTGAATCATATGTATGTTATTGTTCTTATATTGCTTTGGATAGTAATCTGTCTAATCTCTACTAGATTTCAATCATCTTGAACATAGTAATTATAAGAGTCAGGATAGGTTAAGGAACAGTGCATTAACAACAACAAAATTTAGTGGATACAACTACAAATGTGCAACTCTATTTCATGCTACCTATCCATCAGCTCTGAACTCAACTTCCAAAGCATCCTCCTCCACCAGGTGGAAGGTGGCAGTTACGACAGCAAGGGGAATATGAAGGTGCATTGAACACTAATACCCAGGGCTTCTGCCCAGAAGTGACAAATAACACATGGTATAGCTGTTCACAATTTATTGTGCAAACCAAGCATTTGGTCAAAGATCACTGTGAGAAGACTGGGGACTTTCAAACACACCACAGTCGTGGAAAGAGGAAAAATAAGATGTTCATAAAGTTCCCCAATGATGACCACAGCCATATTAGCCACTGTGGACACTGTAAGAACTAAGGCCTTTATCCACTTCGGCATATCAGATGTGACTCCCCAAGGTGACTTGGTACTTCTCTATCTACCTAGTACTTCTCTATTTACCTAGTACTTCTCTATTACAGTCAGTATATAAAGAGGGGACTGAGTAGGTGAGTACTTGCCCTGCTCTGGCTACAAGTGTCTCGTAAGCACAAAAGTATAAAGTCAGAAAAACCAGACAACTAAACCACTGCAATCCCAGCTGCCTGTTTCAGACCCAAAAAACAGTCCAGCTGATGTCTCAGCTATTGACAGATCCAAAAATCTCAGGGGCATACAAAAAAAGCATGTATTTCTCATCACACATCTGCCGGCCATCTGGATGTTAGCTGATCTGGGCTGGCCTCAGCTAGGTTAGGGTCTAAGCTACAGTCTGGGTCCAGCTTGTTTCTGAGTGTCCCTCCTTCTCTTGGCATAGCTACTCAAAGCATATTCTTCTCTGATGAAAGGTAGGCACAAAAGAGAGCAAGCCCAGTTTGGCAAGCACCGTTTATGCCTCTGCCCAAACTACGTCTGAAAACACCCACTTGATAAAAGGAAAGCACATGGGCCAGCCCCAAATCAAGGGTGGAAGACAGCACTCAATCCACCATGAGACAGACAAGTCACGAGGCTGAAGGAGAGAAGAACCATACTCCTCCCAAGGATGAAGTGAGGAGAGAGTGAACATTTGTGAACACTGCCCTAATTTACCCCACTGATGTAAAAGAGGAAGAAAAAAAATGAATTTCATGACAGCATTTTTTATGTTCAAACAATCCTTCCTGCTGGACTTGTCCAAGCCAGAAGGATGGATGTGCACTTAGAGCTATGTTCAAGCTGCATAGTTTGATTTTCCAAACTATACTTTTTTAAGTTAATGGTCTCATGTCCTCCCACTGCCAGTGACACAAAGAAAAGCACTAGAGAACTAGAAGTTAGACATCGTCTGTGATTCGTTAGAACTTGGCGGGGTGGGGAGGGAGGTGGGGCCGTGTGGCACTCCAAGCCTAAAGCCTAAATTATTTGAAGCATATGTCAGCTGTGGTGTGGCAGTCATTGGCAGTAGCCCCAGTAACACACAGCTCTAGTGAGACTCTTAGTGCAGGGGACATGGGCTATAACAGGCATCTCGAGGGGAGCAGACCCTTCTGGCTTTTACCAGCATCTCAGGGGAAGGGTCTCAAGCATTTCCACGCTGAGGCTTCACTGGAGTAGATCTCTGCTTGTATGGGATGACACCTGCATCCATAGATTACTAGAGTTCACAGGATATTAAATTTATAATCAAAATGGCCAGTACATCTAGAATAATAGGGGACAAGGAGAGAGAAAAGAGAGCTGATACTAGGAAATACTAATGAAAATCAGGCTGTGGGGCAGGGTCTTGGGAAAAGACAATG
The DNA here is from genome assembly GCF_040802235.1 of Manis javanica. Taxonomy (NCBI): domain Eukaryota; kingdom Metazoa; phylum Chordata; class Mammalia; order Pholidota; family Manidae; genus Manis; species Manis javanica. Next base: position 5,727,808 of record NC_133171.1, read on the forward strand.
ATAGAGAAACTGTTTAAAATAACCCATTTGGACAACAGTTAGTTATGTGGAAGATCCAAGAAAATTAAGACATTCAAACGTGTTGGGGCACATCATTTAACTCAAAGGAAAACCACACTGCCATATGCAGGAGCGGTTTCTGACTTAAATCCAGTGGTGCTTGTCTGAATTTAGAGAGTCCCGGGAAGCAGGTTAGAACTGAAGCTGGGCTTGAAAATTCCACAGTGCTAACTAGGGTCCTAGGCTCTGTAATTTACTGATGCAGGCACGATTTACATCCCTCAGTTTGTGTACCCTATGGATAGCAAACGTTCACTTACTGGTCTCAACAAATGGCTGCAAGTGTTCTGGAGTGGAACCTGCCCTGTAAAAGAAGGGTGTGGGCTAGTCATGTGGGACAAGGCTGA